>NC_141877.1:643860977-644170750 GCF_056163025.1 Triticum urartu | reverse complement strand
ACCGGCATTAGGTCACCGGAGCCATCATAATCATAGCCAGCTGCTTCTAGACCATCGGTGTCGTTGAGAAACAACGAGCAGACGGCATCACTTCCTCGTGCGATTATGTCCCCCAACAACTCTTCTTGTACTTCGTCTCGGGCGGTGTCCATAGTTTCTACAAATATTGACAACATGGCAATTATTATTCAAACATGAAAGATGGATATATTAGTGGCAAACGTAGAACTAATATTAATTAGTGGCCTCGACGCTGCTTCTCTAGGGTTTGGGGTGGCCTCGACGCTGCTTCTCTAGGGTTTGGGGAGGCCTGGACAACGCTTCAAGGATAAAAAAAGAAGAGGAAGAAGAAAAAAGAGGAGAAGAAAGAATAGAGGAGTAAGAACTCCTCTATTCTTTCTTCTCCTCTTTTTTTCTTCTTCTTCCTCTTTTTTTTATCGGGAACGAGGGTCGTCGAGGGTCACCGAGCGGTAGAGGACGACGGGCTCAGGGTGGCACACGGCGATGGGGACGGCGGCGGGCTCGGGGCGGCACACGGCGACGGGGACGAGGAGGCGGGGCTCGGGGCAGGGCGGCCGGCGACGGGCAGGAGGGCGCGACGACGACGATAGTGACAGGGTGCGGCGACGGCGACGGGGCAGGGCGCGGCGACGGCAAGCACGCAGGGATGGGGCAGGGCGCGGCGACGGTGACGAGGAGGACGAGCAGCCTGGCGGCGTCGGCGATGGGGAATAGAGCAGTTGGCGAAAATTTCCTAAGTGTGGACTTATATAGCAGAGCCTTTAGTCCCAGTTCGTGGCAACAACCGGGACTAAAGGTGGGCATTAGTCCCGGTTGGTGCCACCAACCGAGACCAAAGGCCTCTTTTCAGCAATCCAAAGGGCGGGAAGCGGCGGCCTTTGGTCTCGGTTGGTGGCACCAACCGGGACTAAAGGGGGGCATTGGTCACGGTTTGTGCCACGAACCGTGACCAATGCCCCCCTTTAGTCCTGGTTGGTGCCACCAACCGGGACCAAAGGCCTTGTGCGGCTGCTGCGTCGAAAGTTTAGTCCCACCTCGCTAGTTGAGAGGGGTGCGCAGTGGTTTATAAGACCCACTGCCGCACCCCTCTCGAGCTCCTCTCCATTCCAGGCTTACGGGCCTAATTGTCACTGCTATGCCTGTGGGCCTACTGGGCCTCCTGCGGGCCTGAATCCTGGCCCTTGGATGGGTTTCTAGTCGTATTCAGGCCGTGGGGGCCCAGTAGGTGGAATTTTTTGTTTTTTTGTTGCTTTATTTATTTTCTTTTGTTTTTTGCTTTATTTTTTAATTCTTTATGCTTTTAGTTTTAGAAAAATTATAAACTTTTTGTTAATGCCATTAGTTTTCAAATTTGAAAACACTTTTTTTGTTTTTTTCTTTTCTTTGTTGCTTTATTTATTTTATTTTGTTTCTACTTACTACAAAATACTTATTGTTGCTATTTTTTCCAGTTTTTTTGTTTTGTTTTCTGCATTATTTATTTTCTTTTGTTTTTTGCTTTATTTTTTTATTCTTTTTGCTTTTAGTTTTAGAAAAATTATAAACTTTCTGTTAGTGCCATTAGTTTTCAAATTTGAAAACACTTTTTTAGTTTTTTTGTTTTCTTTGTTGCTTTATTTATTTTATTTTGTGATTAACTTTACTATAAAAATAGTTGTTTTCCTGTTTTTTTGATTTGTTTTTTGCATTATTTATTTTCTTTTGTTTTTTGCTTTAATTTTTAATTCTGTTTGCTTTTAGGTTAGCAAAATTATAAACTTTCTGTTAGTGCCATTAGTTTTAGAAAAATTATAAACTTTCTGTTAGTGCCATTAGTTTTCAAATTTGAATAGTTAAAATTTGAATTCTTTGAAATTTGTGTGAATCACAAGTTTGTGATTAACTTACTAAAAAAATGAGAATAGATGCGCTTATAGAGAAAATTCAACCTAAATTCATAGTAAATTTCTATGAATTTCAGAGAAATTCACTATGAATTTAGGTTAAACTTTTCTCTATTAGGGCATCTATTTTCACTTTGAGAGGAGCTCAACAAGGCAGAGAGGGAAGGGCTTATAAACCGGTGTGAGCCCCCTTCGGTTGGCGAGGTGGGACTAAACTCTGCCTGCAACGAGGACCAACCCTTTAGTCCCGGTTTGTGGCACAAACCGGGACTAATGGTCATGGGCCAGGGGTGAGGAGCAAAATTATAAACTTTCTATTAGTGCCATTAGTTTTAGAAAGTTGAAAGTTGGCATGGGCCAGGGACTAATGGTCATGGTATTACGAGGGCCGAACCATAAGACATTAAAGCATTAAAGCATTTCAAATGAACTCTGAAAAAGTTGAAAGTTGGCATGGTATCATATCACATAGCATTACAAAACGGACAATGGTAGCATGTTCATGTGTTACAAAGTTGGCATGGTATCATCATAATAGTTGCGGGAGAAAGTCTTCACTTTTTCTTCGCTTGTGTCATTTGCTTATTGCACCATAACCATGGATAATCTTCATTGTTTATCAGGATGCTTGGGTCAGCCTTGACATTGAAGGGACGAATTTCATGAAACTTTTCATAATCTTCAGACATGTCTGTCTTGCCGTCCACTCCCAGGAAGTCCCTTTTTCCTGAAAGAACTATGTGGCGCTTTGGCTCATCGTATGATGTATTCGCTTCCTTATCTTTTCTTTTTCTCGGTTTGGTAGACATGTCCTTCACATAGATAACCTGTGCCACATCATTGGCTAGGACGAACGGTTCGTCAGTGTACCCAAGATTTTTAAGATCCACTATTGTCATTCCGTACTGTGGGTCTACCTGTACCCCGCCGCCTGACAGATTGACCCATTTGCACTTTAACAAAGGGACCTTAAAATCAGGTCCGTAGTCAAGTTCCCATATGTCCACTATGTAACCATAATATGTGTCCTTTCCGCTCTCGGTTGCTGCATCAAAGCGGACACCGCTGTTTTGGTTGGTGCTCTTTTGATCTTGGGTGATCGTGTAAAATGTATTCCCATTTATCTCGTAACCTTTGTAAGTCAATACAGTCAAAGATGGTCCCCTCGACAACAAGTACAACTCATCACAAATAGTGTTGTCACCTCTGAGACGTGTTTCCAACCAACTGCTGAAAGTCCTGATGTGTTCACATGTAATCCAGTCGTCGCACTGCTCCGGGTGTTTGGAGCGCAGACTGTTCTTGTGTTCATCGACATACGGGGTCACCAAGGTAGAGTTCTGTAGAACTGTGTAGTGTGCTTGAGACCAAGAATATCCGTCCCTGCATATTATTGAGTCTCTTCCAAGAGTGCCTTTTCCAGTCAGTCTCCCCTCATACCGCGATTTAGGGAGACCTATCTTCTTAAGGCCAGGAATGAAGTCAACACAAAACCCGATAACATCCTCTGTTTGATGGCCCATGGAGATGCTTCCTTCTGGCCTAGCACGGTTACGGACATATTTCTTTAGGACTCCCATGAACCTCTCAAAGGGGAACATATTGTGTAGAAATACGGGCCCCAGGATGACAATCTCGTCGACTAGATGAACTAGGACGTGCGTCATGATATTGAAGAAGGATGGTGGGAACACCAGCTCGAAACTAACAAGACATTGCGCCACATCACTCCTTAGCCTTGGTACGATTTCTGGATCGATCACCTTCTGAGAGATTGCATTGAGGAATGCACATAGCTTTACAATGGCTAATCGGACGTTTTTCGGTAGAAGCCCCCTCAATGCAACCGGAAGCAGTTGCGTCATAATCACGTGGCAGTCATGAGACTTTAGGTTCTGAAACTTTTTCTCTGGCATATTTATTATTCCCTTTATATTCGACGAGAAGCCAGTCATGACCTTCATACTGAGCAGGCATTCAAAGAAGATTTCTTTCTCTTATTTCGTAAGAGCGTAGCTGGCAGGACCTTTATACTGCTTCGGAGGCATGTCGTCTTTTTCGTGCAAACATTGCAGGTCCTCCCGTGCCTCAGGTGTATCTTTTGTCTTCCCATACACGCCCAAGAAGCCTAGCAGGTTCACGCAAAGGTTCTTCGTCACGTGCATCACGTCGATTGAAGAGCGGACCTCTAGGTCTTTCAAGTAGGGTAGGTCCCAAAATATAGATTTCTTCTTCCACATGGGTGCGTGTCCCTCGGCATCATTCGGAACAGCTAGTCCACCGTGACCCTTTCCAAAGATTACGTAGTGTAAATCATTGACCATAGCAAGTACGTGATCACCGGTACGCATGGCGGGCTTCTTCCGGTGATCTGCCTCGCCTTTGAAATGCTTGCCTTTCTTTCGACATTGATGGTTGGTCGGAAGAAATTGACGATGGCCCAGGTACACATTCTTCCTGCATTTGTCCAGGTATATACTTTCAGTGTCATCTAAACAGTGCGTGCATGCGTGGTATCCTTTGTTTGTCTGTCCTGAAAGGTCACTGAGAGCGGGCCAATTGTTGATGGTCACGAACAGCAACGCCTTAAGGTTAAATTCCTCCTGTCTGTGCTCATCCCACGTACGTACACCGTTTCCATTCCATAGCTGTAAAAGTTCTTCAACTAATGGCCTTAGGTACACATCAATGTCATTGCCGGGTTGCTTAGGGCCTTGGATGAGAACTGGCATCATAATAAACTTCCGCTTCATGCACATCCAAGGAGGAAGGTTATACATACATAGAGTCATAGGCCAGGTGCTGTGATTGCTGCTCTGCTCCCCGAAAGGATTAATGCCATCCGCGCTTAAAGCAAACCATACATTCCTTGGGTACTTTGCAAACTCATCCCAGTAATTTCTCTCGATTTTTCTCCACTGTGACCCGTCAGCGGGTGCTCTCAACTTCCCATATTTCTTTCGGTTCACTGTGCCATCGCATCAACTTGGCATGCTCTTCGTTTCTGAACAGATATTTCAACCGTGGTATTATAGGAGCATACCACATCACCTTCGCAGGAACCCTCTTCCTGGGGGGCTCGCCGTCAACATCACCAGGGTCATCTCGTCTGATCTTATACCGCAATGCACCGCATACCGGGCATGTGTTCAGATCCTTGTATGCACCGCGGTAGAGGATGCAGTCATTAGGGCATGCATGTATCTTCTCCACCTCCAATCCTAGAGGGCATACGACCTTCTTTGCTGCGTATGTACTGTCGGGTAATTCGTTATCCTTTGGAAGCTTCTTCTTCAATATTTTCAGTAGCTTCTCAAATCCTTTGTCAGCCACAGCATTCTCTGCCTTCCACTGCAGCAATTCCAGTATGGTACCGAGCTTTGTGTTGCCATCTTCGCAATTGGGGTACAACCCTTTTTTGTGATCCTCTAACATGCGATCGAACTTCAGCTTCTCCTTTTGACTTTCGCATTGCGTCCTTGCATCGACAATGACCCGGCGGAGATCATCATCATCGGGCACATCGTCTGGTTCCTCTTGATCTTCAGCAGCTTCACCCGTTGCAGCATCATTGGGCACATCGTCTGGTTCCTCTTGATCTTCACCAGCTCCCCCCGTTGCAGCATCACCGTATTCAGGGGGCACATAGTTGTCATCGTACTCTTCTTCTTCGCCGTCTTCCATCATAACCCCTATTTCTCCGTGCCTCGTCCAAACATTATAGTGTGGCATGAAACCCTTGTAAAGCAGGTGGGAGTGAAGGATTTTTTGGTTAGAGTAAGACCCCGTATTCCCACATTCTTTCCATGGACAACACATCAAACCATTCTGCTTGTTTGCCTCAGCCGCATCGAGAAACTCATGCACGCCCTTAATGTACTCGCAGGTGTGTCTGTCACCGTACATCCATTGCCGGTTCATCTGCGTGCATTATATATAATTAAGTGTCCAAATTAATAGAAGTTCATCATCACATTAAAACCAAAGTGCATACATAGTTCTCATCTAACAACATATAGCTCTCCAGAGCATCTATCCCTATACTAATTACATACTCCCAAAAAATTCCCACGTTAATTAGAATTTATGGACCGTTAATCTGGTGTGGTCGAGTTATAACGGTGTAGATTTACTGAATTTATGGACCGTTAATCTGGTGGGGTCGAGTTATAAAGGTGTAGATTTACTGTTGGATTAAAACATGACAACCGACATGACTCCTTTCACCGTAATCTTCCCCTGGAGTTCTGAACAATGCCAAATTAGGGATCTTTCCCTGACCTCTCTCTTCTTCACGTTATGCAGCCGCCGCCGCCGCTGACATCCATCAAAATTGGCTATAGGCGCAAGACTCTTCAGCCGCTGCCTGCACACATCCTCCTCCGCCTGTTCTCTATTCCATCCTTTAATCTTCCATCCTCTAATCTTTGTTTGTGCATGTGTAGGTTCAAGTTGAGCTCCATGCATGAACGTGTCGGAAGGATTCGTCACTGTTCGCAAGCCGAAGCTGCAAGCAAGTACGATCAAGAATACTTCTTGATATCAGTTGTGCCTCTCATGCGTGTCATAGCTGCCGGAAAAATCTTTGTTTACCTGTACGACTGTGCGTACGTACGCACTTGGTGTGTTTATAGTCGGAATCGATCAAACTGCTTGGGTAGCTTGGCTATGTGTACATGCATGACAGCCTGGCCTCGATGTGAGTCATAACTCAGCAATTCCAGTCCTCCTCCTTCTCTCTTGATAACTACAGTTGTTAAATATGATAGTCTTCTCCAGCTTTTTTCCGATGGATACTCAGATTGTACCATGCGTAAATACCTGCTGCAGCCTGCAGGAGCATGTCTAGCCGTCGGAGACAAGCAATACTTCGCCAAAACAATACGAATAGGAGCATTATTTGTCTAGTGATGACATCGTCCATGTCTATTGATGTGATTGGCGGATCACCACAGGTACTCCCACCTCAATAGATGTACTGATCTATGTAGCTGTTTTTGCATGAAACACTTCATGTATAGCATGCAAGCATCATGGCTATGTATTCCTGTATCAATCGTGTGTTGGGTTGCTATTTGCTGAAAGATGGCAATATTTCCCATCAGATCTTCCTCTTTGTTAGTTTCTTTCCAAGATAATTGTTGTGGTTGATTTGTTGACCAATTTTTTTGAAGTCATACTGAACCTGAAGCATGCCTGGGGGTTCTAAGTTCCTAATAATTATTCAGATGACTTATTATATAGTTGGACAGTTCCTACATCTGCATATATGCACGCCAAACTGTGCATGTTATCTTACAAATAAAGATATAGGGAATAAATAAATCTTCATACGCTATAGCTTCAAGATCAATATTTAATTGGGTATCTTTTAGCATACTTGCAGTTATTGGTTCATGTTTTTGCTCAGGGATTTATTCCAGAAGTGTATCAGTAAAGGCGAAGAAACTATACGTACTGTCTCTATTTCCAGCTCAACTGTCAGTTCTGGGAGCTGACTGGAGCTTGCATGCTAGGTGCTCATGATGCGGTGGAGTTGCTTCCATGGCCATTCAAACAACCACACCCTGCATCTGGTCGCAGCTATCACCCATGTTGCATGCGTAAGATTGATGAGAGATCGAATAGTGAAAAGAAGGTAGCCAATGTAGGATGCTTGCGGATGTGTTGCTATTTGACTACACACCTTGCATGTATGTGTTGTTTTGCTATTTATATCGTAATATGGAACATCAAAGACCTGCCAAAAAGGACAGAACATCGAAGATAGGATTTACTCACCCTTATTCTCTATCATATATGTTGATTTCAAGTAAATAATGTTGCCCATCTAAATTTCTAATTGTGGAATGTAGGACGCTTCACTTTGAGCTTTGTAGTTGTTCTCTTCAACTTTATAAATAACTAATATTTATGTGATAAATACCATCTCGCTTTGCATCTGATAGTCTATTTGCATGCACTTAGATTCTTTTTTGGTTATTTTCTGTTTCGATTTGGCTTCAGCTTCCAGGGGAAGCTAATATAGTATCATATGGATGCAACCAGCCGCAGGTTGTACAGACATGCAGTCCTAATTCACTGCATGCCTTGCATGTTTGATCCGTTTCTCATTATGTCATAAGGTGGAATATCAAAGTGCTGCCAACAAAAACATATGGATTATCAAAGAGATGATGCTGTCAGCGCTGTTCCCCTTCATATATGAGAGTTGTAAGTATACTTTGTTTCCCATCTAATTTTCTAATTGTAGAATATAAGATGTTGAACTTTGAGGTTTCCCATATATCTTCAATAGTTCTTCTTCTTAACGATTTCAATTGGACGAACCTCAAAGGTGATTTATGTCATAAGATGGATTATCCAAGAGCTGACAAAATTGTAAGATCATTTTTTGCTGTTCGGATTTGGATTCCTAGGGTAGCTAATATATTATTTTTGTTGATGCAAAGGGCCACAAGCTCTACAGACTTGCAATCCTGTTGACTTCATGAGTGGATGCATGTTGTGTTCCTTATGTCGTAAGATGGGTTATCCAATAGGTGCCAATTTTTTTTATATTACAGGAGGGGATGTTGTCACCATTATTCACCTTTATATATGTGCATTGTAAGTGAACTCTTTATCCCATCTAATTTTCTAATTGTACCATGTAAGATGTTACGTTTTGAGAGATCCTATATATATTGTCAGTGTTGTTCATCGAGATTTTTAATCAATCTTCCAGGAAGTTCGCCTTCATATATGAGGGTTGTTACTATATCCCCCCCCCCTCTAATTGTACGATATCGCATGTTGCACTTTGAGGTTTCACATATATCTTCAATAGTTGTTCTTCTTAACCTATTTAATTGGACGAACCTAGCCAATCTTTGCATGCAAATTTTTACGACCACTGCGATCGATGATGGCACCCAGTATCTTACATGGGTTTTAGTCCGAAGCTAATATTTCCATGAGAAAGATACTATTGATTTGAATCTGATAATCCAGTTCCATGCACACTTACATAAAAAAATTGTTGTTCGGAATTGGATTCCAAGGAAAGATAATATATTATCTGTGTTGATGTAAAAAGGGCACAGATTCTACAGACTTGCAATCCTGTTAGACTTCATGATTGCATGCCTGTTTTGTTCTTTACATGTAAGATGGATTATCCAAGAGCTGCCAAAAAATGTATTATATAGGAGAGGATGTTGTCACCATTATTCACTTATAATGTGTGGGTCGTAAGTGAAATCTTTATCCCATGAAATTTTCTAATTGTGCGATGTAAGATGTTGCCGTTTGAGAGTTCCTGTCTATCTTGCAAGTGTTGTTCATTGAGATTTCTAATTACTCTTAAAGAATTTGTTGATGTAAAAGACATGACGTCTAGGACTACATTGCAAGGCCACCCATATCACAAAATTAACTGTGGCTGAATCACTTCATAACAAGTTATAAGGATAAGCGGGGAGCCCTTACTTCAAAGAAAAAATTGTAATGCATGACAAGTGCGGTGGAGATTAACCTACTTTCAAATAGGACATGTATCATGAGTATGGATATTGTGGATTCCATGAAGAATTTTGTCAACATATAGAAAGGTGCTATCGTGATAGCACAAAAACATTGTTTAGGTTGAAAACAAAATAGTAGAATCGAAGAATCCATTTGTTTGCTATTACTGACATTGGCAATTATAAAGTGTTTTCTTTGCTTATATGATATAATTAAGATTTGATCACACAGTTCATATTAAAGCTCTATGGTTGCATAATTAGTGCCGAATAACCTAAAAAGTCCAGCAGTTAGTATTTAGTCATATGATGATTGCACAGGTATTTAGTCATAAACACTTGCACCTACATGGGGTGCATATTGTACATATTTTATATCAATATTGAATATCTTAAAGCATTCTTTAGGCACACTTTCATACTTACCACATTTTTGTCATCATGTTTGTTCACAATATGTTGCTTATTCTCGATTAGATTACAATTAGATCTAACAATATACCTTATATTCCATTAGTTAGTAGACTTGGTATTATTATTGAGGCGGATATGATATTATGTTTGTTCATTGGTATGATATCATTAATTGTGATTAATTAGTAATACATAATTAACTCTCTAACAAATAAGATTTTAAGTATCTGACCAACCGTTAAAACATTATGAACAATAGTAGTTGGTATCTTTGAAATGTACATGAAATAACTAACATTATTTTATTTAGTAATATAGACAATCATTATGCAGTACTACTTCCGTATGTCTTCTTTGCCTTTTCAAATTGTTTGATCTGTTATCTTATGGAAGACACACATGCGTACTAGCGCGTGCGAATGCACGGGTTGGCGACTAGTCTAATTAATTAAACCATACATTGAAACTATGTAAAACATTTCAATGCAAAAACAAATGCGATCATAATCGCAACCAAGGTAACAATTGATCCAATGGCATAATGATACCAAGCCTCGGTATGAATGGCATATTTTCTAATCTTTCTAATCTTCAAGCGCATTGCATCCATCTTGATCTTGTGATCATCGACGACATCCGCAACATGCAACTCCAATATCATCTTCTCCTCCTCAATTTTTTTTATTTTTTCCTTCAACAAATTGTTTTCTTCTTCAACTAAATTTAACCTCTCGACAATAGGGTCGGTTGGTATTTCCAATTCACATACATCCTACATAAATAAAATCTATGTCACGTTGGTCGGCATAATTTTCATAAACAATAAATGAACCAATAGTTATAAAGATAATATATATATATACCACATCCGAATCATAGACAGGACGAGGGCCGACGGGGGCGGATACCAAAACCATTGCACTATATAAGATGCAATAATAAAAGTAAGAAAATAATACAAGTATCTATGTAAACATACAAGTAAGAATATTTTTCCTTTCAGATAGAAGATAAGAAGAAGAGGCTCACCACGGTGGTGCCGGCGATGAGCTCGGCGCGGGTGATCGACGGCGGTGAAGACGGGGACGGGGCATGACGGACCGCTAAACCTAGACAAATATTGTGGAAAATGGAGCTTGGAGGTCGAGCTTGGAGAGGAGAAAGCTTAAGTAGTGTGGCTCGGGCATTCCATCGAACACCTTGTGTGCATAGGAGGTGAGCTAGAGCACCACCAAGCCCTCTCCCCCTCGGCCAGAAAAAAAAGAGCAGTGTGCTCTACTCTCACACGAGGGGGTATATATAGGCACTTCATTGGTCCCGGTTGGTGGCATGAACCGGGACTAAAGGGGAGCCTTTGGTCCCGCATCAAGCCACCAACCGGGACCAATGGTGGTGGGCTAGGAGCGAGGCCCATTGGTCCCGGTTCATACCACCAACCAGGACTAAAAGGTCCAGATGAACCGGGACCAATGGCCCACATGGCCCGGCCGGCCCCCTAGGCTCACGAACCGGGACCAATGCCCCCATTGGTCCCAGTTCTGGACTGAACCGGGACTAATGGGCTGACCCGGCCTGGACCAAAGCCCTATTTTCTACTAGTGTCCGCCTGTTTTGACACTGACATTGGTGCTTTCATTGAGAGTTCCACTGTGACATCGACAACAGGACCGATGACTCACCTCGTCCTTAAAGATAATGTCACTACC
Source organism: Triticum urartu (assembly GCF_056163025.1). Lineage (NCBI taxonomy): Eukaryota > Viridiplantae > Streptophyta > Magnoliopsida > Poales > Poaceae > Triticum > Triticum urartu. The sequence goes on along the minus strand of NC_141877.1, from coordinate 644,159,221 downwards.
GGAGGAGAACTGGCCCCAGGCCAAACCCTCCGGTTGGGCAGCTTTACCATGACCGCCTGTTCGGCCGTTAAGCCGATGATGACCTCTCGAGCCATCGAAAATCCGCTTTGTATCGACCCCAAACTCTCGAAGTAGATGGATCCGGTGGAGTTTTCATGTTTAAATGAGCTCCTTGATCGTATTGCCGCCCTGGGAATCGCCACAGATTACGATCGGATCGGGCTCAAACCCGACCAAAGAGAAATCAAATCTCCACCGATCACCTACCAGATAGCGGTAGTCGAGGAGCAAGACGGCGACTCTTCCCCTATACTGAAAACAGACTACGTCCGGATCACCGACCCTGCAGAGCCGGATACCCACCCGCAAAGGGAGGTTTCCAGCCTTCCGAACATAGAATCGGATGGTGGGCAAAGGCAACCAGAAGATACTCTGGAGCCCGGACTGATAAGTCTGGAAAAACTTCAGACTCTAGATCATCGATCGGGTCAGGGTCCAGATCCAATTCCACCCACCCACCCAGACATAAGCGCTCTCATGAGCATACAACAACAGCCTCAGGAAACGGTCCACCACTTCTGGGCCAGATTCCTCCTTATCAAGGAGAAGGTTAAAGATTGTCGCAATGAGGACGCGATATCAGCGTTCCGCAACAATTGCATGAACGAAGGAATCCTCAATGCCATTAATCGCCACCGCATACTACACTTTGCTGACTTGGCAACTGTCGTACAGAAGTACAACGCAGTGGAAAGCGCTTGGAGGGATCAGGCAGCTTGTTGGGAGCCATCGGTCCCAACTCAACCACTGGTCCAGGTGAAAAGGGCGCACCCCGTGACGCGCCCAGTCCAATAGCTAAGAAATACAAACCCATTACGCGGCACGGAACCATTCTGGAGGGATGGCTCGATGGCCCATGCAAAATACACACAACACTGGATACCATACCAACCCACAGCCTTAGAGCATGTTGGATACTCTGGCAGGTAGCCAAAAGTGGCGAGGACATCCTTACCAAAAACACCCCAGAGCAACACCCTCCATAAGACAATGACCCCAGAGTATTGACGGTCTTCAAGACATTCGCTTCAAACAATAAGCGCAAAAGGGCACTTCACGGCCTCGCCGAAGTCTGTCAAATCGCCACAGTAAACCCTTGGAACGACACGGCTATAACCTTTAATGTTGGAGACGAACAAAAATATAGGACAGTCCGAGCACCAGCCGCTTTAGTCCTCAGTCCCATCGTGGACGGCTTTCGACTCACCAACGTCCTCATGGACGGTGGCAGCGGACTAAACCGCATCTATGAGGATACACTCCACAAAATGGAAATAGACAGGAGCCGCATCAAGCAAAGCAACACAACCTTCCGAGGAATTATTCCCAGTACGGAGGCGCTGTGTGTGGGAAAAATCACACTTGACGTGGTATTTGGCACGCCAGAGAATTATCGGTCCGAAGAAATCACCTTCCAAGTGGCTCCTTTCAGCAGCAGATACCACGCCCTGTTGGGGCGGGATGCTTTTACACGCTTCCAAGCTATACCTCATTACGGGTACATGAAGCTCAAAATGCCCGGACCAAATGGCATAATCACTCTTGTCAGTGATCCGGACATAGCACTCCGCGCCAAAAACAAAACCGCATCCTTGGCCCTTGAGGCATTATCTGAAGCCCTCGCGGCCGAAGAATTAACCGCACTGCACTCCACGGTGGATAAGGACGATGTGATCTTAGACAAACGACCCAAATCCACCTCCTTCAAACCGGCAGAAGAAATAGTCAAATTCCAGGTCCACCCAACGGACCCCAAGAAGACAGCATCTATTGGAGCACAACTAGACCCAACGGTCGACGCTGCACTAAGGGATTTCCTTCGCGAAAACTGGGATATATTCGTCTGGCACCCTTCTGACATGCCTGGAATCCCACGTGAGCTGGCCGAACATAGCCTTACTATCTTAAAGGGATACAAACCAATCAAACAAGCACTGCGGCGCTTTTCCGAGCCCAAACACCAAGCTATGGGGGAGGAGCTGGCGAAGCTAATTGAGGCCGGATTCATCAGAGAAATAAAACATCTGGACTGGATGGCAAACCTAGTGATGGTACCAAAGAAGGACAAATCCTGGCGGTTGTGCGTCGATTTTAAAGACCTCAATAAGGCTTGCCCTTAAGATCCCTTCCCCCTCCACCGCATCGATCAAATCATTGGTGCTACCGCAGGACACGACTCACTGTGTTTCCTTGATGCATATTCTGGATACCATCAAATCAAAATGAAGGAGTCTGATCAAGCTGCAACAACATTCATTACCCCGTATGGGCCATTCTGCTTCAACACCATGCCCTTCGGGCTCAAGAACATCGGCGCCACATACCAACGCATGATTCAAACATACCTGGAGAAACAGATCAGCAAGACAGTTGAAGCTTATGTGGACGACGTCGTCATCAAAACTAGGCGCGTCGAAACACTAATAGACGATTTACGTCACACATTTGATAACCTCCGCGCGTATGACATTAAGCTCAATCCGGAAAAGTGCGATTTCGGCGTTCCCGCTGGAAAACTGCTGGGCTTCATTGTTTCCAACAGAGGAATTGAAGAAAATCCAGCCAAAATCTGAGCTCTGTCACAATTGGCTACGCCAATAGACCTCAAACAAGTCCAAAATCTCGCGGGTTGCGTGGCAGCTCTAAGCCGCTTTATCTCCAGATTGGGATAAAACGCACTGCCACTCTATCGCCTTCTACGGCGAACCGATCACTTCGAGTGGACAGACGCGGCAACAGCCGGACTAGAGGAAATAAAAACCCTTCTTGCGAGCAACCCAATCCTGGCCGCGCCAAACGTCGGTGAACCAATGCTATTATACATACACATCAGGTGGTGAGCGTAGTGCTCGTCGTTGAACAAGAACAGGACGGACACAAATTCCTGCTTCAGAAGCCAGTATACTATGTATCCACTGTCCTTACACCATGCAAATCCCGGTACCCCCATTATCAAAAGATAGCATACGCGGTCTTCATGGCATCCCGAAAGCTCCATCACTACTTCCAGGAGTGTTCGATCACGGTGGCTTTCGAAGTACCACTCAATGACATTATAAACAACCGCGATGCCACGGGCCGGATTGCCAAATGGGCCATTGAGATCCTCCCATTTGATATTACATACAAACCACGTCGAGCTATTAAATCCCAAGTACTGGCCGACTTCGTCGCCGAATGGACAGAGACTGAACTCCCTAAAGAGTATGGCACATATTCCAATTGGGTTATGTATTTCGATGGCTCCAAAATGCTGGCAGGGCTAGGGGCGGGCGTCGTTCTCACGTCACCTACTGGAGACGTCGTTCAGTACGTACTCCAAATACTATACACAGACTCCAACAATGCAGCCGAATACGAGGCCTTATATTATGGTCTCCGGATGGCTGTCTCCATGGGCATACAACGCCTAGAAGTGCGCGGGGACTCAAACCTCACAATATCTCAAATAAATGGAGACTTTGACGCCAAAGATCCGAAGATGGCAGCTTATCGTAATGCCGTCATAAAAATGTCGGCCCGGTTCGAGGGGCTCAAGTTCCATCATGTGGCTCGAGAGAGTAATCAAGCGGCGGACGTTCTTGCTTGTATCGGCGCTAAGCACGACCCCGTCCCACCTAATATCTTTCTAGAAAGGCTTTTAAAGCCATCTGTGGTGTGGCAGGGGGAAAACGGCAACACTAGTCTGGATCCGAACATAACCCCAGATTCTGAAAACACCGACATTATCGGAGGCTCAGCCACCGAAATAACACCATGGGCCCATCTCATCATGGCAGTCATTGCCCCATGGACCGAACCCTTCCTGGCCTACCTTAACAGGAAGGAGCTTCCTGAGGACCAGAATGAAGCCCGCCACATTGTCCGGCGTTCGAAGGCCTACAAGGTTCACGATGAAGAGCTCTATAAGAAAAGCGCTACCGGAGTCCTTCAAAGACGTATCTCCCAGGAGGAAGGGCGGCAGCTCCTGGCTGAGATTCATGCCGGTCTCAGCAGGCACCACGCCGCAGCTTGGGCCCTTGTTAGCAATGTTGGGGAACGTAGTAATTTCAAACAAAATTCCTACGCACACATAGGATCATGGTGATGCATAGCAACGATAGGGGAGAGTGTCGTCCACGTACCCTCGTAGACCATTAAGCGGAAGCGTTACGACAACGCGGTTGATGTAGTCGTACGTCTTCACGATCGACTGATCCTCAGTACCGAACATACGGCACCTCCGCGTTCAGCACACGTTCAGCTCGGTGACGTCCCGTGAACTCACGATCCAGTAGAGCTCGGGGAAGAGTTTCGTCAGCACGACGGCGTGGTGACGATGTTGATGAAGCTACCGTAGCAGGGCTTCACCTAAAACCGCTACAGTATGACCGAGGTGGATTATGGTGGAGGGGGCCACCGCACACGACTGGAGAGATCTCTACGATCAACTTGTGTCTCTAGAGGTTCCCCCTGCCCCCGTATATAAAGGAGCAACGGGGGAGAGGTGGCCGGCCAGGAGGAGGCGCGCCAGGAGGAGTCCTACTCCCACCGGGAGTAAGACTCCCTCTTTCCTAGTAGGAGAAGGGGAAGGAGGAGGGAGAGAGGAAGGAAAGGGCCCCCCCCCCTCCTTGTCCAATTTGGACGAGAGGGAGAGGGGGCGTGCAGCCTACCCTGGCCGCCCCTCCTCATCTCCACTAAGGCCCATCTTGGCCCATTAAACCCCCAGGGGGGTTTGGTAACCCCTGATACTCCGGTAAAATCCCGATTTCACCCAGAACACTTCCGATATCCAAATATAGGATTCCAATATATAAATCTTTATGTCTCGACCATTTTAAGACTCCTCATCCTGTCCGTGATCACTTCCGGGACTCCAAACTACCTTCGGTACATCAAACATATAAACTCATAAAACTGATCGTCACAGAACTTTAAGCGTGCGGACCCTACAAGTTCGAGAACTATGTAGACATGACCGAGACACGTCTCCAGTCAATAACCAATAGTGGAACCTGGATGCCCATATTGGTTCCTACATATTCTACGAAGATCTTTATCGGTCAAACCGCACAACACTATACGTTGTTCTCTTTGTCATTGGTATGTTACTTGCCCGAGATTTGATCGTCGGTATCCTAATACCTAGTTCAATATCATTACCGGCGAGTCTCTTTACTCATTCCGTAATACATCATCCCGTAACTAACTCATTAGTTATCATGCTTGCAAGGCTTATAGTGATGTGTATTACCGAGAGGGCCCAGAGATACCTCTCCGACAATCGGAGTGACAAATCCTAATCTTGATCTATGCCAACTCAACAAGTACCATCGGAGACACCTGTAGAGCACCTTTATAATCACCCATTTACGTTGTGACGTTTGGTAGCACACAAAGTGTTCCTCCGGTATTCGGGAGTCGCATAATCGCATAGTCATAAGAACATGTATAAGTCATGAAGAAAGCAATGGCAGTAAACAAATGATCAAGTGCTAAGCTAACGGAATGGGTCAAGTCAATCACATCATTCTCCTAATGATGTGATCTCATTCATCAGATAACAACTCATGTTTATGGTTAGGAAACTTAACCATCTTTGATCAATGAGCTAGTCAAGTAGAGGCATACTAGTGACACTATGTTTGTCTATGTATTCACACATGTATTATGTTTCCGGTTAATACAATTCTAGCATGAATAATAAACATTTATCATGAAATAAGGAAATAAATAATAACTTTATTATTGCCTCTAGGGCATATTTCCTTCAGTCTCCCACTTGCACTAAGAGTCGGTAATCTAGATTACACAGTAATGATTTTAACACCCATGGAGCCTTGGTGCTGATCATGTTTTGCTCGTGGAAGAGGCTTAGTCAACGGGTCTGCAACATTCAGTTCCGTATGTATCTTGCAAATATCTATGTCTCCCACCTGGACTTGATCCCAGATGGAGTTGAAGCGTCTCTTGATGTGCTTGGTTCTCTTGTGAAATTTGGATTCCTTTGCCAAGGCAATTGCACCAGTATTGTCACAAAAGATTTTCATTGGACCCGATGCACTAGGTATGACACCTAGATCGGATATGAACTCCTTCATCCAGACTCCTTCATTCACTGCTTCCGAAGCAGCAATGTACTCTGCTTCACATGTACATCCCGCCACGACGCTCTATTTAGAACTGCTCCAACTGACAGCTCCACCGTTTAATATAAACACGTATCCGGTTTGCGATTTAGAATCGTCCGGATCAGTGTCAAAGCTTGCATCAACGTAACCATTTACGATGAGCTCTTTGTCACCTCCATAAACGAGAAACATATCCTTGGTCCCTTTTAGGTACTTCAGGATGTTCTTGACCGCTGTCCAGTGATCCACTCCTGGATTACTTTGGTACCTCCCTGCTAGGCTAATAGCAAGGCACACATCAGGTCTGGTACACAGCATTGCATACATGATAGAGCTAGGGAACACTTTTCATTTTCTCTCTATCTTCTGCAGTGGTCAGACATTGAGTCTTACTCAACTTCACACCTTGTAACACAGGCAAGAACCCTTTCTTAGCTTGATCCATTTTGAACTTCCTCAAAACTTTATCAAGGTATGTGCTTTGTGAAAGTCCAATTAAGCGTCTTGATCTATCTCTATAGATCTTGATGCCCAATATATATAAGCAGCTTCGCCGAGGTCTTTCATTGAAAAACTCTTATTCAAGTATCCTTTTATGCTATCCAGAAATTCTATATCATTTACAATCAGCAATATGTCATCGACATATAATATTAGAAATGCTACAGAGCTCCCACTCACTTTCTTGTAAATACAGGCTTCTCCAAAAGTCTGTATAAAACCATATGCTTTGATCACACTATCAAAACATTTATTCCAACTCCGAGAGGCTTGCACCAGTCCATAAATGGATCACTGGAGCTTGCACACTTTGTTAGCTCCCTTTGGATCGATAAAACCTTCAAGTTGCATCGTATACAACTCTTCTTCCAAAAATCCATTCAGGAATGCAGTCTTTACATCCATTTGCCAAATTTCATAATCATAAAACGCGGCAATTGCTAACATGATTCAAATGGACTTAAGCATCGCTACGGGTGAGAAGGTCTCATCGTAGTCAACTCCTTGAACTTGTCAAAAACCTTTCGCAACAAGTCGAGCTTTGTAGACACTAACATTACCATCAGCGTTTGTCTTCTTCCTGAAGATCCATTTATTCTTGATGGCTTGCCGATCATCAGGCAAGTCAACCAAAGTCCACACTTTGTTCTCATACATGGATCCCATCTCAGATTTCATGGCTTCAAGCCATTTTGCGGAATCTGGGCTCATCATCGCTTCCTCATAGTTCGTAGGTTCGTCATGGTCAAGTAACATGACCTCCAGAACTGGATTACCGTACCACTCTGGTGCGGATCTTGCTCTGGTTGACCTACGAGGTTCGGTAGTAACTTGATCTGAAGTTTCATGATCATCATCATTAGCTTCCTCACTAATCGGTGTAGATGTCACAGGAACTGGTTTCTGTGGTGAACTACTTTCCAATAAGGGAGTAGGTACAGTTACCTCATCAAGTTCTACATTCCTCTCACTCACTTCTTTCGAGAGAAACTCCTTCTCTAGAAAGGATCCATTCTTAGCAACGAATATCTTGCCTTCGGATCTGTGATAGAAGGTGTACCCAATAGTTTCCTTTTGGTATCCTATGAAGACACATTTCTCCGATTTGGGTTCGAGCCTATGAGGTTGAAGCTTTTTCACATAAGCATCGCAACCCCAAACTTTAAGAAACGACAACTTTGGTTTCTTGCCAAACCATAGTTCATAAGGCGTCGTCTCAACGGATTTTGATGGTGCCCTATTTAACGTGAATGCAGCCGTCTCTAAAGCATAACCCCAAAACAATAGCGGTAAATCATTAAGAGACATCATAGATCGCACCATATCTAGTAAAGTATGATTACGACGTTCGGACACACCATTACGCTTTGGTGTTCTGGGTGGCGTGAGTTGCGAAACTATTCCGCATTGTTTCAACTGTAGGCCAAACTCGTAACTCAAATATTCTCCTCCACAATCAGATCGTAGAAACTTTATTTTCTTGTTACGATGATTTTCCACTTCACTCTGAATTTCTTTGAACTTTTCAAATGTTTCAGGATATACCCATATCTGCTCAAATCATCTGTGAAGGTGAGAAAATAACGATACCCGCCGCGAGCTTCGATATTCATCGGACCACATACATCAATATGTATGATTTCCAACAAATCTGTTGCTCGCTCCATAGTTCGGAGAACGGCATTTTAGTCATCTTGCCCATAAGGCATGGTTCGCAAGTACCAAGTGATTCATAATCAAGTGATTCCAAAAGTCCATCAGTATGGAGTTTCTTCATGCGTTTTATACCAATATGACACAAACGGCAGTGCGACAAATATGTTGCACTATCATTATCAACTCTGCATCTTTTGGCTTCAACATTATGAATATGTGTATCACTACTATCGAGATTCAACAAGAATAGACCACTCTTTAAGGGTGCATGACCATAAAAGATATTACTCATATAAATAGAACAACCATTATTCTCTGATTTAAATGAATAACCCTCTCGCATCAAACAAGATCGAGATATAATGTTCATGCTTAACGCTGTCACCAAATAACAATTATTTAGGTCTAAAACTAATCCTGAAGGTAGATGTAGAGGTAGCGTGCCGACGGCGATCACATAGACTTTGGAACCATTTCCCACGCGCATCGTCACCTCGTCCTTAGCCAGTCTTCGCTTAATCTATAGTCCCTGTTTCGAGTTGCAAATATTAGCAACAGAACCAGTATCAAATATCCAGGTGCTATTGCGAGCTCTGGTGAGGTACACGTCAATAACATGTATAACACATATACCTTTGTTCACCTTGCCATCCTTCTTATCCGTCAAATACTTGGGGCAGTTATGCTTCCAGTGACCAGTCTGTTTGCAGTAGAAGCACTCAGTCTCAGGCTTAGGTCCAGACTTGGGTTTCTTCTCTTGAGCAGCAACTTGTTTGCCGTTCTTCTTGAAGTTCCCCTTCTTCTTCCCTTTACCCTTCTTCTTGAAACTGGTGGTCTTATTGACCATCAACACTTGATGCTCCTTCTTGATTTCTACCTCCGCAGCCTTTAGCATTGCAAAGAGCTCAGGTATAGTCTTATTCATCCCTTGTGTATTATAGTTCATCACGAAGCTCTTGTAGCTTGGTGGCAGTGATTGAAGAACTCTGTCAATGACACTATCATCAGGAAGGTTAACTCCTAGCTGAGTCAAGTGGTTGTGGTACCCAGACATTCTGAGTATATGTTCACTGACAGAACTATTCTCCTCCATTTTGCAGGTGTAGAACTTATTGGAGACTTCATATCTCTCAATCTGGGCATTTGCTTGAAATATTAACTTCAACTCCTAGAACATCTCATATGCTCCATGATGTTCAAAACGTCGTTGAAGTCCCGGTTCTAAGCCGTAAAGCATGGCACACTGAATTATCGAGTAGTCATCAGCTTTACTCTGCCAAACGTTCTTAACGTTGCCAGCAGCATCTGCAGCAGGCCTAGCACCCAGTGGTGCTTCTAGGACGTAATTCTTCTATGCAGCAATGAGGATAATCCTCAAGTTACGGACCCAGTCCGTGTAATTGCTACCATCATCTTTCAACTTTGCTTTCTTAAGGAACACATTAAAATTCAACGGAACAACAGCACGGGCCATCTATCTACAACAACATAGATAAGCAAAAATATTATCAGGTACTAAGTTCATGATAAATTTAAGTTCAATTAATCATATTACTTAAGAACTCCCACTTAGATAGACATCCCTCTAATCATCTAAGTGATCACGTGATCTATCGTGGAATTGTCACGGCAGATGTCCTAGTGTGAGGACTTCGGCGTGAGGCCAACGCATCTATGTGGTAGCTTGAGAGGGGTTGAGTGGAATTGAGAGACGCAACACAAGACAACGATTTAGACAGCTTTGGGCCCCGGGAAACATCATACAGTAACAACCCTACGTGCTGTTTGAGGCTATCTCTCATTATGATGATGAGGAAGTCGCCGTAAACCAGCTCTCCCAGTTAACCCTAACCCTTTAAGATTGTTTCTCCTTACTTGTTCCTCTTTGGGGAGCCCTGCCCCTCCTTATATAAGTTAAAGGGGCGGGTTACATGTAGAGTCCAACTCGGACTTAAGACTTAACTATTATGGCTTCTCTTCATGGGCTTCTTAACATCTTGGGCTTCATAACGTCTCGGGCTTCATAACTCCTGGTAACCCAGTTACCACTGCCTGCCGGGAGTTAACTGGTGCCGGTTTAAGATGGTCTGCCGGTTTAAGAATGTCTGTTGAGTTATCATATGACTTAACTCCTATCTTAACTATCAGCCGGTTTAACAACTGGAAGGTTTACCGTCTGGGTTAACTGCCTGTTTTACCTGTCTGTCTTAACTATCAACCGGTTTAACAGCCTATCGGTTTACCGTCTGACTTAACACCAACCGGTTTACCACCTGCCTTAACACCTGCCGGTTTACCACCTGCTTTAACACCTGTCGGTTTACTAAGTCCCAGCTGGGTTATAACTTCGGCCGGATCATACCGCGGGGTATATCCCCGACATTAGCCCCCAGTTTAATTTGGATTTATCCATGTTAAACTGATCCTGATTATCCTTAAGTCCTTGTCACTTCCTTCTTCTATAAAATCCGAGTCAATAGACCAGCTTCATAATTAATTTGTTGACATTGGTTTGTCATAGAGAAATATTGTGAAGAATAACTCTTTTGACTCAGCTCCCAATGCTTAACAAAAATGTTGATCTTTGAAATATTCATCTGATCTTCAGCCGGTTTAAGAATGTAGAACTTTGCCGGTTTAAGAATGTAGAACCTTGCCGGTTTACAAATATTGATGGCACCGGGTCATAATTGTAGTTAACATCAAGCTTGAAAATATACCTCTTATATGCCTATCACTTGTAGCCCCCAAGTATTTAAGAAGGTAGCATAGCAATAGCTTAAGACTTGCTTCAATATGAATGTCGCAAGCTTGAAGAAATCTAGGTTGTTCATCTCAATCACCAGTCAGAACTGAGTATTCCACATGTGTAGCCCGCAAGGGCCGGGGTGTCATGCTTGCAGCAACCTGGGACTTGAAATTGCCATATGCTTATAAAAACTTCAACCAGTGTAGCCCCCAAGGGCCGGGTCATTATGCAATAATGAGCAGGGACTTTGTAAATATAATCATGTAGACTTTGAACAGCAACGTGTAGTCCCCAAGGGCTGGCTCAGTAAAATAATATTGAGCTGGGACTTTATATATACTTCATTGCGAATAACATTATATGATGTAACCCCCATCATGGGGCTTGAACCCACGTCCACAAGGTTAAGAGCCTTGTGCTTTACCAACTGAGTAGTGGACCCTTCAATATAATGGATTAAAAGATTTGTACCTTGAATAGGAGCAATTGGTAGCCCCCAAGGGCCGGCTCATTACGATGTGATGAGTCGGGTCTTCAATAAGGTGAGCAAACAATGACTTTGCAATAGCCCCCAAGTGTCATGGTGCATGCTTGCAGCAACATGAGACTTGTGTATTTGATGTAATCCCAACTTGAATAATGTAGCCCCCAAGTGCCGGGTCGTAAGCCTGCAGTGACTCGGGAGTATTCCTTCAATTGTAGAATAAATCATATCCATTGATAATATGATAGCCATTGCGCTAAAGCGACTTTGAAAACCTTAATTATAATACTGGTTATTGATAACCATAATAAAATCCAGCTGTGTTGGCTATTAAAGATTTTGAATAATATAACCTTGTTTGAAGACCGATTCCTGTCATATAAACCAGTATATACATGCACATATGATACATGCTATGATGATGGAACGTATGATGCAATATATGATGATGTATATGTATGATCAAGAGGGTTTAAGCTATGGTTCGGATACGACCAGATCCCCCATGTACTCATAATTGTGGCATGGCGCTGATCAAGAGGTGTGGCTATGGTTTGAATACGACCAAGCCTGTCATGGTTTTGTCACGGCAGATGTCCTAGAGAAAGGACTTAGTCGTGGAGCCATCACGACGGGTTAGCTTGAAGGGGTTAAAGCGGACACAAGGACGCAAGAGAGTTTATACTAGTTCGGCCCCTTCGATGAAGGTAAAAGCCTACGTCTAGTTGTGATGGAATTGATGGGGTTTCGATGACTAGGGAGCAAACAAGCTTCGCCTATGTCTCGAGTTGTTGTCTGTTGTTCTTGAACCGCCGCCGGGTCATCCCCTTATATACACGGGTGACTCTCGTCGGCTTACGGAGTCCCAATATCGGCTTATAGATGTGTCCGGTTTGGTCTCTTCTTATTCCTAACTTACAATACAGGTTAACTACTAACGCCGGTTTACGGCTGCAGGCCTTGAGCCGACCATGGGCCTTGAGCCCTCCTCTGTCTTCTTGGGCTTTAACTTACTTAACTACTGACAAAGTTAACCCGGCCCAGATAGGCCGGTTTACGCCCAGTAGTAATATCCCCAACATTAGGCCCAGATTGATTTGAACGGGTTCATGTCAATCCTTTAATGAAAGCTTCATCTTCAACATCTTCTTATAAATTGGTAAACCGCCATGATGTCATCTTCTCTGATTGCTGTAAACCGGAGTGATGTCACCTGTCATAACGAAGCTATCCATTATGCTTCTTTGTTTAATAGATCGGCAGAAATCGAGGCGACAGCTCCGTTTTGTGGCCCCTTGATTGTCGCGCCTGACTCATGTTCTTTCGCCTTATAAATAGGACCGAAGGGTCATTTCTTTTCTCCTTCCGTGCCTTCTTCATCTTCCTCGCGTCGCCAGCCTCGGAGCTCTGCCGCCGCCGTCGACCTCTGCCTCATCCTTGGCCGCTCCATCAACCTGAGCGCACCAGAACATCGCGGCAACCTTCCGCATCTTCCTCAGTTCCGGTAAATCTTTTATCTTTTCCCCCGTGGATCTGGCCTAGGGTTTCGCAGTTCTTCAGTGTTCATCGTCTGCCTCTTGCTCATACAATAGATCTTTAGATGAATTCGCAAATCTTTATTCTGTGCAATGATAGTTGTTTGACCTTCGCCTTTACTTATGCATCTCAAACCATGGGTCTATATGAACGTTTTGCTCATTGGTTCGGTACTCCTCCTTTGAACCTCTAAGTATTTATCTCTTCTCTAAACTTGCTTCAGATCCAATGCTGTAAAGAAATCTTGTGAAACCTGTTTGTGCGTACTTGTCCATCCGCAATCTCAGCTTTTCAATGCTTAGATCAGGCGGTTTAACCTTATAAAAAATTTTCCAAACGTCCCCTTGTTGAACCACCAGATGTTGGTTGCTTCATGAAACTCCGGTTCAGATAGTTCTGTCTCCGGTTTAAAAGTGCCCATACCAACGTACCTTGATCAAATGCATTTTTGAACCGGGATCTTCTACCTTGTAGATTCCATCATGGCCAAGCAAGTATATGAGTGCAATTGGGTTCCTTCTCGCGTCACAGAGGATCAACTAGACAATTTAGTCCTGATTGGCGCTTTAGGCAGCAAAGATACCATCCATTGGAGGGCTCCTGGCAAAGAATGCCCTCCCACACCTCGAGAAGGAGAGGTTGTTGTTTTCGTAGATCACTTAGCCCGGGGCTTTAAGCCGCCCGGTTCTAAATTTTACCGGGATGTTTTAGCCGATTTCCAACTCCATCCGCAAGACACTGGCCCCAACTCTGTTACAAATATGTGCCACTTCCAAGTGCTCTGTGAGGTGTTCTTTCAAGAGGAGCCCACGGTGGAATTGTTCAGAGATCTTTTCCATCTAAACCGCCGTACTGAGTTTACTGATGGCTCTAATACGGAGTTGGGTGGCATGGCGATTCAGAAAAGGAAAGAGGTCACATACCCTCACGCCAAGCTGCACAGTCACCCCAATGAGTGGAATCATACATGGTTCTACTGCAAAGACACCTCCCCTGCTGGTGAGAATCCCTTGCCTGGCTTTCATCCGGAGCGGCTCAGCAATACACACCCTTTTCCTCAAAGATTGACTGCCCAGGAGAGAAGCAAATATGCTCCCCAGCTGTCAAAGCTCAGAGCCTTTATGGTCAACGGTTTAACAGGGGTTGATCTCGCTCGCTGTTGGATATCATGGAGCATACTGCCCCTTAGTCAGCGCTCCGGTTTGATGTGCGAGTATACTGACAGTGTTGATGACCCACTACGACATTCAAAATTCCAGCTCTCCAGTGAAGAAATCACAGAGGTTGTGCATAAGATACTGAATGAACCGGAACACGTCTGCGCTAGAACCGGCCTGCTTCCCTTCTGTGCCACCAACAAACTGCCAGCTGTAAGACTTTGATTTTTCTCTTTGCTGAATCTGTTATTGATATGTCTGGTCATTGTTTTTAATATCAGTGTCTGCATAATCAGGGCGATGATCCGTTTTGGAGCAAAAAACTGCCGCAGGAGAAACCAGAAAAACCAGACAAACCGGAAAGAGCAACCCGGCAAAAGACTAAAGCTGTGAAGAAGACTGACCACAGGAAAAGAACCACTGCATCTTCTAATCCGGCCCCTGATGATGAGGTGGATAATCTGGACTTTGAGGTAGAGCTTGACTCACTTGGTTTATTTTTCATGCGTCTTATTGATGATGATATTTGTCAGGATGATGCCGAAGCCAGCCACGCGGATGTTGCAGAGGTAATTATTCTCTCTTCCGATTCAGAAACTTTGCCTTCACAAAAAATCCGTCAGGCAAATCGAAAAGTTAAATTTTCTCATCCTCTTGCTTATTTGGATCCTAAACTTCTTATGAAGACCCAACAACACGAAGCTCGCCGCACCACCCGGCACAGCGGCCAGGTAGTTACCTCCGCCGGTTTACCGAACAGTCCGGTTCGGAAACGCCATTCCGAGGTCTCTAATTTTCTTGTCAGTGCTTGTCCTAAAGCGGGCTCCTTTCGTCAACCTCTTAATCCGTCTGACTCCGATTACCAGGTTACTTCCCACTCATCTTCTGGCGAGTCATTGGCTACTCAGCTCCCACCGCTCAAAACGGTGCTTGGGTAAGCTATACTTATTGTGATGTTTGCAGTACATTGCCTTAGAACATATGTTGTATTTGATTTTATTATTCTTCTTAGGGCCAAACCTAGGCCAAGCAAGAAGGCCCGCCTGGACAAAGCGGCCGAAGAAGATGTCATTCTTGAACCAGGCAAGACACCCAATCTTGAAGCGGCTATTCCTGAGGATATACCCAACGATCCACCGCAGCAGGACGATGATCTTATTGCTGATGAGAGACCTACTGACACCTTAGGTCCTGTCAATCAGCCCACAGGTTCCATCCGGATTGAAAGTTCCACCGGTCCAGCAAAACCTACTAACAAGCCAACAGCCCCAGTGCAAACCGGCGGTACCCAGGATGATGAGGTTGTCATTACTGGCACTGGCCATACTGAGCCAAGCAATCCTATCGCTTTATCCAAATATTCTGCCAAGGAAGAATTTGCTGCCTTTGGCAAAGGCAAGTGGAACGCTGATCTGACGACTTATGCTGCTCTGAACGCCCAAGATATCCATTCCGGCTATCTGAACCGGTTGTATACCAGTCGTGACTATGAAGCCGGTCTGGTTAATATGATGAAAGAGAAATATGAGGTAACTTCCATATGCTCCTTCCTGCTTGTATGCTTCCATTCTTGCTGACTCTCCTAGCCCCCAAGGGCCGGTTTGTTATATTCTTTCAAACCGGGACTTACCAATATAAATCTTGATGCTTTGAAGTTTGCTGATGTAGCCCCCAAGGGCCGGTTCAACTTAACGTAGTTAAACCGGTACTTTAAGTAATTGAAATTGCCGCATCAGAATATATACGAGCAAATAGCCATTAGCCCCCAAGTGCCAAGTTGAATACTTGTATTGATCTTGGGACTTTGTAAGCAATTGAAAGATGAAGACCAAATATGCATTAGCCCCCAAGTGCTAAGTGCATAACATGTTATGTGATTGGTACCTGAATCCTTATACCGATTTGTTGAAGCATATATCTGTATGCATGCAGGCGGAGCTGAAGACGAAAGAAAACCAAGTCACCGATCTCCAAGAAAACCTGAAAACCCAACAGGCTGAAACCTCCAAAGCAAAAGAGCAATTGGCCAGCGCTTTAAGCGCCATGGAACAGCTTAAGGAGAGCTTCAAGAAGAAGCAGGCGGATTGGGCCACTGAAAAGTCCGCTTTGATCAAACGAGCAGAGGATGCCGAGGCTGCACTAAAACCAGTGGCGGATGAACTGACCAGCATAAAGCGGCACGTGCATGCCATGACTACTGCTATCTTTGGTAAGCCAGTTTGCCTTCTGAATTGGCTCTGCCTTCTGACAGAGTCGCCGGTTTATTAACCCTTTATGGTATTTCAGGGACACGCATTGATCACTTGGGGTCAGATGTGCGGAAGAAACTAAAAGCCGCCTATACATTGGTTGAACAATTGTATACTGGTGCCCAGTGGATCATCTGTACCGCATCTCATAACAAACCGGCGCCCACTTTGATTCAAGATACTCTGATGAAACTGTCGGTGCTTCCTGCCCGGGTTGAAGAGCTGAAGAAATCTGCTGCTCGAACCGGTGCAATCAATGCCTTAATCTGGGCAAAAGCCTGGGTGCCGGATTTTGATCCTATTGAAGCGGCTCAGGGCTATCCCAGCTTGAAGGAAGATGGGTCAGAATTTGGCGAAGCGGATCTGCGAGCAATAAACTGGGAGGTACGTCCGCTAGCTTGTCAACTGGCTGAGGAAGTAGACTTGTCTCATTATCAAGCCCAATATGACAGTCAGAACAAGCGAATAGCTGCACCAATCCATGAATCGGAAAATCTGATCCCTCCAATCCGTAAGCATACTTACGCTCCCGATATTGACCCGTCATTGCTGATCCATGATGAAGCTGTTTTTCAAGCATTAATGGGAATCGACTGGACAATTGTGGATTTCCAGCCACTGGGTAGAGAAACGGAAGCTGAAGCGGCGCAGGATGACCCACAACCATCAGGCCAGGCTGGTGGCCAAGCTTGAACCGAAAGCCGGTTTTAAAACTGCCTCTCCTTTGTGAAAAACAATTATATTATTATGGGCACCATGTTGCCTTGTAATAGGCTAGCTGATACCTTTGATGTTGATATGCCTTCGTGCATAAATTGTTCTTCCTGTGGTAATGAACTTTCCAAAACACTTTCTGAAATAAGAAATTCGTCAAGTGCCACCGCGGTTGTACCGTCAGGCGGAATATGATATCTGTATATATGAAATCAAAACATCCAAAACAAAATTTTAAGTATATGATCAAATTTTTGAGATACATAATACCTGCCATCGTTGAGTGTGAAGTTGGCTTGCCCAACCTTGAAGCGGAGTTTTGCAAACCCACACTATTGGAGGAGATAACAGCTCCTGTATATATATATATGACGCTAGTTTACCATGTAAACCGTGCCGGGTTATAATAAACATCGTGTTACTCCATAAGAGGATGTTAACAACAAGGATCAAACCGGACAAATAGTCTTCGGATTGACGTGAACTGTGTTCCGTCAATTGATTGGTTAAAAAACTTTGTCGGTTTAAAAAACACAATGAAAAGCAAAACCCCCCTTCAAAGAAAAGTGTGAACCAAAAGCAACGACAAAACCGTTTGGCCAAAAAGGTTTATTTAAGCTGATCAAATGGCGTTACCATGGCCAAACACGACCAAGCTCCCGTTAGGTGTAACTATGGTTCTAGTCAACCAGGTCCCCAAATGAAACCGTGGCATTTATGCTGACCAAATGGCATGGTCATGGTTCGGGTTTGACCAAGCCCCCAAGTGATTCTGTGGCCTTAGGCCGATCAAGAGGCATGACTGGTTCAGACATGACCAAGTCCCCAAGTGATCTGGTGGCTCTCGCCTATCAAGAGGCATGGTATTGGTTCGGACGCGACCAATCCTCCAAGTGATATAACACGATGCTTTTAGCAAAGCGAACTCAAGGGGTAAACCGGAGGCCGCTTTAGAGCAACTCCGTGTAACCTCACATGATGTAAAAGAACAAATACCCCGCTTTAGCTGAGGTTCCGGTTTATTATATTTAATCATAATATATACATTGTCGTAATATGTACATAAGTATAGCCAATGGCTCAGGTATAGTAAGGCCGAAGATGAGCTATATTCCACGGCCTGTTAGTCTCCTCCTCTGATGTACGTGAGTCCTTATGCTCTCGAATATCGATCAGATAGTACGACCCGTTGTGCAGATTCTTGCTGACCACGAAAGGCCCCTCCCAAGGTGGGGATAGCTTATGCATATCAGTCTGATCTTGGATGAGCCGAAGCACCAAATATCCTTCCTGAAAGGCTCTGGTTCTGACCTGGCAACTGTGATAACGACGAAGATCCTGCTGGTAAATCGCCGATCGGGCGGCTGCGATGTCACGCTCTTCATCCAACCGGTCCAAAGCATCTTGCCGTGCTGTCTTGTTGTCCGCTTAAATATAAGCCGTGACACGAGGTGAATCATGACGGATATCACTGGGGAGAACCGCCTCCGCTCCATAAACCATGAAGAATGGTGTGTATCCTGTTGATCTGTTGGGTGTTGTATTGATGCTCCATAACAAAGATGGTAATTCTTCTACCCAACAACCCGGCGTTCTCTGCAAAGGAACCATGAGCCGAGGCTTGATGCCTCTCAAGATCTCTTGATTAGCTCTTTCTGCTTGACCATTGGACTGTGGATGTGCCACTGATGAAACGTCGAGCCGGATGTGCTCCCGTTCGCAGAACTCCTTCATAGCACCTTTCGACAAATTGGTACCATTATCTGTGATAATACTGTGCAGAAAACCAAACCGGAAAATCACCTTTTTGATGAACTGAACCGCCGTGGCCGCATCACACTTGCTAACAGGTTCTGCCTCCACCCACTCTGTAAACTTGTCAACCGCCACCAGGAGGCGGGTCTTCTTATCTTTGGACCTTTTGAAAGGCCCAACCATATCCAGCCCCCAAGTCGCAAACGGCCAAGTAATTGGAATCATTCTCAATTCTTGAGCCAGTACATGAGCACGCCTTGAAAACCTTTGGCAACCATCACATCGTCTGACCAGATCCTCCACATCAGCATGAGCAGTTAACCAATAAAAACCATGGTGAAACACTTTAGCCACCAGAGACTTTGAACCGGCGTGGTGACCACAATCTCCTTCGTGGATCTCACGCAAAATTTCACGGCCTTCTTCAGGAGACACGCAACGTTGAAAAGCTCCTGATATACTGCAATGATGCAACTCGCTGTTGATGATAGCCATGGATTTGGATCGCCGGATTATCTGCCGGGCTAGAATCTCATCCTCTGGCAACTCACCCCGGTTCTTGTACGCCAGGTAAGGAAGCGTCCAATCTGGAATAACATGAAGAGCCGCCACCAATTGAGCCTCCGGATCAGGAATAGCCAAATCCTCTTCACCAGGGATCTTGACCGACGGGTTGTGCAGCACATCCAGAAAAACATTGGGTGGGACCGGTTTGCGCTAAGAGCCCAGCCGGCTTAAAGCGTATGCCGCTTCATTTTTCTGCCGGTCCACGTGGTCCACCTGATAGCCTTTGAAATAACCTGCGACAGTATCCACCTCACGACGATATGCTGCCATGAGTGGGTCCTTGGAGTCCCAAGTGCCAAACACTTGCTGAGCCACAAGGTCCGAGTCACCGAAGCACTTAACTCGACTTAGATTCATCTCCTTAGCCATCCGGAGACCATGGAGCAAGGCTTCATACTCAGCTGCATTGTTAGTACAAGGGAACATTAAACGGAGAACATAACAAAACTTATCACCTCGTGGGGAAGTTAATACGACTCCAGCCCCCGAGCCTTCCAACTGCCTGGATCCGTCAAAATGGATGGTCCAATACGTATGATCCGGCTTTTCTTCAGGTGCTTGCATTTCCGTCCAATCATTGATGAAATCAACAAGTGCTTGAGACTTAACCGTTGTCCGAGGCACATACTTCAAACCGTATGGCCCCAGCTCTATGGCCCACTTTGCAATCCGGCCAGTTGCTTCCCGGTTCTGGATGATATCTCCCAAAGGAGCAGAACTGACCACCGTAATTGAGTGCCCTTGGAAATATTGTTTAAGCTTCCAGCTTGCCATAAAAACTCCATACACCAGCTTCTGCCAATGCGGATACCTTTGCTTGGACTCAATGAGCACCTCGCTGATATAATAGACCGGACGTTGAACCGGATGCTCCTTACCTGCCTCCTTTCACTCCACCACAATAGCTACGTTGACCGCCCGAATATTAGCAGCAACATATAGCAGTAACGGCTCCTTGTCAACGGGAGCGGCGAGCACAGGCGGATTGGACAATTACCGCTTTAAGTCCTCAAATGCTTCATCAGCAGCAGAACTCCAGACAAACTGATCCATCTTTTTCAACATCTGATACAAAGGGATTGCCTTCTCACCCAGGCGACTGATAAACCGGCTTAGCGCAGCAATCCGGCCTGCCAGGCGTTGAACATCGTTGATACACTTCGGTTTAGCCAGGGAGGTGATAGCCGTGATCTTCTCCGGATTAGCATCAATTCCCCTGTTGGACACTAGAAAACCCAATAGCTTGCCCGTCGGTACACCAAAGACACACTTGTCCGGATTAAGCATCATCTTGTATGTTCTCAGGTTATCAAAGGTTTCCTTCAAATCATCAATCAGAGTCTCCTCCCTGGATTTAACCACGATATCATCCACGTAAGCATGTACATTATGGCCAATCTGCTTGTGAAGACAATTTTGTACACACCGTTGGTAAGTTGCCTGGGCACTCTTGAGCCCGAAGGGCATAGACACATAGTAGAAGGCTCCAAAGGGAGTTATAAATGTTGTCTTCTCCTGGTCCTTAACTGCCATTTTGATCTGATGATAGCCAGAATACGCATCCAAAAAACTTAAACGCTCACAACCCGCCGTAGCATCAATAATTTGATCAATACGGGGGAGGGCAAAAGGATCTGCTGGACAAGCTTTATTAAGATCTGTGTAATCCACACACATGCGCCAGGTGCCATTTTTCTTGAGGACCAGCACTGGATTGGCAAGCCACTCGGGGTGAAAAACTTCAACAATAAAGCCAGCTGCTAAGAGCCTGGCTACCTCTTCTCAAATCGCCTTGCGTCTTTCTTTGTTAAACCGGTGGAGGAACTGTTTCACCGGTTTATATTTAGGATCCACATTAAGTGTGTGCTCAGCGAGTTGCCTCGGTACACCTGGCATGTCGGAGGGCTTCCATGCAAAAATGTCCCGATTCTCACGGATGAACTCGATGAGCGCGCTTTCCTATTTCGGATCCAAGTTGGCACTGATGCTGAACTGCTTGGACGAATCGCCAGGTACGAAGTCAACAAGCTTAGTTTCTGCTGCCGATTTGAACTTCAGGGCCGGATCATGCTCTATAGTTGGCTTCTTCAACGGAGTCATGTCCGCCGGATCAACATTGTCTTTATAGTACTTCAACTCCTCGGTAGCACAAACCGACTCTGCATAAGCCGCATCTCCTTCCTCGCATTCCAAAGCGATTTTGCGGCTTCCGTGAACCGTTATTGTCCCCTTGTGACCCGGCATCTTGAGCTGCAAATACACATAACAGGGCCGAGCCATAAACTTGGCGTATGTCGGTCGCCCAAACAGGGCATGATATGGACTTTGGATTTTCACCACTTCAAACGTCAATGTCTCCGACCTGGAATCATGATCATCCCCAAAGGCCACTTCGAGGGCTATCTTACCAACGGGATATGCTGATCTGCCAGGCACTACACCGTGGAATACTGTATTAGACGGTTTGAGATTCTTATCTGTTAGTCCCATACAACGGAAGGTCTCATAGTACAGGATGTTAATGCTGCTCCCTCCATCCATGAGCACCTTGGTGAACTTATAACCTCCCACCTGAGGCGCCACCACCAGAGCCAACTGACCCGGATTATCGACCTGGGGTGGGTGATCCTCTCTGCTCCATATGATTGGCTGTTCAGACCAACGTAGATAATGGGGTATGGCCGGTTCAACAGAGTTGACTGCCCGCCTCTGAACCTTCCGGTCTCGCTTGTCCAAGCTAGTGGTAAAGACATGGTATTGCCCACTACTCAACTGCTTTGGGTTGCTCTGGTAACCTGACTGTTGCTGCTGTTGGTTGTAACCACCCTGGTTGTTCTGACTATTTTGACC
Organism: Triticum urartu; assembly: GCF_056163025.1. Lineage (NCBI taxonomy): Eukaryota > Viridiplantae > Streptophyta > Magnoliopsida > Poales > Poaceae > Triticum > Triticum urartu. Next base: position 644,136,833 of record NC_141877.1, on the reverse strand, counting down.
ATTATGTCCGCCTAGATTACCATTAAATCCTGAACCGGAACTTCCTCCACCGTAACCCGGCCCGGACCCTGAGCCACCGCCAGATTCGTGATCATACCGGAAATTATTAGAATTCTTGAACCCCTGCATAATAAAGTAATCCTTCCAAAGGTGGTTTGCTGGCTCCTCCTTCGTCCCATGTCTTGGACAGGGCTGGCTTAGCAGATAGTTTAGGCGGTTTGGGTTAGGGTTGGGTGCTCCATTACGATTTTTCGGCCTACCCTTGCGTCGCTGGCCATTGTCCTGTGCGTTGGTATTAGCCACAAAGTCCATGTTACCATCCGCTTTACGCTTGCCTCCTCCGCCATTGCCTACCCAGTGATGCTGCTGACCTTTGGAGCTGCTGTTCTTCTTCCCTTTCCCTGTCTTGTCATCATCAGATTCGGGATCCTTGGTACTATCAGAATCAGCATATTTCACCAAAGCGGTCATGAGGGTCCCCATGTCGGTGCAATGACGCTTCATCCGTCCCAATTTCAACTTCAGGGGCCCAAACCGGCAGTTGCCTTCTAGGGTTAATACTGCGGTGTCAGCGTTGATGCGGTCTGAGGAGTGCAACACTTGTGAAACCCGGCGCACCCAATGAGTCGTTGATTCTCCTTCCTCCTAGACGCATGCAGCTAAGTCCAGTATCGACATAGGCTGTTTACAGGTATCCTTGAAATTGTTGATAAATCGGGCTCGTAATTGGGCCCATGAACTGATAGAATTAGCTGGCAAGCTTTTTAACCAAGTACGGGCCGTTCCTTCAAGCATCATGGTGAAGTATTTCGCACACGCCGTGTCATCCACATCAAGCATCTCCATGGCCATCTCATAGCTCTCCACCCATGTCTCTGGAGGTTGATCCGCCGTGTAATTTGGTACCTTGCGCGGGCCTTTGAAATCCTTGGGCAGGCGCACGTTGCGTAAAGCGGGGATAAGGCAAGGCACCCCCAAAGAACTAGAAGTAACACCAGGTTCGATTGAGATGGTTGGACGAAGCGGCGTGAGCTGCTGAGCCTGATGCTGTGCGGCTAACTCGGCCTCCCTGCGCGCTCGGGCCCGGTTCACCACTTCCTGAGCGTCATCAGCACCACCCGTCGGGTTGTTGCCACGGGGTGCTCCACGTCGTTCATTACTCGACACTGCTGGTTCATCCATATGTCTGCTATAGCTCCGGCTTGGACGGAGGGTCGAGTGGATCCGGTCGCGGCTGTATGAGTACGCTTCCTGTTGGGCCAAAGCTGTCCTCAGAAGTTCCTTGACCCGTCGCGTCTCTACTGCCTGCGGCGAGTCACCTTCAATTAGAATGGCCTCCAGCCGTGCAGCAGCGGCAACAAGATTGTCCATTGGGTTGGAGTAGTGACCCGGAGGTGTTAAAGCATCCTGAGGTATAACGGTGTTTTGACGAGGCGGGTCCATCTGACGAGGCTGAACCGGTTCACCGGTCCCAGGGGCTTCTGCCCGGTTCCCCTCCAGCGGATTGCCGACTCTTGGTCCTGGAGTGTTGAAAAGGTCTCGAAAACCGGAGGTAAGCGGGATCGGTGCTTCCTCCTCATGACTTCATGCGACGCGCTCTAGTCCAACATAAGCCTGTAGGCCTGTGCGTCTAAAGCGGCCCGCTCTGCGGCCATCTTGGTGTCCTCAGCTGCCAGATCCGCCTTGGCCTGGGTGATCTGTTCCTTTACCTTTGCAATCTCCGTGTTGTGAACATCCTGATCTGGCGGATTAACTTCCGCCATAAGCACAGCCAACGCATCAAATAGTTCTGATAGAACCTGAGCCGGCGGGCGCACAGGGCCTCCTGCCCCGGCAGCCGTCGCCGCTGCTGAACCGGAGATCGTTGTCGCGGCTGTCGAAGAATGAAGCGCTGCTTGTGTTCCGGTCATGAATATTCCAACCCGGTTGGGCAGATCAGAGGGGTCCAGAATACTGTCGCCATCGGAACAGCTCCCAATCCGGCCATCTTGTAGCTGATAAAGAGATTCGGTTTCTCCGGTCGAAGATTCGTCACCGGAACAAACGACAGTCGCCCCGCGAAACTCCGATCCGTCCTCATAACTTCCTCCATGGATGACTCCCACGAAGGCACGCTTCATGGCCGGTTTAACCCGGGCGGATTGCGCACGCTGAGCCATCTCGACGAGGTCGGTGCAGATGTCTGGCTCAGGGCCCGGTTCACCGATCTTGCCAATGAAAACGTGAATGCTACCAAAGGGGACCCGGTACCCGTACTCAATTGAGCCGGCCTCGGGGCCCCAGCCTGCGTCGTCGATGTAGAGCTTGTCGCGACGACTCTTAGTCATCCGGCCTACAGCGTAGCCCTCGAGTCCTTCAAAGCGGCCCTCCAAGAACGGAAACCATCGTGCGATAGCCCCACGGTGGGCGCCAACTGTCGTGGTTTTGTCACGGCAGATGTCCTAGAGAAAGGACTTAGTCGTGGAGCCATCGCGACGGGTTAGCTTGAAGGGGTTAAAGCGGACACAAGGACGCAAGAGAGTTTATACTAGTTCGGCCCCTACGATGAAGGTAAAAGCCTACATCTAGTTGTGATGGAATTGATGGGGTTTCGATAACTAGGGAGCAAACAAGCTTCGCCTATGTCTCGAGTTGTTGTCTGTTGTTCTTGAACCGCCGCCGGGTCGTCCCCTTATATACACGGGTGACTCTCGTCGGCTTACGGAGTCCCAATACCGGCTTATAGATGTGTCCGGTTTGGTCTCTTCTTATTCCTAACTTACAATACAGGTTAACTACTAACGCCGGTTTACGGCTGCAGGCCTTGAGCCGACCATGGGCCTTGAGCCCTCCTCTGTCTTCTTGGAGTTTAACTTACTTAACTACCGAAGTTAACCCGACCCAGATAGGCCAGTTTACGCCCAGTAATAATATCCCCAACAAAGCCCCCAAGTGATTTCCCTAGTGCCCTTATGCATATCAAGAGGTGTAACTATGGTTCGAACCCATAGCTCCCAAGTGATTTCCTTGGTGACCTTATGCCTATCAAGAGGTGTAGCAATGGTTCGGATACGACCAGAGCCCCCAAGTGATTTCCCTGGTGCCCTTATGCTGATCAAGAGGGTGTAAGCTAAGGTTCGGATACGACCAGAGCCCCCAAGTGATTTCCCTGGTGGCCTTAAGCCTATCAAGAGGTGTAACTATGGTTCGAACATAGCCCCTAAGTGATATTGTGAGCTGTGCTCAAGGGATACCCATGTTTGAGCTGTGCTATGCAACAGACTCTCTTTGGCCCCTTATGATAATATTGGCTTGATAGCCGGATTATCGAAATAACCAGAGCTGTGCTATTATGATAATATTGGCTTGATAGCCGGATCAAGAGGGTAGTAACACTATGTTCTCTTTGGTGAATACACCTATGTTTGAACAGGAAGCCCCCAAATGATATTGTGAGCTGTGCTCAAGGGGCACCTATGTTTGAGCTGTACCTTTGCAACAGACTCTCTTTGGTCCCTTTAATTTTTTTTCCTGAGAACTCAAACTTGCGAGAGATTATTCCTTTGAACCGGAAATTCTTAAACCGGATATTTAGAGCTTCAAAGCTTTGTGGGAGACCGCTTTCCCTTGAGCCGGATTTTTAAACCGGAATCTTTCTTTTTAAGGCGGAAATTTTCTAACGGCCTTTAAATTTGCACCAATATGGCGGTTTACAGTCCTGCATTAGATAACTTTGCAAGCCGGAGTAATTGCTCTTTTAAAGAAAGTAATATATAATATAAAAATATACTGCATGGATTTCACCTGATATGTTAGGCCAGAAAATATCCACCGCGGAGTTAATCATCACCACAGTGAAGCTTGAAATCAATCATGGCCGATACAGCTGTAGTGTTATAAGCCAGCGCGGGCAAGAGAGTCGGCCGTGGCACTGTTGATATAATCCAGACTGCGGGGGCGGCCATTTGTGTTCCGGTTCATCAGCGTGATATGCGCAGATTCCGGTGTAGAACAACTAGCGTGCGCAGTCCGCGGTAGGGCATCACTTTCACAGCGAGCACTTGCCCGTGGCCTTGTAAACCGGTGCAGACAGGGAGAGATGGCACCAGCATTGTAAGTCGGCACGGACGGGCGAGTCGGCCGTATGTTGATGTAGTGGAGGCCGAGCCTTGCACACGTATCCGTCGAGCAGCACGGTACGAACAAGCGCTCGTGCAAAAATATTTGGCCCCTTACGACACCTTTGTAATGAATAATGATCCTGTGAAGAAATACCGCAGGCTAAAGTAATTGCTCTCAAATAATTTAATATGTGCTGATCAAATACATAGAAAAGATAGCACCTAATTTTTTTCATCGGATGAACGTGGACAATGATACTGAGCCTAGTCAACACAAAAGATAATCCGTACAGATGCACGTCATCTACGTGTTTTTCCTTGGCCCTTTTTCCCTTTCCAAAGTAATGATTGCCTCGCATGTAGACCTTGATGTGTGATGACAAGTAGTATCGGTGGTTCCTGTAGTACTTTTTCTGAACAAGTACGCATCTGCATGCTTGTGAACCAAGTGGGTGCCGCGGGAGACGGACGGCGTGCGGAGCTCTTGGCCCTGGGTTGGATCGAGGCCACGGGCGGCGGCTTCTCCGGCGGCTCAATCAACCACAGTAGAAACGGCATTTTTGAATCCAGGCAGATGAAGGCTGAGCCCGTGGTAATGAACAACGAGTGAGTCAACGGGGCGGCAGGCCGGTTCAATGCGCGGCTGCAGCAACGCGGTGGCGACTCAAGGCGACGGGGACAGTGGCGGCTCGCGGAGCAAGGCTGGGTTGTCGCAGTGCGGCCAAGGGGCTCATGGCCAGGAACAGGGCCAGCGCGCACACACAGCTGGGTTGTGGAAAAAGAGACGCAGAGCGGAGCAGACAGCGTGCCGGCTCGGCGGCTTGACAGAGACCACGGAAGCGAGGCGTCCGGCAACGGAGCTCAGAGACAGTCCTTGGCGGGGCCGCGAGTACCGAGGTGGAGGCAGAGATGGTGCTCGAAGCGGCAGCTCAACGCGTGTCCGTGACGGTGGGTTGGAAGCAGAAGAAAACCATGGACGGTTCAGCGCAAGCGCGCAGGGCAGGAGGAGGCTGAACACGGCCATGGCCATGGGGAAAGCGGCTCGTCCTCGCCGGCTTGAAGATGGCCAGCAGAAGCAACCCACGCGGAAAAATCCGGCAGTATTAGGCAGTAGAGCTGGTTTTGAAGCCCTCCGTGACTGTAGCGGCGGCAGAGGCAGGGCCATAGTAGCAATGGCCTGACGTGGGTGCTGGTCGAGATGCCCGCATCAGAGTGAAGCGAACTGCGAAAAACGGCATGACGGCTGCTCGACGGCCCCGAGGCTTTACAGCAACTTAGAGCCAATAGTGAACCGGTAATGGCGATTTGAGGAGGATCGAGGTGAACAGAGGTGAATCGGCACGACCGTGTGTCTGCACGGTCGTAGGAGAGTAGAGGAAAATTGCCTCGGCAGGAACTTGCAAAGCGAGACGGCTTAGCGCGCGCCGGGCAGAGCTGTTAAAGCATTGGAGCGAGGCGGGATACCACCGCGGCGGCGTGAGGCGGCGTAGGGCGCGGAACCTCCGCGGTGAAGGCAAGGCCATGGCAGAAGGGTGCGGTGCCGGCGACTCACTCCGGTGGCAGCTTGAAACTTGGAGGCCCGGAGGCGACGACCCACAGCGGCGGTTCAGAAGCGATGCCAGCAAGGAAAACGGCGGGCCGACCATTAGGTCCATGAAGACGACTCAGTGCGCGGTGGTTCATAAAGCAAGCGAGGCCGGTTTGAAGTTCAGTGGTGGCTCGAGGCAGTTTCACAAATCGGGCCGAGATCACGGCGGCTCACGGCGGTGAAGTGCCCGAAGGCGTGGAGGCCTGAGGCGCGGGCAGCGATTTGAGGTGTTTGCGCGAGAGGTAATCCGCCAGTGGCTCAGAAGCCGAAAACAAGTCGCTGCAGGCCGGTTTGCTGCAGGTGGAGGTGATCCGGCAGGAAGCAGTCGTGGTTGCGGGGGCTTGAGGCGACAGGCCGGTTCAGGACCGGCCGGCTCAGGGTGCTGGAGGCCGAGTACTGGGGCGGCTCGTGGCGGCGGCTTGACGGGCGCGGGGCGACTCGAAGGCTGCAGCGAGCCGGTCCAGTGGATGGGCCATGAGCGCAGACAGTGGAGTCCGGGTCGTAGTCGGCACACAGCAGCGGCTCGAACGGCGGCAATTTGAAATAGGAAGAGGGGTCGCTCCGAGGTGAAGGCAACTGCGAACCGGCTATGATTGGAGGCGACTCACAGAGGCGACCCAGGGCAGCCCAGAGGCAGAATCCGGTCGACTCCGAAGCAGGTAACAGCCCGTTGGTAACGACGGCTCAGGAGCAGCAGTTGTGACGCGAAGACCGCGTTAATGAAGGCAGCAGCTATAGTTGAGGCGCCTCGATAGCTGAGTTCGGGTTATAGCCGGCTCTGTTTCCGGGTCGTGGCTCCCCTTTTTTTATCTTCCCCTTTCCTTGATTCTCTTGATCCCGGTTTGTAAATAACACACCATAACTTGGCCGGTGTCAAACCCTTGGTTCCCTATGCTTCAATTTTGCTTCACTGCAGAATAGATCACACTAACGACCTTTACCTTCCTGACAACAATATGTCCTTGATCTCAACTGATGATGTTAGAATTGATGCAAATCCTTCTCAATCGGTTCTTCTTCATCCAAAAAATTGCAAACTTCTCAAACCCTAGTTTAGATCCCTCCAAGAACTCAATACTACCGTGCGCGAGCCCCACGGTGGACGCCAACTGTCGTGGAATTTTCACGACAGATGTCCTAATGTGAGGACTTAGTCGTGAGGCCAACGCATCTATGTGGTAGCTTGAGAAGGGTTGAGTGGAATCGAGAGACACAACACAAGACAAGAATTTAGACAGCTTCGGGCCCCGGGAAACATCATCCGGTAACAACCCTACATGTTGTTTGAGGCTATCTCTCATTATGATGATGAGGAAGTCGCCGTAAATCAGCTCTCCCAGTTAACCATAACCCTTTAAGATTGTTTCTCCTTACTTGTTCCTCTTTGGGGAGCCCTGCCCCTCCTTATATAAGTTGAAGGGGCGGGTTAAATGTAGAGTCCAACTCGGACTTAAGACTTAACTATTATGACTTCTCTTCATGGGCTTCTTAACATCTTGGGCTTCATAACGTCTCGGGCTTCGTAACTCCTGGCAACCCAGTTACCACTGCCTGTCGGGAGTTAACTGGTGCTGGTTTAAGATGGTCTGTCGGGAGTTAACTGGTGCCGGTTTAAGATGGTCTGCCGCTTTAAGAATGTCTGCTGATTTATCATCTGACTTAACTCATGTCTTAACTGTCAGCCGGTTTAACAACCAGCCGGTTTACCGTCTGGGTTAACTGCCTGTTTTACCCGTCTGTCTTAACTATCAGCCGGTTTAACAGTCTGTCGGTTTACCGTCTGACTTAACACCAACCGGTTTACCACCTGCCTTAACACCTGCCGGTTTACCACCTGCTTTAACACCTGCCGGTTTACTAAGTCCCAGCCGGGTTATAACTCTGGCCGGATCATACCGCGGGGTATATCCCCGACATGATCCACATCAACCAAACCATAATCGATTATCACGTGAAATGGAGTAGTTTTCAATGGTGAACATCACTATGTTGATCAAATCTACTATATGAATCACGCTCGACCTTTCGGTCTCAGTGTTCCGAGGCCATATCTGTATATGCTAGGCTCGTCAAGTTTAACCTAAGTATTCTGCGTGTGCAAAACTGGCTTGCACCCGTTGTAGATGAACGTAGAGCTTATCACACCCGATCTTCATGTGGTGTCTCGGCACGACGAACTTTGGCAACGGTGCATACTCAGGGAGAACACTTTTATCTTGAAATTTAGTGAGAGATCATCTTATAATGCTACCGTCAAACAAAGCAGAATAAGATGCATAAAGGATAAACATCACATGCAATCAATATAAGTGATATGACATGGCCATCAACATCGTGTGCTTGTGATCTCCATATCTGAAGCACCGTCATGATCACCATCGTCACCAGCGCGACACCTTGATCTCCATCGTAGCATCGTTGTCGTCTCGTCAACTATTGCTTCTACGACTATCACTACCGCTTAGTGATAAAGTAAAGCAATTACAGGGCGATTGCATTGCATACAATAAAGCGACAACCATATGGCTCGTGCCAGTTGTCGATAACTCCGTTACAAAACATGATCATCTCATACAATAAATATAGCATCATGTCTTGACCATATCACATCACAACATGCCCTGCAAAAACAAGTTAGACGTGCTCTACTTTGTTGTTGCAAGTTTTACGTGGCTGCTACGGGCTGAGCAAGAACCGTTCTTACCTACGCATCAAAACCATAACAATAGTTCGTCAAGTTGGTGTTGTTTTAACCTTCTCAAGGAACGGGCGTAGCCACACTCGGTTCAACTAAAGTTGGAGAAACTGACACCCGTCAGCCACCTGTGTGCAAAGCACGTCGGTAGAACCAGTCTCGCGTAAGCATACGCATAATGTCGGTCTGGGCCGCTTCATCCAACAATACCGCCGAACCAAAGTATGACATGCTGGTAAGCAGTATGACTTGTATCACCCACAACTCACTTGTGTTCTACTCGTGCATATAACATCAACGCATAAAACCTGGCTCTGATACCACTGTTGGGGAACGTAGTAATTTTAAAAATATTCCTACGCACACGCAGGATCATGGTGATGCATAGCAACGAGAGGGGAGAGTGTCGTCCACGTACCCTCGTAGACCGTTAAGCAGAAGCGTTAAGACAACGCGGTTGATGTAGTCATACGTCTTCACGATTGACCGATCCTCAGTACCGAACGTATGACACCTCCGCGTTCAGCACACGTTCAACTCGGTGACATCCCGCGAACTCATGTCCAGTAGAGCTTGGGGAAGAGTTTCGTCAGCACGACGGCGTGGTGACGATGTTGATGAAGCTACCGCAGCAGGGCTTCGCCTAAACACCGTTATAGTATGACCGAGGTGGATTATGGGGAGGGGGGCACTGCACACGGCTGGAGAGATCTCTATGATCAACTTGTGTCTCTAGAGGTGTCCCCTGCCCCCATATATAAAGGAGCAAGGAGGAGAGGCGGCCGGCCAGGAGGAGGCGCGCTAGGCGGAGTCCTACTCCCACCGGGAGTAGGACTCCCTCCTTTCCTAGTTGGAGTAGGAGAAGGGGGGAGGAGGAGCGAGAGAGGAAGGAAAGGGGGGCGCCCCCCCTCCTTGTCCAATTCGGACTAGAGGGAGAGGGGGCGCGTGGCCTGCCCTGGCCGCCCCTCCTCATCTCCACTAAGGCCCATCTTGGCCCATTAAACCCCCGGGGGGGGTTCCGGTAACCCCCGGTACTCCGGTAAAATCCCGATTTCACCCGGAACACTTCCGATATCCAAATATAGGCTTCCAATATATAAATCTTTATGTCTCGACCATTTCGAGACTCCTCGTCATGTCCGTGATCACATCCAGGACTCCGAACTACCTTCGGTACGTCAAAACATATAAACTCATTAAACCGATCGTCACAAAACTTTAAGTGTGCGGACCCTACGAGTTCGAGAACTATGTAAACATGACCGAGACACGTCTCCGGTCAATAACCAATAGCGGAACCTGGATGCTCATATTGGTCCCTACATATTCTACGAAGATCTTTATCGGTCAAACCACACAACACTATACGTTGTTCTCTTTGTCATCGGTATGTTACTTGCCCGAGATTTGATCGTCGGTATCCCAATACCTAGTTCAATCTCGTTACCGGCGAGTCTCTTTACTCGTTTCGTAATACATCATCCCGTAACTAACTCATTAGTTATCATGCCTGCAAGGCTTATAGTGATGTGTATTACCGAGAGGGCCCAAAGATACCTCTCCGACAATCGGAGTGACAAATCCTAATCTTGATCTATGCCAACTCAACAAGTACCATCGGAGACACCTGTAGAGCACCTTTATAATCACCCAGTTATGTTGTGATGTTTGGTAGCACACAAAGTGTTCCTTCGGTATTCGGGAGTTGCATAATCTCATAGTCATAAGAACATGTATAAGTCATGAAGAAAGCAATAGCAGTAAACAAACGATCAAGTGCTAAGCTAACGGAATGGGTCAAGTCAATCACATCATTCTCCTAATGATGTGATCTCATTGATCAAATAACAACTCATGTTTATGGTTAGGAAACTTAACCATCTTTGATCAATGAGCTAGTCAAGTAGAGGCATACTAGTGACATTATGTTTGTCTATGTATTCACACATGTATTATGTTTCCGGTTAATACAATTCTAGCATGGATAATAAAAATTTATCATGAAATAAGGAAATAAATAATAACTTTATTATTGCCTCTAGGGCATATTTCCTTCAAGCAAGGCCTTCCGTACAGGGTTTTATTGGCCGACGGCCCGAGCAGATGCACAGGACCTTGTCCAACATTGCGTCGGATGCCAACCAAAGCCATATGCCCCCCACTGCCTTACAAATAATCCCCATCACTTGGCCTTTTGCGGTCTGAGGACTCGATATGGTCGGACGACTTAAAGGAGGAAGCCATAAGAGAAAGTATCTGTTGGTCATGTTGGATAAATTCACTAAGTGGATAGAGGCCAAACCAGTCAAAACGGCCGAAGCGGGGCCGATAATAGATTTCATACCCGGCGTGGTACACCGTTATGGTGTCCCACACCGCATAATCACCGATAATGGCTCTAATTTCACAGCCGATGAAGTGAAAACCTGGTGTGCTAATCTGGGCATTAAGCTCGATTACACCTCTGTCTATCACCCGCAGACAAACGGTCAAGTCGAACGGGCTAATGGTCTTATTATGAGAGGCATCAAACCTAGACTAGTGCGGTCTTTGAAAGAATCAGACAAGCACTGGGTGGAGGAACTTGACTCCGTACTCTGGGGGCTGCGGACCACGCCCAACCGCACTACTGGATATACACCTTTCTTCATGGTGTACGGTGCAGAAGTAGTGTTACCCTGCGATATTATTCATGACTCACCTCGAGTGCGCATCTACAAAGAGAGAGAAGCCGAGCTTGATCGGCAGGACAGCTTAGATGCCCTAGAGGAGGTGCGCGACATTGCAAAAGCCCGTTCCACATTTTATCAACAGCGGGCTCGCAGGTATCAAAGCAGAGAAGTGCGGGCCAAGACTTATAACGTTGGTGAACTCGTTCTACTGCCGGAGAAGAAAAAGGACAAACTCAAGCCCAAGTGGGAGGGTCCCTTCATCATTGACGAAGTTCTCATCGGAGGAGCATACCGCCTGCGTGATGCGTCAGATAATCACCTGGAGCCGAACCCCTGGAACGCGGCCAGACTCCGACGATTTTATGCCTAGCGCTGAACTCTGTGTTCGCCTCCTTCCTCCTGTTATTAAAGTTATTTTTTATCTCTCTTTTCATTTTTTATCTTTTTTCGTTTTGCTCTTTAGCCCTACGGCTTTAGTAAGGCTAGACCGTCCTCCCCTGATGCGTACATCTCCACATATGTACGTTCATTATATCTGGGGGCTTCTCGTACAGAAGCTTGCTATTATTCCTCGATCATCAAGCTCACCACATATGCGTTTTTCCATGTGTACCTTTTCTTCGCCATTATATGCATCGATATGCTTTAGTTTTGGCCAATCTGGGTTGCCTGGCTCCTGTGCTTATGCCCTATGTTCCCGTTAGTTCGGCTAGGGCATAAAGGGAGCACCTCTGCGATTGTTACTGTCGGGTCATCCGGATGTGTACCTCAGACTGGGTGAAGCCGAAAGCTAGCGTTCTTAAGGGAATATTAGGTCGGTGAATTAAAGATGTTTCCGCATTCACTCCATCGTGAAACCCCAGAAGTTACTTGCTCTGCTATTTTTCAATCACAGTTCGGACATGCACATTAAACACATGCACACCCAGGGAAAGGAACTCTTAACGGAACTATTCTCTCTGGAAGATGTTTCTTACATAATGTAATATAACATAACTAGCCGGATACACATTGTCTGTTCAAGCAACTATGACCCCTACGCCTAGTTCCCATGCATACCCCGGTATATTCTACCGTTAGGGTATTCGGAAACACTCTGCACCTTCGGGTCCAGAGGTCGAAGCGAAAAGGTCGGCCATGATAATTGTTTTTATTATCCAGCTAGAAGAAAAGTACATAGTCACTTAGGACTCAAAAAATTCCTCCTCTATACCATCCAGCAGGCGGTCTAATTTACAATCCTGTTGGGAGTATCTAGCAGCCACCTCTACTTGGCCATATACTAAACTAACGGGAATCTCTTCCCCATTTGACCCTAGCGGTATGACCCGAGCCATGTGATCCAGATCCAGCTTGGTATATCATGTTTTTACCATGGCCCAGGCCTCTCGCGCACCCTCTCGGCAAGCCGATAACTTCCATAGTCGGATACGTCGCCGTGCTCCCTTGAACAGCTCTACAAGCTTCTCCATAGTCCCTGGAGGGGAGTCAGATGGCCCTAAGGTCTTGGCTACACTCCGCATCGCCTTCCGATCTTGCTCGTGCAACTGCGACAGCCCTTGTAGAAGATCACTTGATGATCCGAACACCTCCTCTTCGGGACGGCCCGTCAATATACCTGCAATCACAGCTATATCAACTACTTTTACTTCCAAATTGTTATAAGGTAAATACGGCCACATACTGAATATGCCGCCTCACAGTTTTTTGTTCTCCTTCACGGAGTCGGCTAACTGGGCCCGTGCATCTTTCAATTCTTCGCGCATTTGGGTGTTCGCATCCTGGAGCTTGTTTTTCTCCTGAACGACTTTTATTAGCACACGCTTGCCCGCTGCTAGCAGTTTTTTGGCTCCATGTTCTCCGCTTCGAGCGGCGTCCAGCTGTTCTTGCAGTTGGTCTAATGATCCAATAAAAAGGTAAGCAACTAGGTTAGCATTATTAGTGTACCATTATGTTTTCTCGATGGAGGGAAACATTACGAGGGGATGCCTTCTTGGATTTCTCTAGTTCGGCATTGGCAGCAGTCAGCTGGCTTTGACACTTCTCTAGTTCCTGAGCTAACAGGGTGTTCTTCTCTGTAAGCACCTGGTTATACATTGATCCTTAAATCAGTTGTATCAACTAGTTTAAGTCTCGGGGGCTACTGGTATATGCTTATCAAATCTACGCTTGCCTGCACATCTTTTAAATGCTGCTTTGTGGCTCTGTTAAGCCCATCTCAAGCAGCTCGGATATATGCATCAGCCGAGCTGAAGGCGTTAAATGCCTCTTCTGAAAAGCCAGGGTCTTGTAAAACGGCCCTGCGACGCCGATGATTCATGGTGCTCTCCACTTCCAAGTTGGTGACGGATACATCATCTGAATCCTCGGCTGGAGCATAGTCCGGCGTCACCCCCGCATCAGCCCCCGTCCTCACGGCAGGATCTGGATCTTGCATGCGGGAAGTATGACCGGCCAGACCCCCGAATATAGTCTGGCACACCTTTTCCTGATACAGGGTAAACAGAAAGGTCACAGTTGGATGTGACTGCCAAGGTGCATATTTGCAAATTCATACCTCTTTGATGAAGGCTCGGCCGTATCTTCGTTTGCCTTCCTCTTCGAAGGCTTGCCTGGTGTGGGGGATGTTCTCTTCGGAGATGCCCCCGAGGCAGCATGGCACGCCGAACGCCTCCCCTTTTGAGCACAGGACAGTGCGGTGGGTGAGGAGGAATGAGAAAACTCTCTTGGACAAGGTATCTCCGGATCACTTACATGTGAAGCAGGAAGGAGGCCGGGGTAATCGGCAATGATGGGTACATCTATACCGTCATAGCTCATCTGATATAATATTCCAACCTCGAGCTCCAAAAATATGTCCGGATCTTCCTCATATCCGGGGTCAAGATCCCGGTTGCGATTCTCCGACTGAGGGACAGGGTCATGGATCCCCTCGACAGCCTTTCGCCATTCCTATTATAAGCAGATAAGATACTGCCTGTCAAGAATGATTCAGGGGCAGGAGTAAAATAGTGAAGCTGAAGCTTACCCAGCTAGGAGGATTATACATGGAAAATACGTCTCGATATTGGAGACATGGAAAATCCCCTTTATACAGCTCGGCCAGTATTTTGCCCAGGGCGGCGGGGGTCTTCGGGCCCTTCCTACCGTAGCGTGAAGCGCCGTCTTCCCTGTTATAATGCCACATGGGCAGCCCTCTGTATTGGAGTGGCTGGACCCCCACGTTATAGAGATCGCCATTACCTCGACTATTGACAATCCGGACTAGGCAAGCGTCTTAATCTTGCCCAGCAGCAGGGTGATCTCTGCACTATCCTCTTCCTCGAGGCTCCGAGGACGCCAGCTATGGCGTTTCTTCAGCGGAGCATTTGAAAACTCGGGGAGGCCCATGCGGATGGGGTCGGGTACAGCGACGTCATCGATGTAGAACCATTCGGAAGGCCACTCTTCGGGAGCTTTCTTCGGCGTGCCGGACAGGTATCCAGTCCCGGCAATGCGCCACACTTCGGCTCCTCCCACTTCAAAAATTGACCCACCTTGATTGCGAGGGACGAGGCAGAACAGTCTTCTCCATAAATCGATATGGGCCTCGCAACCCAGGAATAGCTTGCATAGAGCGACATAACCCGCAATATGAAGGATAGAGGCGGGAGTGAGACTGTGTAGTTGGAGGCCGTAATACTCCAGCAGACCTCGGAGGAAGGGATGGATCGGAAATCTGACGCCTCTTAACAAGAAGGGGACGAAGCATACTTGTTCTCCCCTGGACGGATTGGGGAAGTTCTCCGTTTGAGCCCCGCCCTTGAAGGACGTCATCCCTGCTCGTACGGGGACCAAGTCCACAGGGGGAAGAAAGCCCTGTGTTTGCAGCTTCGCCAGTTGACTATGGGATACGGAACATCTCCCCCAATCACCCTCTTTGGAGTCGTGCGGATGAGAGGAAGAGCTGGGAGCACTAGCCATGTTGGAGTGGTTTTTTCTTAGCAAGCTCTGAGGATTTTTCACGGGGTGTGGAATGGGTCTGAGATCTATTCTCTTTAAAGAAGCACCTTTGTGGTACGGTCGGGGTGGTATATGCAAAAAAAATACCCCGACCTCTCGCATTTGCTCGACACGTGGAAACTGAAGTTGTTGATGCATAGAAGCCAAGGGGTACAACATTAAATGGAAGGTCGAGCACACTATCCAGAAGTCATCGGTGGAGGAACCCGCCTTGCAATGTCGAAGATAATCTATGTGCCGAACACCTCGTCATTGAAGACTGGTTTGGGGGCTATTGAGGGAGTCCTAGACTAAGGGGTCCTCGGGCGTCCGGCCTGTTAGCCATGGGCCAGACTGATGGGCTATGAAGATATGAAGACCGAAGACTGCACCCGTGTCCGGATGGGACTTTCCTTGACATGGAAGGCAAGCTTGGCGGCCAACTATGTAGATTCCTTTCTCTATAACCAACCTTGTGTAACCCTAGATCCTTCCCGTGACTATATAAACCGGAGGGCTAGGTCCGTAGATAGGCCGGATACTCATTACCATAGCCATATGAGCTAGACCTCTAGGGTTTAGCCATTACAATCTCGAGGTAGATCAACTCTTGTAATACTCGTATTCATCAATATCAATCAAGCAAGACGTAGGGTATTACCTCCATAGAGAGGGCCCGAACCTGGGTAAACATCATGCCCCCTGTCTCCTGTTACCATCGACCTCAGACGCACAGTTCGGGACCCCCTACCCGAGATCCGCCGGTTTTGACATCGACACCCGTAGGCCTCTTGGGCATATCTTCATCGGCGTCTAGAAGTTCGATCACATGTTGCGGCGCTGCAAAAGATTCGGTTGTAAGATATCAGTCGACCTATAAATTAATTGAAAAAATGGAGGCAAGATGACAGAATCATACCTGCTTTGGAGGTGGCCACATCTTCCATTTCCACATCGTCTTCATCTCTGTAAATATCCATGGAAGTCCCAGAAGTAGCAGCGCTGCAAGTTTCCGAACTCACTCGGTCAAGCAAGAAAACGAGTCGACAGCTACTTAAGAGGCTCTTGAATAAAGAGAGAAAACAAAATGCTTACCCAGAGGCGATAGGAACGTCAACCTTGATCTTAGGCAGGGTCTTCCGAGGTTTGGAAGCTGCAACCTTGGGTTGCTTCGGAGCCTTTTCAGTCGGAACGGGGGAGGAAGTCCGAGTGCGCTTCGAGGTCTGCGCGATCGCTTTGCCACGGATACTTGCTAGATCATGGGTCTGCTTGGAGCGCCTTTCAGTGCGGGGTGGAGAGTCGACCTCCTCACCGTCGCTTGAGTCCTCGCTCTCCTCCCCATCTTCTTCATCGGATTTCCAGTCACCGCTTTCACCTCCGCTCGCCTCTCCTTCCTGATCCTGATCTCCATTGGGCATCAAGTACATCTCAGTGTAAACCTGCAAGGCAAAGAATAGCACAGACATCAGTCGAGCATAAGGACAGTTACAAATCAGAATGAAGAAACACTCGGCAGTAAAGAACAGACCTTTTCAGGTTCATTGTCAGCGTCGAATGGTAAAACTCTCCTGGACCCCCTGGGGTTGTCTTTGTTTCTAGTGATGTCCTGCAACCACTGCTCCACCGTTTCCTCGGTGACCTCCTTCGGGTGGATCCGAGTGGTGTCTTCAATACCCGAGTACATCCACATAGGATGATCACGGGCCTGGAGTGGCTGGATGCGTCGACTAAGAAACACCTCTAGCAAGTCCAAACGACTCACGCCATCATGGACTAATTGGACAACTCGTTCCACCAACATGTTCACCTCTACTTTCTCTGTCGGAGTTACTTTCAAAGAAGTGGGCAGCTGGACTCGCTCCATAGAGAAGGGAGGAAGACCGGTTGACTGGCCAGGAGTCGGTTGGTCCTTGCAATAAAACTAGGTCGATTGCCACCCTCTAACTGAATCGGGAAGAATCACAGCTGGAAAAGTACTTTTGCCTCTCGTCTGAATCCCTAGACCTCCACACATCTGGATCACATGCGTCCTCTCATCACTCGGATTAGACTTTTTCACAGACTAAGAGCGACAGGTAAAGATGTGTTTGAAGAGACCCCGATGAAATCGACAACCCAAGAAATTCTCACACATGGAAACAAATACAGCGAGGTACATGATGGTGTTGGGGGAAAAGTGATGAAGTTGGGCTCCAAAAGAGTTCGGAAAACCCCGGAAGAAAGGATGGGGGGCAGAGAGAAACCACGATCGACATGAGTCGCGAGGAGGACGCACTCACCCTCCTGCGGCTGCGGCTCGGTCTCGTTGCCCAGTAGCCTCCAAGATCCATGGGCAATCAAGCCCCCTTCGGCCAGATCCTCTAGATCCTCCTGCTATATTGTGGACCGAATCCAATCGCCCTGGATCCAGCCAGGCGGCAGGCCGGACCTCGAAGACGACCCCCCTCCCCCGACTTGTCTTCTTGCCCTTCTGCTTCACCGTCGTCGTCGCCGTCGCCTTCTTGGCACGCTCCAGGGCCGTCGTCTTGTCCTTCCCCATCATCGCGGATTGCTCATGGGTGGAGCGGTTGAGTCGAGAGCGGCGGAGGGCGAGGTGGAGAAGCAGGGGAAGAAGAAGAAGAATAAGAAGAAGAAGAAGACGAAGAAGAAGAATGGGATGCGCTGTGCAGACACACCGGCCACGGCGCCTTTTATTAGCCCACTTCCGAGTGGCTGACATGCGGGCCCGAGAGATCCTGTCAAATCCTGCAACAGCCGCGCGCTCGGTACGTGGTGAAAAAGGTGGCGCAGAGATCGAGGCGCCCCTGCCTAATCCATCCCGTTTATTGCGGTGCTCTCTGTCCCGCGCGCTCCCCCAAATTTTGAATCCTGTGAGGTTCGGGAATGGCAGTGCAACCAATCACGCCCAAGATTTCATACCACTCCAACACTCGAAGCATATCTATCGTGGAATTGTCACGGCAGATGTCCTAGAGCAAGGACTTAGTCGTAGGGCCATCGCACTAGGAAGCTTAAAGGGGTTAATCGGGACAAAGGACACGAGAGGGTTTTATACTAGTTCGGCCCCTTACGATGAAGGTAAAAGCCTATGTCTAGTTGGGATTGGTATTGCTGGGGTTTCGATCACCAAGAGGCTCAACTCGCCGGCTTGGTTATCGACTTGTTGTTTCTTGCCCTCGGCCGCCACCGGGTCGTCCCCTTATATACATGGGTTGACGCCTGGTGGCCTACAGAGTCCCGGCCGGCTCATAATCGTGTCCGGCTCAGTGACTTCCTTTACATGCCTTTCTTTACAAGTCTTTCCTTACATACGGCGGTTTACAATATCGGGTCTTAAGCCGCCCCCAGGCCTTTGGGCCTTCTATAAGGTTTAATAAACTATCATCTTGGATGTTTACTGGGCTTCTTATGTAACCCGCCATTGGGGCTGACCCGGCCCCTCCTGGGCGGGTCATACTGATAGTAATATCCCCAACATTAGGCCCCAGTTTGACTTTGTACTTCGTTCTTGGTCAATCTTCAATACTTAGACAAAAATTCATCTTCTTATCTTCGCTGAAGTTGTTGTAACCCGCCGTGACGTCATCTTTTGAAAACGCAAAAAACTTTCATGACATCATCTCCCAACGGATCTTTTATCTTTAATGTCTCCCGAGAATCGAGGCACCTATGTAGCTAGATAACCATTATTCAGCTCTTCCTTGATATTCGTGCCCGTTTGTTCGCATCTTTCCCTTATAAATAGGCACGCCTCGGCCTTCTCACTTTCCTCTCTCACTCCGTCTTCTTCCTCTCGCAAACCCCCTGCTGCTCGAGTTCTGCCGCCACCGTGCCTCATCTCCGTCTCCGTCGACTTTGGCCGATGCATCAACCTGAACCGATCCAGAGAAACCGCGGCGACCTCCGCAGTAGACCTGCAACCGTAAGTTTTCTTTCCTTCGTTTCTCAAATCTGCATTAGGGTTTCCAAGCTCCTGCGTGTTCCTCATGGTTCATCATAGTTCATCGTAGTTCTTCCACCGCCAGCCTTTTCTGATCCAAAAAGTCATATTATGCTTGCGCGGTAGTGTTTTTGTACATCTTCTTGATCCACAGATCCCTTTCTCTGATTAAAAAGGCTACTTCAGAACTTACCGACTCCTCTGTACTGAACTTTTTAGGTCTAGAATTGTTTTCATTTTGAATAACCATTTGATCTGGAATAATACCAAGCAATGTAGAAAACTTGTTTGTCTCAATACTTAGCTGAATTTGCCTTCTTCAAATATCTGCAGTCACGGCAGCTTATCATGTCGGCTTAATTTTCCTTATATGTCATTAGCCCTTAACTAAGCCGCCATTACTTGTTTACATCTTCATCACTTAACTGTCAATCTCACCATTAAACTGAACCGGCATGTTGCTTTTCTTTTCAGTTCCTTGCACATCATGCCGTCCAAAACACCAACCATCTGTAACTGGGTTCCCTCAACCATAACTGAGGAACGTCTAAAAGAGTTCTTCACCATAGGATTTCTTCCAGTGAAAACCGTCATGTCTTACCGTGCCCCTGACCTGGAAGAAGAACGGCCCAATCCGAGAGACGGTGAGGTGATCGTTTTTACTGACCACATGAACCGTGGCTTCTCACCGCCCGGCTCAAAGTTCTTCAGAGAGGTCCTCCACTTTTTCAATCTCCACCCTCAAGATATCGGGCCCAACTCCATATCTAACATCTGTAACTTCCAAGTGCTCTGTGAGGTATATCTTCAACAAGAGCCGACCATGGAGTTGTTTAGAGAATACTTTTATCTAAACCGGCAGAACGAGTGCACCAACGGCCTTAGCTTAGAGCTTGGAGGCATATCAATTCAGCGCCGGTAGGGTGCCGTCTTCCCCCTCATTGTCTTACCAAGTCACCCAAAGGACTGGAACCAGACTTGGTTCTACTGCCAGGACACTTCACCAGCAAATGAGAAGCCCCTGCCGGGTTACCGCCCCGATCGCCTTGACTCCAAGTTCGCGCTTCCTGATAAGCTTATTGTCGCTGAACGCAAGAGGCTGATACCATCCATCAAAAGGATCAATGCTCTGTTGGGGAATGGGTTAACTGGAGTTGATCTGACCCGCTGTTGGATCTCATGGCGGGTCATCCCTTTGAGCCGCCGGTCAAAGCTGATGTATGAGTATGGTGGAGGCCCCGATGACTCTCTTCGTCACAGCCCTGTTCAATTGACAGAAGAAGATATTGTCTCAATGTCAACTCCTCTGGTGAACGGGAAATACGAAGATTGCAGTGTCGTCGGGTTAAACCCCTTCTGCTAGCTTAACCGGGTGCCAGAAGTAAGGATGTCGTTATTTCTCTCTTTTGTATTTTCCCAGCCGTATTGTTTTAATACTTGCCTAACTCTTTATCTTGTTTTTACCTGTCTGCAGGCCAACTCTGACTTTTGGAAAGTTAAGTATGACCACGAGGCTGCCAAGAAAGCGAAGGCCGCCGCCATAAACGCCAAGAAAATGACCCGGAGGTCGAAAAAGAAGAAAAAGAGCACTGTTGAAGATTTGATGAAGCTTGATGATACATCTGATTCGGAGGTAGCCCTTGATTCCCTTGGCCAATTTTTTAACAATCTTATTGACATTGATCATTACCAGGATGACACCGGGGCCAGTCAGGCTGTGGAAGCAGAGGTAACTATCATTTCCTCCGACTCAGAGCCCTTGCCAAGACAAAAAGTTCGATGAGTGATCCGTAAAGTAAGGTTTTCTAACCCTTTAGCTCACTTGGATCCCAACTTTTGTTTGAAAAAGCAGCAACATGAGAGCCGTCGTCAAGCTTGGACTGAAGATGAGCCGGCTGTCGTTCTTCAACAAACTCGTCAGAAGCGTCCGAATGAGGTTTACCTCTTTCTGTCTTTAACTCTGTTTAATGGATCCTTCCCCTTGTATTTCTTTTAACTCTATTTTATCCTTTTAGGAGGTATCTCGCTCTTCTAGTGACTCATCACAGATGCAATTTATGTCCTTCAAGACTGCCCCTGGGTAATGAAAAATCGTCATATTTTCTGGGTTGTTCAAATTGTATCTTTATACTGAAAATCTTGCAACATTTTTCTTAGTGGCCAAGCTAAATCCAAGAAAACGAAGGTAGCTAAACCGGTGGAAGACCCGCCAGTGCTTGCATCTGACCCGGCCAGGCCATCTTCTCCATTAACCGACGCTCCAGCAGACCCGCCTGTTGATGTAGAAGCAAATCCTCCTGAGCCGTCGTTTGATGAAACCACTGTGAACCCTTCTACTACTGGACCATCAAGCTCAGCCAACCCGCCATCACCGTCTGCACAAGACGTTCAGATCACCGGGAGCCGCTTTATTGAACCAGGGAATCCAACCGTGCTGGCTCGGTGTACTACGAAACAAGAGACATTGGAGAGGCAGAAAGTTCGCTTTGACGTTGGCAACTATGACCATCTAAATGCCAATGATATTTTTTCTGGCTATCTCAGCCATGTACACTCCAGTCGCGACTCTGAGATTGAAATGGTCAAACAGCTGTAGTTGAAATACGAGGTACGTTCTTCCGGCTTATCTATATTCCTTCAGCCCCCAAGTCTTCAGATTATGAGAGAACTAGAATGATCTGTAGACTTTAAAATATAGGCCGAGATCTTTACCTTTGAAACTTTTCTTGAATTCAATAGACACTGGTAGAAAAAGGGCCTATAGTCCCGGTTCTTAAGGGCCTTTAGTCCCGGTTCCTGAACCGGGACTAAAGTGTCGGTACTAATGCCCTGACCCTTTAGTCCTGGTTCAATCCAGAACCGGGACTAAAGGGCGCGGCCACGTGGAGCTCCACCTTTAGTCCCGGTTGGTAACACCAACCGGGACTAAAGGAAATTTTATGATTTTTTTTTTGAAAAAAAAATTTGAAATTTTTTTTTGATTTTTTTTTATTTTCAAACTTCTGAATTATTTTAACCTCTAGTCTGTAATCACCACCCCTCATCACTTCTCAATTTATCCTCTAATCACCCCTCATCATTTCAAATCATCTAACTTCCCGAACGGTCACCCATCCTCCCACTCCCCCAGCCTGAGCACGCTTATCTTCCGGGTTCTATTCTCCCTCGCTCCAAGTCTGCACTTGTTGTTTTCCTGACAATAGTAAGATGTCAATCCTATTAACCTTCAGGAATTTTGCTTGAGCATGAAGTGACACATTTCACTGTTTGAGTTTGAAACTATTGTTTTAAAAAACAATAATTATTTAGTAACACTAATATTTCTTGAATAATTAGTTTGACCATTGTTTGACCACAGTTTGACCAGATTTGACCAAAATTGAAATAACTAAAATAATTATTTAGTAACACTAATATTCTAGAATAATTAGTTTGACCATTGTTTGACCACAGTTTGCCCACTATTTGAATATTTTTCAATTTTTTCCACTCTAGATCTTAAAAGCCCCGTAACTTTTTTTCTATTAGGTTTTTGAGGATTTTGAAAATGTTTAACGGGGTTCCCCCGATTAAATTTGGATGTAACTTTTTGAGTAGATGATTTTTCATATAAAAAACTTTTTCATCCGAGTTAGTATGCAAAAGTTATGCCCATTTCTACAAATTTCAGAGAGATTTTGCAAATAAAGTCAAAATTCACATTTGCAAATTTTCCCAACAACTAGACCACATATCACATGAGAAACTTATTTTCTTTTATTTTTTTGACATTTCCATTATTTTCTTTTATTTTTTTTAAAACTGAAAAGGCGATCCACAGGGGGGGGGTAGAGTTTGAAAATGGGACCTTTAGTACCGGTTCGTGGCACGAACCGGGACTAAAGGTCTCAACCCCATTAGTCCTGGTTCGTGCCTCAAACCGGGACTAAAGGTCTAATCTTTAGTCCCGGTTTGAGGCACGAACCGTGACTAAAGGTCATCGCACCCTTTAGTCCTGGTTCATGTCTTAAACCGGGACTAAAGGGCCCGAGTGAACCGGGACTAATGCCTTAGCCGCACGAACCGGGACCAATGCTCACATTAGTCCCGGTTCTAGACTGAACCGGGACTAATGGGCTGAGCCGGCCTGGACCATAGCCCTGTTTTCTACTAGTGAGAACAAAGCTTCACCTGTAGTCCCCAAGGGCCGGTTCATTTTGATCATAAGTGAGCCGGTACTTTAAATTGTTTGGTACCGTATTCAAAGGACTTAATACTCCGGCTTAACCTTGAGAAACTTGCTGAACTGCATACATTAGCCCCCAAGTGCCAAGTGATGTTACTTTGTAAGGTACTTGGGACTTAAAGTATGTCTTTAGTCATAAAATTTTGATTTGGCATACATTAGCCCCCAAGTGTCAAGTGGTTTTTTGTAAAGTACTTGAGACTTGAATATTGATTTTTGAACTTGAAGCAAAATCTTGACTCATCAGAATGTTTTGTAGAATGCCTTATCTGAATTGAACTCGCAATTGACTAATGCAAAGACCCGGCTAGCGAGTCAGGAGGCAGAAATCAAATCTGCTAACTCCAAACTGCAAATAAGTCTCTCTGAGACGGAAAATTTAAAGACCAGCTTCGCTGCCAAGAAGGAAACTTGGGAAGAGGAAAAAACGCTTCTGACCCAACGCGCTGAGAAGACCGAAACAGCACTTGAAGAGATTTCAACAGAGCTGAACGAGTTAAAGGGCCGGGTGTCTCAAATGGTGGCTGCCATCTTTGGTAAGCCATTCGACTTTAATTTTATGTGCTTTTTACTGATCCGGAGTATAAGCCGCCATCTGACCTTGTGTATAAAATATGTGCAGGCCCACGAAGCAAAAATCTGAGCCAAGATCCTTTGATTAAACTGAAGGCAGTGTATACTTTGGTAGAACAACTATATATTGGCGCACAGCGGGCACTTGCCGCCATCTCTCCTGCCAATCAAGGACCAAATTGGCTCAGCGACATCCTGAAGAAACTGTCAATCCTGCCTGCCAGATTTCAAGAAGTGAAACGCTCCTATGCGCGAGCCGGGGCTTTGACTGCCCTGAGCCATTCCAAGGCTTGGGTGCCAGACCTAGACCCGGCGGACGTGGCCAGAGGCTATCCCACCGTGAAGGAAGACGGATCTCCCTTTGAGCGGATAACTTCATGGCTTGCGTGCGTGGAGTCCGGCCTCAGGCAACTACCCTTGGAGATGATACCAATATTGACAAATATCAGCCGGGTTTTGATAGTGAGAATAAGAAGATGGCCACTCCCTCTTACAAGGTAATAGATTTGATCCCACCGGTAAGAGAAAACACATTTGCCCCGGAAGTTGACTCGGTCGTCCTGATCGACGACAAAGCCGAATTTGTCGCCGTGAATGGTTTTGATTGGTCAAAACCCAACTTCCAGCCAACAGAAGGTGGTGAACCGGCACAGGAGGAACAATGATCATCTTCGTGGGCTTATAAAGACTTGTAATAGCTTAGCTGTGAAAACACTGTATGCTTTGCTTATGCCATCATGCATAAAACACTTCTATGTGATTCTGTGTTTCCTGATGCCAATGTATGCATCGTATTTAATGTTTGTTTCTGCAACATTTGAACTCTGTTCTTGTATATACAAAGAAAAGACTGGCTTGGCGGCTTAGAACCAAACGGGTTAAAACACCCGATTTATAGCCAACATGTTTACCATAATAGGAACCAGAGACAGATATAAACAAAGGACAAGGGCTGAGACTAACTCTTTTAGTTAATGCAGCAGGTAATTGTGTATAAGTAATAACCATACCTTGTACCTTTTGATCCTTAGACCGCCGGCTTGAATAACCCGGGTGATGAAATTAATAATTCAAACTTTATGAGAAGTCAATGCTTTTGAATAATCAATGATCATTATACCTTGGTAGCTGTGTTGGCAAATAGTCGAGCCGGTGAAGAAGACCAGGCTAATTATTTGTAATATTGATACAACAAAAAAACTAAAAGGCAAACAACAGATAATAAGCATAATTTAACCTTGTATTCAAAAGGTTGGGGGCTTCTGATTCGAATACGATCAGTAAACCGGACCAAAGGGGTTAAGCTAAGGTTCAAATACGACCATATAGCCCCCAGTGGTTTTGGCGTTGCGCCGATCAAGAGGGTACCGACAGCTATGTTCTCTTTGGTTCGAATATGACCTATGTTTGAACAGAAAGCCCCCAAATGACCTTGAGAGGTTTTTAACGACCCTGATTCGAATACGATCCAAGTCGGACCCAAAAGGAGTTAAGCTATGATTCGGATATGATCAATAAGCCCCCAAGTGAGTTTGGCCTTGAGCCGATCAAGAGGGTTACGACAACTATGTTCTCTTTGGTTCGAATACGACCTATGTTTGAACAGGAAGCCCCCAAGTGACCATCAGATTTGCAGCTAGATTCGGATACGGTCATAAGCCGGAACAAAAAAGGTTAAACTTGATTCAAATATGATCGGCTCCTAAATAGTCATTTGAAAATAAGAAATAACAAAGATGCATAATCTTTGAAAAGAAAAGAGACCGATATCGGTCTTACTTTATTACTTATCATGGTATATACAATGTCAAAGTATGTACATGATGAGAGCCAGTGGCTCAAGTGTAGTATGGCCGAAGTTGAGCAATGTTCCACGGCCGGCGGGTCTCCTCCTCCGACTTACGTGAGTCTTTGTGCTCTCGAACATCAATGAGGTAATATGACCTGTTGTTTAAGTTCTTACTGACCACAAAGGGTCCTTCCCAGGGTGGGGATAACTTGTGTGCATCTGACAGATCCTGGATGAGCCGGAGCACCAGGTCGCCTTCCTGAAAAGTCCTGGGCTTAACCCGGCGGCTGTGATAACGGCGCAGGTCCTGTTGATAAATTGCTGACCGGGCCGCTGCTAAGTCTCTTTCTTCATCCAACAAGTCAAGTGCATCCTGTCTGGCTTGTTCATTATTAGCTTCAACATAAGCCGCCACACGGGGCGAGTCATGACGGATGTCACTAGGCAACACAGCTTCTGCTCCATAAACCATGAAGAAAGGTGTGTAACCGGTCGACCTGTTAGGTGTGGTGTTGATACTCCACAACACCGAGGGTAATTCCTCTACCCAACAACCCAGCATTCGCTGTAAGGGAACCATAAGCCGGGGTTTGAGACCTTTCAAAATTTCCTGATTGGCTCTCTCAGCTTGACCATTGGATTGAGTATGAGCTATAGAAGAAACATCAATCCGGATGTTCTCACGTTGACAAAACTCCTCCATAGCCCCTTGGGATAGATTAGTGCCATTGTCAGTGATAATGCTGTGTGGAAAACCAAAACGGAAGATCACCTTTTTCATGAACTGAACCGTCGTGGCCGCGTCACACTTACTCACTGGCTCCGCCTCAACCCACTTAGTGAATTTATCAACTGCCACCAAGAGATGTGTCTTTTTATCCTTAGACCTTTTGAAAGGTCCCACCATGTCAAGCCCCCAGACCGCAAATGGCCAAGTGATTGGAATCATCCGGAGCTCCTGAGCCGTCACATGCGCCCATTGTGCAAACTTTTGACATCCATCACATCTGCTGACCAGATCTTCTGCATCAGCGTGAACCGTCAACCAGTAAAAACCATGACGAAAAGCCTTGGCCACCAGAGATTTTGACCCGGCGTGATGACCACAATTGCCTTCATGGATCTCATGAAGGATTTCTTAACCTTCTTCGGGGGAAACACACCGCTGAAACGCTCCGGAAACGCTGCGATGGTATAACTCTCCATCCGAAACCGTCATTGACTTAGACCGCCGGGTTATTTGTCGAGCCAGGGTCTCATCCGCTGGTAACTCTCCTCGGGTCATGTAGGCCAAGAACGGCACTGTCCAATCTAGGATGACATGAAGATCCGCCACCAACTGCGCCTCCGGGTCAGGAACAGCTAAATCTTCTTCTGTGGGCAACTTGACAGAGGGGTTATGCAAAACATCCAAAAAGGTGTTAGGTGGTACCGGCTTACGCTGAGACCCCAACCGGCTTAAGGCAGCAGCCGCTTCGTTCTTTCGATGGTCAATGTGCTCCACCTGATAACCTTTAAAATGCCTTGCAACAGCATCAACCTCCCGGCGATGAGCCGCCATGAGAGGGTCCTTGGAATCCCACTTGCCTGATACCTGTTGAGCCACTAGATCTGAGTCGCCAAGACATCTGACTCGACTCAAACTCATCTCTTTTGCCACTCGGAGACCATGGAGCAAGGCTTCATACTCTGCTGCGTTGTTAGTGCAAGGACACATCAACCGTAACACATAACAAAAAATTTCACCTCGCGGAGAGGTTAACACAACTCCAGCCCCCGAGCCTTCCAACTGTCTGGACCCATCAAAATGAATAGTCCTATACGTGTTGTCTGGTTTCTCTTCTGGCATCTGCATCTCTGTCCAGTCATTAATGAAGTCAACCAGTGCTTGAGATTTGATCGCAGTACGTGGCACATACTTCAACCCATGAGACCCCAAGCTCAATTGCCCACTTGGCGACTCGCCCAGTGGCTTCTCTGTTTTGAATGATGTCTCCCAAAGGAGCAGAGCTAACCATGGTGATTGGACGTGCCTGAAAGTAATGCTTAAGCTTCCGGCTTGCCATGAACACCCCATATACGAGCTTCTCCCAATGTGGATATCGTTGCTTGGATTCAATTAGCACCTCACTAACGTAGTAAACCGGCCATTGAACCGGATGCTCCTTGCCAGCCTCCTTGCGCTCAACCACAATAGCCACACTAACAGCTCGTGAGTTGGCGGCCACGTATAACAACAGCGGCTCTTTCTCAACTGGAGCAGCCAGGACCGGCGGCTTAGCAAGCTGTGTTTTCAGATCTTCAAAAGCTGAGTTTGCAGCATCGCTCCAAACAAAATCATTTGTTTTCTTCATCATCTGGTACAGAGGCATTGCCTTCTCCCCTAACCGGCTTATGAACCGGCTCAAAGCAGCAACACGGCCCGCCAGTCGTTGAACATCATTGATGCATGTTGGTTTGGCCAGGGATGTAATTGCCTTGATTTTCTCCGGGTTAGCCTCAATACCTCGGTTAGACACCAAAAAACCCAAGAGCTTGCCGGCTGGGACTCCAAAAACACACTTGGCTGGGTTAAGCATCATTTTATAGACCTAGAGATTATCGAAAGTGTCTTTCAGATCTGTGACCAAGGTTTCCTCTTTCCTGGATTTTACCACTATATCATCCACATAAGCATGAACATTACGCCCAATTTGATCGTGAAGACAATTCTGTACGCACCGTTGGTAAGTCGCCCGGGCACTCTTAAGCCCAAAAGGCATAGACACATAGCAGAAAGCCCCAAAAGGAGTGATAAAAGCCGTCTTCTCCTGATCCTTAACTGCCATCTTGATCTGATGATAACAAGAATAAGCATCCAAGAAACTCAAACGTGCGCAACCCGCCGTAGCATCAATGATCTGATCGATACGGGGGAGGGAAAAAGGATCAGCCGGACAAGCCTTGTTCAGATCGGTGTAATCCACACACATACGCCAGGTGCCATTCTTTTTTAGTACAAGCACCGGGTTGGCTAACCACTCTGGGTGAAAGACTTCTACAATGAACCCAGCCGCCAAAAGCCGGGCCACCTCTTCTCCAATGGCCTTGCGCCTTTCTTCATTGAACCGTCAGAGAAATTGTCTGACAGGTTTAAACTTTGAATCAATATTGAGAGTGTGCTCAGCGAGTTCCCTCGGGACACCCGGCATGTCTGAAGGTTTCCATGTGAAGATGTCCTGGTTCTCACGGATGAACTCGATGAGCGCGCTTTCCTATTTTGGATCCAAGTTAGCACTGATGATGAACTGCTTGGATGAGTCGCCAGGCACAAAGTCAACCATCTTGGTGTCATCAGTTGATTTGAACTTCAACACCGGCTCATGCTCTGTTGTTGGTTTCTTTAATGACGTCATGTCTGCCGGGTCAACATGATCTTTGTAAAATTTTAACTCC
The DNA here is from genome assembly GCF_056163025.1 of Triticum urartu. Lineage (NCBI taxonomy): Eukaryota > Viridiplantae > Streptophyta > Magnoliopsida > Poales > Poaceae > Triticum > Triticum urartu. The sequence continues at coordinate 644,107,835 of NC_141877.1, read as the reverse complement.
TCTGTTGCACAGACAGATTCAGCATAGGCAGCATCACCTTCTTCACACTCCAAGGCTATTTTCCGGCTCCCGTGTACTGTGATGGTGCCCTTATAACCCGGCATCTTAAGCTGCAAATACACATAACACGGCTGAGCCATGAATTTGGCATAAGCCGGCCGTCCAAACAGAGCATGATACGGGCTTTTGATCTTAACCACCTCAAAGGTTAATTTTTCTGCTCTGGAGTCATACTCATCCCCAAAGGCTACTTCCAGTTCAATCTTACCCACTAGGTATGCCGACTTGCCAGGAACCACACCGTGAAAAACAGTGTTGGATTGTTTAAGACTCTTATCAGTCAATCCCATCCGGCGGAACATCTCATAATAGAGGATGTTGATGATGCTGCCTCCATCCATGAGTACTTTAGTGAATTTGTATCCACCAACCTGAGGTGCTACCACCAGAGCCAAGTGTCCCGGATTATCGACCCGGGGTGGGTGATCCTCTCTGCTCCACACAATAGGCTACTCTGACCAACGTAAGTAACATGGAACCACCGGCTCAACGGCATTGACGGCCCTCTTGTGAAGTTTCTGGTCTCTCTTACATAAGCTAGTGGTAAATACATGGTATTGCCCGCTATTCAGCTGCTTTGCATTGCTCTGATATCCGGACTGATGTTGCTGATTACCTTGGCCGGGTTGCGGATTATACCCCCCTTGGTTACCAGGATGACCCTGACCGTGGAAACCTCCTCCACCTAAGCCCGCGCCTGGGCCTTGGAAACCGCCTCCACCTGAGCCGCCACCTGGGCCGTGACCTCCATCAAACGCGTTTGATTTTTTAAACACCTTCATGATCGTACAATCTTTCCACAGGTGGGTGGCTGGCTTCTCCCGGGTGTCGTGTTTTGGACAAGGCTCATTCAATTATTGCTCAAGGGTGGGACCTAACCCGCCCGACCGAGGGGGTTGTCTGCCCTTGCGCCATTGATTTCCGCCCTGTGCATTGGTGTTAGCAACAAACTCATCAGCCTTACGTTTATTACCTACTTGATTTGCCGGGTTATGCTGGTGACCCTTGCTGTTGCCTTTCTTCTTTTCCTTCGTTGCCTTTTCTTCATCAGACACCAGGTCCTTAGTAGTATCAGAATCAGCATACTTGACGAAAGCCGCCATTAACATTCCCATGTCATTACAGTCACGCTTGAGCTGCCCCAGCTTCTGCTTCAGAGGTTCAAAACGGCAATTTTTCTCCAACATCAAGACCGCTGATCCGGCATCCACCTTATCAGATGAATGTATTATCTCCTTGACCCGGCGCACCCAATGGGTTGTGGATTCACCATCCTCTTGCTTGCAATTGGTCAGGTCCACAATCGACATAGGCTGCTTACACGTGTCTTTAAAGTTCTGGATGAACCGGGCCTTCAACTCCGCCCATGAGCCGATAGAATTGGGTGGCCATCCCTTCAACCAAGTACGAGTTGTTCCATCTAACATCATAGTGAAATACTTGGCCATTGCTGTATCGCTGACCTCCAATAACTCCATAGCCATCTCATAACTCTCAATCCAAGCCTCGGGCTGTAAGTCGGCCGTGTAATTAGGTACCTTACGAGGCCCCTTAAAGTCCTTTGGCAAACGCTCATTACGTATGGCCGGCACCAAGCAAGGAACGCCTCCGGTTCTTGTGGCCACTCCTGCCTCAACCGAGGTTGCTGGATAAGCCGGAAAAGTTTGATGAGCCGCCTGGTCTGCTGCCATTTGAACTGCTCATTGCGCCTCTTGACGAATCCTCTCCTGATCTGCCAAGTTAAGGGCTCCAGCCCGTATCGGCTCATGCCTGTATGGACGGTTGTGGCGTTGAGCATTTCTTGACATATCTGCGGATTCCATATGCCTACTGTAACTCGGGCTCCGGCTTGGGCGAGGAGTTGAATGGATCCTGTCTCGACTGTAGGAGTATGCATCCTGCTGCGCCAGAGCTGTTTGAAGAAGTTCTCTTACCCTCCGTGTTTCAATTGCCACCAGTGAGTCACCTTCCATCAAAAGAGCTGCCAGACGAGCCGATGTTGCGATGAGGTTTTCCAAAGGGTTGGAGAAGTGTCCCGGCGGCGTTGGGACGTAATGTGGCGGAGCGGTAATTATACAAGGCGGATCCATGGCGCGCGGCTGGATGGGTGCGCCGGGTGTTGTAATCCAAGGTGCCTCCGGCGGGTTACTTCCCCCGGCTCCGGGTGTGTGAAAAAGATTCCTAGGATCGAGCGTCAGAGGCAGACGTGATTGGGTTTTCTGATGCCTCCTCCTCATGACCTCGTTCGACGCGTTCAGATCCACCGAGAGCCGGAAGGTCCCCGCTTGAAGCTGTTGAGCACGAACGTCCAAAGCCGCCCACTCTGCTGCCATCCTGACTTCCTCTGCGGCTAGATTTTCTTTAGCTTGCACCATCTCTTCACGTACGCGTGCCACCTCTACGTCATGTTGGGCTTTATCCGCCGGCTCTACCACGGCAGTCAACAGAGTCATCAGTTTATCCATGAGGTCCATCAAGATCTGAGCTGGGGGGCACGCGGGGTCTCTTGACCTGGCTGCGGCCGACCTGGTAGCTGTTGCCGCCACTGCTGTAGAGTTCTGCCCGGGCTGTGTCCCTGTCATGAAGACTCTGGCCCAATTCGGCGGCTCAAGAGGGTCCGGAATACTCCTGCCATCGAAACAGCCCCCGAGCATGCCGTCTTGCAGTTGGTATAAAGAGTTCGTCTCGCCCGTTGATGAAGCAGTATCAGAACAGACGGCCGTCTCACAGCCCTCCACCGATCCTTCAGAGTATTCACCGTCGTGGACGCAGCCTACAAAGGCATGCTTTACGGTAGATTGAACACGGGCGGTCCTCGTGCGCCGAGCCGTTTCGATGAGGTTGGTGTGGACGTCCGGCTCAGGACCGGACTCACCGATCCGGCCTATGAAGACGTGAATTCCGCCGAAGGGGACCCGGTATCCGTACTCAATTGAGCCGGCCTCCGGGCCCCAGCCTTCGTCGTCGATGTAGAGCTTGCCTCAACGACTCTTGGTCATCCGGCCCACAGCGTATCCCTTGAGCACTTCGAAGTTGCCCTTCAAGAACTCAAATCCACCATGCGCTGGCCCCACGGTGGGCGCCAACTGTCGTGGAATTGTCACGGCAGATGTCCTAAAGCAAGGACTTAGTCGTAGGGCCATCGCACTAGGAAGCTTAAAGGGGTTAATCGGGACAAAGGACACGAGAGGGTTTTATACTAGTTAGGCCCCTTATGATGAAGGTAAAAGCCTATGTCTAGTTGGGATTGGTATTGCTGGGGTTTCGATCACCAAGAGGCTCAACTCGTCGGCTTGGTTATCGACTTGTTGTTTCTTGCCCTCAGCCGCCACCGGGTCGTCCCCTTATATACATGGGTTGACGCCTGGTGGCCTACAGAGTCCCGGCTGGCTCATAATCGTGTCCGGCTCGGTGACTTCCTTTACATGCCTTTCTTTAGAAGTCTTTCCTTACATACGGCAGTTTACAATATCGGGCCTTAAGCCGCCCCCAGGACTTTGGGCCTTCTATAAGGTTTAATAAACTATCATCTTGGATGTTCACTGGGCTTCTTATGTAACCCGCCATTGGGGCTGACCCGGCCCCTCCTAGGCAGGTCATACTGATAGTAATATCCCCAACAATATCAGAATAAGTTCACTCGACAAACTCTGAATGGATCAAGGCGACTGAAAATAAAGTTGAAGTTCTAGTGTGGTTCGTCGAACCAAGTAAAATGCCCCCGAAGCATAAGAATCGGGTCGGAACCATCTTCAACCTCTTCTTCCCTTGGATCTCGACCCATTCGGGGGCTAATGACGATGACATGTACCTAGGGTAGGGTAATAGGCCTGACCTAGATGCCCTTCCCAAGGACACTGCCCTAAGATCAATGGCATTCAAAGCACAGCAGCATCCACCGACTGGAATCACCTCAGAGTGCAACCCACTCGACCAACAATTCCACTCGGATAACCCAATTCCATTCGACCAGTATATCATCATTCGACCGTACTAGAAACCACTCGGAGTACAGAAGATCTAAAGTCACTCTGGATGGCAACGGTCAGGCGTTCACTCCATAGCGTTAATGATCATTTATATGTCGTTATTGTTGGCGTTACCAGTAACATCTCACCTTAATGTACAATGAACACCTTGTAACGTGGGCTGGCTGGGGTCCTGGCGCACTCTATATAAGCCACCCCCCCTCCACTGGGACAAGGGTTTGCACCCCTTATAACTTCACACATAATCCAGTCGACCGCCTCCGGGCACTGAGACGTAGGGCTATTACTTCCTCCGAGAAGGGCCTAAACTCGTAAATCTTGCGTGCACAACCTCACCATAGCTAGGATGTTGCCTCCTCCTATGTACCCACTATTCTACTGTCAGACTTAGAACCACGACAGGTGAATCAAAAGATGGTGAGCACAAGGTCAAGGGAAGAATGAAAATCCCATGGAGGTATCCCATAGGCTAAGTCCATGTTCGGGAGGGGAGGGAAGGCTATGGAAACTAAGCACCACAACCTTCTAGAGAGGGGGCAATATTATGTTCGTGAAAACTTCCATATATCTTCGGTTTGTCAAATTTGTTCCCAAATGATCAGTGTTATACGTGTGGCACAAAGTAACGTCATCCTGACATTTTTTATGCTAAAGTTGCCATCTTAAAACCCCCAAAAAACGGAAGCTTGCCATCCAAACAGAAAGTTACCATCCTCGGGTACTAAACTTGCCATCCAAAAACGTTAGGGCGGAATTGCTTCATGCCACACATGTGGCACTTATTAGGGTTCAATTTCTTTGCAACATGATGTTTTGGTAACTATTACATATTGATACTTGAATTAAGATGACATGTGCATGTACAACCTTGAGCCATAAGTTGATCCACCGATGCATTTACCATTAATAGGAGGTGAATATCGAAATTATTATTGATTTTTATTAAATTGCATTTTTTCGACATTCATATGTTCTCCTGTTCTTTGCATTTTTATCCAGATTTGTTATGATTTCTTGATTAGAAGGGATTACGAGGGGGGTGGGGTGCCCATGGCCTATTCACATATGCACACAACCTAGACTAGTCATTAGTGGAGAAGTTAAACCCTACTAACAATAAGGGAGATAATAGAGCTCTTTTGTTGGACCATGTAACCCCAACAAATCTACCAAAAAATGATGGAACATGAAATAAAGAGAATGCACACCACATTTACAATGTACCAAATCAAGTCAAACAATTACTAAAATATACAAATTGATTCATGCCAATTTTAAAACAAAGTAAAACCCTTCATATATTTGTATTAATCGTTGACATTACAATGCCAAAATGGATGGCGCAACACTAAAGGAAATATGCCCTTGAGGCAATAATAAAGTTGTTATTTATATTTACTTATATCATGATAAATGTTTATTATTCATGCTAGAATTGTATTGACCGGAAACTTAGTACATGTGGGAATACATAGACAAACAAAGTGTCACTAGTATGCCTCTACTTGACTAGCTCGTTGAATCAATGATGGTTATGTTTACTAACCATAGACATGAGTTGTCATTTGATTAACGGGATCACATCATTAGAGAATGATGTGATTGACTTGACCCATCCATTAGCTTAGCACGATGATCGTTTAGTTTGTTGCTATTGCTTTCTCCATAACTTATACATGTTCCTATGACTATGAGATCATGCAACTCCCGAATATCGGAGGAACACTTAGTGTGCTATCAAACGTCACAACATAACTGGGTGACTATAAAGATGCTCTATAGGTGTCTCCGATGGTGTTTGTTGAGTTGGCATAGATCGAGATTAGGATTTGTCACACCGAGTATCGGAGAGGTATCTCTGGGCCCTCTCGGTAATGCACATCACTACAAGCCTCGCAAGCAATGTGACTAATGAGTTAGTTGCAGGATAATGCATTATGGAACGAGTAAAGAGACTTGCCGATAACGAGATTGAACTAGGTATTGAGATACCGACGATCGAATCTCAGGCGAGTAACATACCGATGACAAAGGGAACAATGTATGTTCTTGTGCGGTTTGACCGATAAAGATCTTCATAGAATATGTAGGAACCAATATGAGCATCCAGGTTCCGCTATTGGTTATTGACAGGAGATGAGTCCCAGTCATGTCTACATAGCTCTCGAACCCGTAGGGTCCGCACGCTTAACGTTCAGTGATGATAGGTATTATGAGTTTATGTGTTTTGATGTACCAAAGGTAGTTCGGAGTCCCGGATATGATCACGGACATGATGAGGAGTCTCGAAATGGTCGAGACATAAAGATCGATATATTGGAAGCCTATGTTTGGACATATGAATGGTTCCGGATGAGTTCGAGCATTTTCCGGAGTATCGGGAGAACCCCCCGGGGAGTATATGGGCCTTATTGGGCCTTAGTGGAATAGAGGAGAGGAAGGGAAAAGGTGGGACATGCGCCCCCCCTAGCCCAATCCGAATTGGGTGGGCCCCCTTTCTTTTCCCTTCTCCTCCCCTTCCTTCTCTCCTACTCTTACTACTTGGAAGGGGGGAATCCTACTCCTGGTGGGAGTAGGACTCCCCTAGGGCGCGCCATAGAGGGTCGGCCCTCCCCCCCTCCTCCACTCCTTTATATACGGGGGAGTGGGCACCCCATAGACACACAAGTTGATCATTGTCTTAGCCGTGTGTGGTGCCCCCCTCCACCATAATCCACCTCGGTCATATCATCGTAGTGCTTAGGCGAAGCCCTGTGCCAGTAGCATCATCATCGTTGTCATCACGCCGTCGTGCCGACGAAGCTCTCCCTCGACACTCAGCAGGATCGAGAGTTCGTGGGACGTCACCGAGCTGAACGTGTGTAGATAGCGGAGGTGCCATACATTCGCACTAGGATCGGTCGGATCGTGAAGATGTACGACTACATCAACCGCATTGTCATAACGCTTCCGCTTAGGGTCTACAAGGGTACATAGACAACACTCTCCCCTCTCGTTGCTATGCATCACCTAGATAGATCTTGCGTGTGCGTAGGAAAATTTTGAAATTACTGCGTTCCCAACAGTGGCATCCGAGCCAAGTCTATGCATAGATGTTATATGCATGAGTAGAACACAAAGGAGTTGTGGGCGTAGGTATATACATATTGCTCGCCATCACTAGTTGATTCTTGATTTAGCGGTATTGTTGGATGAAGCGGCTCAGACCGACATTACGCGTACGCTTACGCGAGACTATTTCTACCGACGTGCTTCGCACACAGGTGGCTAGTGGGTGTCAGTTTCTCCAACTTTAGTTGAATTGGATTCAATGAACAAGGTTTTTCTGAAGGTCAAAAATCAATCACTATACCGCGTTGTGGTTTTTGATGTGTAGGTAAGAACGGTTCTTGCTCAGCCCGTAGCAGCCACGTAAAACTTGCAACAACAAAGTAGAGGACATCTAACTTGTTTTTGCAGGGCATGTTGTGATGTGATATGGTCAAGACATGACGCTAAATTTTATTGTATGAGATGATCATGTTTTGTAACAGAGTTATCGGCAACTGGCAGGAGCCATATGGTTGTCGATTTATTGTATGAAATGCAATCGCCACGTAATTGTTTTACTTTATCACTAAGAGGTAGCGATAGTCATAGAAGCAATAGTTGGCGAGATGACAATGATGCTTCGATGGAGATCAAGGTGTCAAGCTGGTGATGATGGTGATCATGACGGTGCTTTGGAGATGGAGATCAAAGGCACAAGATGATAATGGCCATATCATATCACTTATATTGATTGCATGTGATGTTTATCCTTTGTGCATCTTATTTTGCTTAGTTTGGCGGTAGCATTATAAGATGATCTCTCACTAAATTTCAAGGTACAGGTGTTCTCCCTGAGTATGCACCGTTGCTACAGTTCGTCGTGCCGAGACACCACGTGATGATCGGGTGTGATAAGCTCTACATTCACATACAACGGGTGCAAGCCAGTTTTGCACATGCAGAATACTCAGGTTAAACTTGACGAGCCTAGCATATGCAGATATGGCCTCAGAACACTGAGACCGAAAGGTCGAACGTGAATCATATAGTAGATATGATCAACATAGTTATGTTCACCATTGAAAACTATTGCATCTCACGTGATGATCGGACATGGTTTAGTCGATATGGATCACGTGATCACTTAGATGATTAGAGAGATGTCTATCTAAGTAGGAGTTATTAAATAATTTGATTAATTGAACTGTAATTTATCATAAACTTAGTACCTGATAGTATTTTGCATGTCTATGTTGTTGTAGATAGATGGCCCGTGCTGTTGTTCCGTTGAATTTTAATGCGTTCCTAGAGAAAGCTAAGTTGAAAGATGATGGTAGCAACTACACGGACTAGGTCTGTAACTTGAGGATTATCCTCATTGCTGCACAGAAGAATTACGTCCTGGAAGCACCGCTAGGTGACAAACCCATTGTAGGAGCAATGCCAGATGTTGTGAACACCTAGCAGAGCAAAGCTGATGACTACTCGATAGTTCAGTATGCCATGCTTTACGGCTTAGAACCAGGACTTCAACGACGTTTTGAACATCATGGAGCATATGAGATGTTCCAGGAGTTGAAGTTAATATTTCAAGCAAATGCCCAGATTGAGAGATATGAAGTCTCCAATAAGTTCTACAGCTACAAAATGGAGGAGAATAGTTCTGTCAGTGAACATATACTCAGAATGTCTGGGTACCACAACCACTTGACTCAGCTAGGAGTTAATCTCCCTGATGATAGTGTCATTGACAGAGTTCTTCAATCACTGCCACCAAGCTACAAGAGCTTCGTGATGAACTATAATACACAAGGGATGGATAAGACTATTCCCGAGCTCTTCGCAATGCTAAAGGCTGCGGAGGTAGAAATCAAGAAGGAGCATCAAGTGTTGATGGTCAACAAGACCTATAGTTTCAAGAAAAAGGGTAAAGGAAAGAAGGGGAACTTCAAGAAGAACAGCAAGCCAGTTGCTGCTCAAGTAAAGAAACCCAAGTCTGGACCTAAGCCTGAAACTGAGTGCTTCTACTGCAAAGGGACTGGTCACTGGAAGCGGAACTGCCCCAAGTATTTGGCAGAGATGAAGGATGGCAAAGTGAAAGGTATATTTGATATACATGTTATTGATGTGTACCTTACTAATGCTCGCAGTAGCACCTGGGTATTTGATACTGGTCCTGTTGCTAATATTTGCAACTTGAAACAGGGGCTACGGATTAAGTAAAGATTGGCTAAGGACGAGGTGACAATGCGTGTGGGAAATGGTTCCAAAGTCGATGTGATCGCCGTCGGCATGCTACCTCTACATCTACCTTCGGGATTAGTTTTAGACCTAAATAATTGTTATTTGGTGCTAGCGTTGAGCATGAACATTATATCTGGATCTTGTTTGATGCGAAACGGTTACTCATTTAAATCAGAGAATAATTGTTGTCCTATTTATATGAGTAATATCTTTTATGGTCATGCACCCTTGATGAGTGGCCTATTTTACTAAATCTTGATAGTAGTGATACACATGTTCATAGTATTGAAGCCAAAAGATGCAGAGTTGATTATGATAGTGCAACTTATTTGTGGCACTACCGTTTGGGTCATATTGGTGTAAAGCGCATGAAGAAACTCCATTCTGATGGACTTCTGGAATCACTTGATTATGAATCACTTGGTACTTGCTAACCATGCCTCATAGGCAAGATGACTAAAACTATGTTCTCTGGAACAATGGAGCGAGAAACAGAGTTATTGGAAATCATACATACTGATGTATGTGGTCCAATGAACATTGAGGCTCGTGGCGGATATCGTTATTTTCTTACCTTCACAGATGATTTGAGCAGATGTGGGTATATCTACTTGATGAAACATAAGTCTGAAACATTTGAAAAGTTCAAAGAATTTCAGAGTGAAGTGGAAAATCATCTTAACAAGAAAATTAAGTTTCTACGATCTGATCGTGGAGGTGAATATTTGAGTTATGAGTTTGGTCTTCATTTGAAACAATACAGAATAGTTTGGCAACTCATGCCACCTGGAACACCACAACGTAATGGTGTGTCCGAACGTCGTAATCGCACTTTATTAGATATGGTGCGATCTATGATGTCTCTCACTGATTTACCGCTATCGTTTTGGGGATATGCTTTAGAGACAGTTGCATTCACGTTAAATAGGGCACCATCAAAATCCGTCGAGACGACACCTTATGAACTGTGGTTTGGCAAGAAACCTAAGTTGTCGTTTCTTAAAGTTTGGGGCTGCGATGCTTATGTGAAAAAGCTTCAACCTGATAAGCTCGAACCCAAATCGGAGAAATGTGTCTTCATAGGATACCCAAAGGAGACTGTTGGGTACACCTTCTATCACAGATCCGAAGGCAAGATATTCGTTGCTAAGAATGGATCCTTTCTAGAGAAAGAGTTTCTCTTGAAAGAAGTGAGTGGGAGGAAAGTAGAACTTGATGAGGTAATTGTACCTTCTCCCTTATTGGAAAGTAGTTCATCACTGAAATCAGTTCCAGTGATTCCTACACCAGTAAGTGAGGAAGCTAATGATGATGATCATGAAGCTTCTGATCAAGTTACTACCGAACCTCGTAGATCAACCAGAGTAAGATCCGCACCAGAGTGGAACGGTAATCTGATACGTCTCCAACGTATCTATAATTTTTTTGGGACTAACCTATTAACCAGAGGCCCGGCCCAGAATTGCTGTTTTTTGCCTATTTTAGGGTTTCGAAGAAAAGGAATATCAAACGGAGTCCAAACGGAATGAAACCTTTGGGAACGTGATTTTCTCATCGGACATGAACCAGGAGACTTGGACCCTACGTCAAGAAACAAAGGAGGAGGCCACGAGGTAGGGGCGCGCCTACCCCCCCCCCCCAGGCGCGCCCTCCACCCTCGTGGGCCCCCTGTTGCTCCACCGATGTACTCCTTCCTCCTATATATACCTACGTACCCCCAAACGATCAGATACGGAGCCAAAAACCTAATTCCACCGCCGCAACTTTCTGTATCCACGAGATCCCATCTTGGGGCATGTTCCGGAGCTCCGCCGGAGGGGGCATCCATCACGGAGGGCTTCTACATCAACACCATAGCCTCTCCGATGAAGTGTGAGTAGTTTACCTGACCTTCGGGTCCATAGTTATTAGCTAGACGGCTTCTTCTCTTTTGGATCTCAATACAATGTTCTCCCCCTCTCTTGTGGAGATCTATTCAATGTAATCTTCTTTTTTGCGGTGTGTTTGTTGAGACCGATGAATTGTGGGTTTATGATCAAGATTATCTATGAATAATATTTGAATCTTCTCTGAATTCTTTTATGTATGATTGGTTATGTTTGCAAGTCTCTTTGAATTATCAGTTTGGTTTGGCCTACTAGATTGATCTTTCTTGCAATGGGAGAAGTGCTTAGCTTTGGGTTCAATCTTGCGGTGTCCTTTCCCAGTGACAGTAGGGGCAGCAAGGCACGTATTGTATTGTTGCCATCGAGGATAACAAGATGGGGTTTTTATCATATTGCATGAATTTATCCCTCTACATCATGTCATCTCGCTTAAGGCGTTACTCTGTTTTCATGAACTTAATACTCTAGATGCATGCTGGATAGCGGTCGATGAGTGGAGTAATAGTCGTAGATGCAGGCAGGAGTCGGTCTACTTGTCTCGGACGTGATGCCTATATACATGATCATACCTAGATATTCTCATAACTATGCTCAATTCTGTCAATTGCTCAACAGTAATTCGTTCACCCACCGTAAAATACTTATGCTCTTGAGAAAAGCCACTAGTGAAACCTATGGCCCCCGGGTCTATCTTCATCATATTAATCTTCCAATACTTAGTTATTTCCTTTGCTTTTTACTTTGCCTTTATTTTACTTTGCATCTTTATCACAAAAATACCAAAAATATTATCTTATCATATCTATCAGATCTCACTCTCGTAAGTGACCATGAAGGGATTGACAACCCCTTATCGCGTTGGTTGCGAGGAGTTATTTGTTTTGTGCAGGTACTAGGGACGCGCGCGCAACCTCCTACTAGATTGATACCTTCGTTCTCAAAAACTGAGGGAAATACTTACTCTACTTTGCTGCATCATCCTTTCCTCTTCAAGGAAATCCAACGTAGTGCTCAAGAGGTAGCAAGTAGAATTTATGGCGCCATTGCCGGGGAGTCTACGCAAAAGTCAACATACCAAGTACCCATCACAACCCTTATCTCCCACATTACATTATTTGCCATTTGCCTCTCGTTTTCCTCTCCCCCACTTCACCCTTGCCGTTTTATTCGCCCTCTCTCTCTCTATCCTCCCTCTCTTTCTCTATTTGCCTCTTTTTGCCCGCTTGCTTTTTGTTTGCTTGTGTGCTGGATTGCTTGTTTGTCACGATGGCTCGAGATAACACTAAATTGTGTGACTTTACCAATACCAACAACAATGATTTTATTAGCACTCCGATTTCTCCTCTTACCGATGCTGAATCTGGTGAAATTAATGCCACTTTGCTAAATCTTGTCATGAAAGATCCGTTTTCTGGCCTTCCTAGTGAAGATGCCGCTACCCATCTAAATAGCTTCGTTGATTTGTGTGATATGCAAAAGAAGAAAGATGTGGATAATGATATTGTTAAATTGAAGCTATTTCCTTTTTCGCTTAGAGATCGTGCTAAAACTTGGTTTTGTCTTTGCCTAAAAATAGTATTGATTCTTGGAACAAGTGCAAAGATGCTTTTATCTCTAAGTATTTTCCTCCCGCTAAGATCATCCCTCTTAGAAATGATATTATGAATTTTAAGCAACTTGATCATGAACATGTTGCACAATCTTGGGAGACGGTGAAATTAATGATACGTAATTGCCCTACTCATGGTTTGAATTTGTGGATGATTATACAAAAAATTTATGCCGGATTGAATTTTGCTTCTAGAAATCTTTTAGATTCGGCCGCGGGAGGCACTTTTATGGAAATCATATTAGGAGAAGCTACTAAACTCCTAGATAATATTATGGTTAATTATTCTCAATGGCATACTGAAAGATCCACTAATAAAAAGGTTGCATGCGATAGAAGAAATTAATGTTTTGAGTGGAAAGATGGATGAACTTATGAAATTATTTGCTAGTAAGAGTGTTTCTTCTGATCCTAATGATATGCCCTTGTCTACTTTGATTGAGAATAATAATGAATCTATGGATGTGAATTTTGTTGGTAGGAACAATTTTGGTAACAACGCGTATAGAGAAAATTTTAATCCTAGGCCTTATCCTAGTAATCCCTCTAATAATTATGGTAATTCCTACAACAATTCTTACGGAAATTATAATGAGATGCCCTCTGATTTTGAATCTAATATTAAAGAATTTATTACTTCGCAAAAGAATTTCAATGCTTTGATTGAAGAAAAATTGCTTAAGATTGATGATTTGGCTAGGAACGTTGATAGAATTTATCTTGATGTTGATTCTTTAAAGATTAGATCTATTCCTCCTAAGCATGATATCAATGAGTCTCTCAAAGCCATGAGAATTTCCATTGATGAGTGCAAAGAAAGAACCGCTAGGATGTGTGCTAAGAAAGATGCCTTTATAAGAGCATGTTCTTCTATTTCCTATGAAAATAAAGATGAAGATCTAAAAGTTATTGATGTGTCCCCTATTAAATCTTTGTTTTGGAATATGAATCTTGATGATGATGGTACTGAATATGATCCACCTTTACCTAGAAGGTGTTCCAAAAATTCGGAGTTTTTAGATCTTGATGCTAAATTTGATGAAAGTGGGATTGTAGAAATTAAAACCCTAGATGTTGCTAAACCCACTATTTTGGATTTCAAGGAATTTAATTATGAAAATTGCTCTTTGATTGGTTTTATTTCCTTGTTGCAATCCGTGCTAAATTCTCCTCACGCTTATAGTCAAAATAAAGCGTTTACTAAACATATCGTTGATGCATTGATGCAATCTTATGAAGAAAAACTTGAGTTGGAAGTTTCTATCCCTAGAAAGCTTTATGATGAGTGGGAACCAACTATTAAAATTAATATTAAAGATCATGAGTTCTATGCTTTATGTGATTTGGGTGCTAGTGTTTCCACAATTCCAAAGACTTTGTGTGATTTGTTAGGTTTCCGTGATTTTGATGATTTCTCTTTAAACTTGCACCTTGCGGATTCCACTATTAAGAAACCTATGGGAAGAATTAATGATGTTCTTATTGCTTCAAATAGGAATTATGTTCCCGTAGATTTTATCGTTCTTGATATAGATTGCAATCCTTCATGTCCTATTATTCTTGGTAGACCTTTCCTTAGAACGATTGGTGCAATTATTGATATGAAGGAAGGAAATATTAGATTCCAATTTCCGTTAAGGAAAGGCATGGAACACTTTCCTAGAAATAAAATTAAATTACCTTATGAATCTATTATGAGAGCCACTTATGGATTGCCTACCAAAGATGGCAATACTTAGATCTATCCTTGCTTTTTATGCCTAGCTAGGGGCGTTAAACGATAGCGCTTGTTGGGAGGCAACCCAATTTTATTTTTATTCCTTGGTTTTTGCTAATGTTTAGTAATAAATAATTTATCTAGCCTCTGTTTTGGTTGTGTTTTTTTTAATTAGTGTTTGTGCCAAGTAGAACCGTTGGGAAGACTTGGGGAAAGTCTTGATATCTTGCTGTAAAAAGCAGAAACTTTAGCGCTCACGAGAACTGCTGCCATTTTTATTTGAAAGTGATATTTAGTTAATTATTTTTTGTATATGATTAATAGATAGACTACTCACGTCCAGAAATTTATTTTAGAATTTTTGGGGTTCCAGATCTTGCGCTAGCTACAGATTACTACAAACTGTTCTGTTTTTGACAGATTCTGTTTTCCGTCTGTTGTTTGCTTATTTTGATCAATCTATGGCTAGTAAAATAGTTTATAAACCATAGAGAAGTTGGAATAAAGTAGCTTTAAAACCAATATAAATAAAGAATGAGTTCATTAAAGTACCTTGAAGTGGTCTTTTGTTTTCTTTCGCTAACGGAGCTCACGAGATTTTCTACTTTGAGTTGTGTGTTGTGAAGTTTTCAAGTTTTGGGTAAGGATTTGATGGATTATGGAACAAGGAGTGGCAAGAGCCTAAGCTTGGGGATGCCCATGGCACCCCCAAGATAATCTAAGGACACCTAAAAGCCAAAGCTTGGGGATGCCCCGGAAGGCATCCCCTCTTTCGTCTACTTCTATCGGTAACTTTACTTGGAGCTCTATTTTTATTCACCACATGATATGTGTTTTGCTTGGAGTGTCTTGTATGATTTGAGTATTTATTTATTAGTTTACCACAATCATCCTTGATGTACACACCTTTTGAGAGAGCCATACATGATTTGGGATTTGTTAGAATACTCTATGTGCTTCACTTATATCTTTCGAGTTATATAGTTTTGCTCTAGTACTTCACTTATATCTTTTAGAGCACGGTGGTAGATTTGTTTTATATAAACTATTGATCTCTCATAATTCACTTAGATTATTTTGAGAGTCTTAAATAGCATGGTAAATTTCTTAAATAATCATAATATGCTTGGTATTCAAGAATAGTAAAAACTTTCTTATGAGTGTGTTGAATGCTATGAGAAGTTTGATGCTTGATAATTGTTTTGAGATATGAAGATGGTGATATTAAAGTCATGCTAGTTGAGTAGTTCTGAATTTGAGAAATACTTGTGTTAAAGTTTGTGATTCCCGTAGCATGCACGTATGGTGAAGCGTTATGTGATGAAGTTGGAGCATGATTTATTTATTGATTGTCTTCCTTATGAGTGGCGGTCGGGGATGGGCGATGGTCTTTTCCTACCAATCTATCCCCCTAGGAGCATGCGCGTAATACTTTGCTTTGATAACTTGTAGATTTTTGCAATAAGTATATGAGTTCTTTATGACTAATGTTGAGTCCATGGATTATACGCATTTTTCTTCCTTCCACCATTGCTAGCCTCTCTAATACCGCGCACCTTTCGCCGGTATCATACACCCACCATATACCTTCCTCAAAACAGCCACCATACCTACCTATTATGGCATTTCCATAGCCATTCCGAGATATATTGCCATGCAACTTTCCACCGTACCATTTATTATGACACACTCCATCATTGTCATATTGCTTAGCATGATCATGTAGTTGACATTGTATTTGTGGCAAAGCCACCATTCATAATTCTTTCATACATGTCACTCATGAGTCATTGCATATCCCGGTACACCGCTGGAGGCGTTCACATAGAGTCATATTTTGTTCTAAGTATCGAGTTGTAAGAAAATAAAAGTGTGATGATCATCATTATTAGAGCATTGTCCCAGTGAGGAAAGGATGATGGAGACTATGATTCCCCCACAAGTCGGGATGAGACTCCGGACGAAATAAAAAAAGAAAGAAAAGAGGCCATAAAAAGGAGAAAAGGCCCAAATAAAAAAATGAGAGAAAAAGAGAGAAGGGGCAATGCTACTATCCTTTTACCACACTTGTGCTTCAAAGTAGCACCATGATATTCATGATAGAGAGTCTCTCATTTCGTCACTTTCATATACTAGTGGAAATTTTTCATTATAGAACTTGGCTTGTATATTCCAATGGCGGGCTTCCTCAAAATTCCCTAAGTCTTCGTGAGCAAGCAAGATGGATGCACACCCATTTAGTTTCTTTTGTTGAGCTTTCATATACTTATAGCTCTAGTGCATCCGTTGCATGGCAATCCCTACTCACTCACATTAATATCTATTGATGGGCATCTCCATAGCATGTTGATACGCCTAGTTGATGTGAGACTATCTTCTCCCTTTTTGTCTTCTCCACAACCACCATTCTATTCCACCTATAGTGCTATATCCATGGCTCACGCTCATGTATTGCGTGAAGATTGAAAAAGTTTTGAGAATGTCAAAAGTATGAAACAATTGCTTGGCTTGTCATTGGGGTTGTGCATGATTTAAATACTTTGTGTGGTGAAGATAGAGCATAGCCAGACTATATGATTTTGTAGGGATAACTTTCTTTGGCCATGTTATTTTGAGAAGACATGACTTCTTTGTTAGTATGCTTGAAGTATTATTATTTTTATGTCAATATTAAACTTTTATCTTGAATCTTTCGGATCTGAATATTCATACCACAATTAAGAAGAATTACATTAAAATTATGCCAAGTAGCATTCCACATCAAAAATTCTGTTTTTATCATTTACCTACTCGAGGACGAGCAGGAATTAAGCTTGGGTATGCTTGATACGTCTCCAACGTATCTATAATTTTTTTTATTGCTCCACTCTATATTATCTACTGTTTTGGACATTATTGGGTTTTATTATCCACTTTGATATTATTTTTGGGACTAACCTATTAACCGGAGGCCCAGCCCAGAATTGTTGTTTTTTGCCTATTTTAGGGGTTCGAAGAAAAGGAATATCAAACAGAGTCCAAACGGAATGAAACCTTCGGGAATGTGATTTTCTCACCAAACATGATCCAAGAGACTTGGACCCTACGTCAAGAAACAAAGGAGGAGGCCACGAGGTAGGGAGCGTGCCTACCCCCCCCCACCAGGTGCGCGCCCTCCACCCTCGTGGGCCCCCTGTTGCTCCACCGACGTACTCCTTCCTCCTATATATACCTACGTACCACGATCAGATACGGAGCCAAAAACCTAATTCCACCGCTGCAACTTTCTGTATCCACGAGATCCCATCTTGGGTCTTGTTCCGGAGCTCCGCCGGAGGGGGCATCCATCACGGAGGGCTTCTACATCAACACCATAGCCTCTCCGATGAAGTGTGAGTAGTTTACCTCGGACCTTCGGGTCCATAGTTATTAGCTAGATGGCTTCTTCTCTCTTTTTGGATCTCAATACAATGTTCTCCCCCTCTCTTGTGGAGATCTATTCGATGTAATCTTCTTTTTTGCGGTGTGTTTGTTGAGATCGATGAATTGTGGGTTTATGATCAATATTATCTATGAACAATATTTGAATCTTCTCTGAATTATTTTATGTATGATTGGTTATCTTTGCAAGTCTCTTCGAATTATCAGTTTGGTTTGGCCTACTAGATTGATCTTTCTTGCAATGTGATAGAAGTGCTTAGCTTTGGGTTCAATCTTGCGGTGTCCTTTCCCAGTGACAGTAGGGGCAGCAAGGCACGTATTGTATTGTTGCCATCGAGGATAACAAGATGGGGTTTTTATCATATTGCATGAATTTATCCCTCTACATCATGTCATCTCGCTTAAGGCGTTACTCTGTTTTCATGAACTTAATACTCTAGATGCATGCTGGATAGCGGTCGATGAGTGGAGTAATAGTGGTAGATGCAGGCAGGAGTCGGTCTACTTGTCTCGGACGTGATGCCTATATACATGATCATACCTAGATATTCTCATAACTATGCTCAATTCTGTCAATTGCTCAACAGTGATTCGTTCACCCACCGTAAAATACTTATGCTCTTGAGAGAAGCCTCTAGTGAAACCTATGGCCCCGGGGTCTATCTTCATCATATTAATCTTCCAATACTTAGTTATTTCCTTTGCTTTTTACTTTGCCTTTTATTTTACTTTGCATCTTTATCACAAAAATACCAAAAAAAAAATATCTTATCATATCTATCAAATCTCACTCTCGTAAGTGGCCGTGAAGGGATTGACAACCCCTTATCGCGTTGGTTGCGAGGAATCATTTGTTTTGTGCAAGTACTAGGGACGTGCGCGCAACCTCCTACTGGAATGATACCTTGGTTCTCAAAAACTGAGGGAAATACTTACTCTACTTTGCTGCATCATCCTTTCCTCTTCCAGGAAATCCAACGCAATGCTCAAGAGGTAGCATAATCCTGTTCTCGAGGTCATGTTACTTGACCATGACGAACCTATGAACTATGAGGAAGCGATGATGAGCCTAGATTCCGCAAAATGGCTTGAGGCTATGAAATCTGAGATGGGATCCATGTATGAGAACAAAGTGTGGACTTTGGTTGACTTGCCCAATGATCGGCAGGCCATAGAGAATAAATGGATCTTCAAGAAAAAAACTGACGCTGACGGTAATGTTACTGTCTAGAAAGCTCGACTTGTTGCAAAAGGTTTTCAACAAGTTCAAGGAGTTGACTACGATGAGACCTTCTCACCTGTAGCGATTCTTAAGTCCGTCCGAATCATGTTAGCAATTGCCGCATTTTATGATTATAAAATTTGGCAAATGGATGTCAAAACTGCATTCCTTAATGGATATCTTAAAGAAGAGTTGTATATGATGCAACCAGAAGGTTTTGTCGATCCAAAAGATGCTAACAAAGTGTGCAAGCTCCAGCGATCCATTTATGGACTAGTGCAAGCCTCTCGGAGTTGGAATATACGCTTTGATAGTGTGATCAAAGCATATGGTTTTATACAGACTTTTGGCGAAGCCTATATTTACAAGAAAGTGAGTGGGAGCTCTGTAGCATTTCTGATATTATATGTAGATGACTTATTGTTGATCGAAAATGATACTGAATTTATGAATAGCATACAAGGATACTTGAATATGAATTTTTCAATGAAAGACCTCAGTGAAGCTGCTTATATATTGGGCATCAAGATCTATAGAGATAGATCAAGACACTTAATTGGACTTTCACAAAGCACACACCTTGATAAAGTTTTGAATGAGTTCAAAATGGATCAATCAAAGAAAGGGTTATTGCCTGTGTTACAAGGTGTGAAGTTGAGCTAGACTCAATGCCCGACCACTGCAAAGATAGAGAGAAAATGAAAGTCATTCCCTATGCTTCAGCCATAGGTTTTATCATGTATGCAATGTTGTGTACCAGACCTGATGTGTACCTTGCTATTAGTTTAGCATGGAGGTACCAAAGTAATCCAGGAGCGGATCACTGGACAGCGGTCAAGAACATCCTGAAATACCTAAAAAGGACTAAGGATATGTTTCTCGTTTATGGAGGTGACAAAGAGCTCGTCGTAAATGGTTACGTCGACGCAAGCTTTGACACTAATCCGGAGACTCTAAGTCACAAACTGGATACATATTTTTACTAAATGGTGGAGCTGTCAGTTAGTGCAGTTCCAAGCAGAGCGTCGTGGCGGGATCTACATGTGAAGCGGAGTACATAGCTGCTTAGGAAGCAACAAATGAAGGAGTCTAGATGAAGGAGTTCATATCCGATCTAGGTGTAATACCTAGTGCATAGGATCCAATGAAAATATTTTGTGACAATACAGGTGCAATTGCCTTGGCAAAGGAATCCAGATTTCACAAAAGAACCAAGCACATCAAGAGATGCTTTAATTCTATCCGCGATCAAGTCAAGGAGGGAGACATAGAGATTTGCAAGATACATACGGATCTGAATGTTGCAGACCTGTTGACGAAGCCTCTCTCATGAGCAAAACATGATCAGCACCAAGACTCCATGGGTGTTAGAATCATTACAATGTAATCTAGATTATTGATTCTAGTGCAAGTGGGAGACTGAAGGAAATATGCCCTAGAGGCAATAATAAAGTTGTTATTTATATTTCCTTATATCATGATAAACCTTTATTATTCATGCTAGAATTGTATTAACCGGAAACTTAGTACATGTGTGAATACATAGACAAACAGAGTGTCACTAGTATGTCTCTACTTGACTAGCTCGTTGAATCAATGATGGTTATGTTTCCTGACCATAGACATGAGTTGTCATTTGATTAACGGGATTACATCATTAGAGAATGATGTGATTGACTTGACCCATTCGTTAGCTTAGCACAATGATCGTTTAGTTTGTTGTTATTGCTTTCTCCATTACTTATACATGTTCCTATGACTATGAGATCATGCAACTCCCGACTACCGGAGGAACACTTAGTGTGCTATCAAACGTCACAACATAACTAGGTGACTATAAAGATGCTCTACAGGTGTCTCCGATGGTGTTTATTGAGTTGGCCTAGATCGAGATTAGGATTTGTCACTCCGAGTATTAAAGAGGTATCTCTGGGCCCTCTCGGTAATTCACATCACTACAAGCCTTGCAAGCAATGTGACTAATGAGTTAGTTGCGGTATAATGCATTACGGAACGAGTAAAGAGACTTGCCGGTAACGAGATTGAACTAGGTATTGAGATACCGACGATTGAATCTCGGGTAAGGTACATACCGATGACAAAGGGAACAACGAATGTTGTTGTGCGGTTTGACCGATAAAGATCTTCGTAGAATATGTAGGAACCAATATGAGCATCCAGGTTCTGCTATTGGTTATTGACCTGAGATGAGTCTCGTCATGTCTACATAGTTCTTGAACCCGTAGGGTCCGCACGCTTAATGTTCGGTGACGATCGGTATTATGAGTTTATGTGTTTTGATGTACCGAAGGTAGTTCGGAGTCCCAGATATGATCACGGACATGACGAGTCTCAAAATGGTCGAGACATAACGATCGATATATCGGAAGCCTATGTTTGGACATCGAAATGGTTCCGGATGAGTTCAGGCATTTTCCGGAGTACCGGGAGGTTATCGGAACCCCCCGGGGAGTATATGAGCCTTATTGGAATTGAGGAGAGGAAGGGAAAAGGTGGGAGGCGCGCCCCCCTAGCCCAATCCGAATTGGGTGCCCCCCCTTTCCTTTCCCCTCTCCTCCCCTTCCTTCTGTCCTACTCCTACTACTTGGAAGGGATGAATCCTACTCTCGGTGGGAGTAGGACTCCCCTAGGGCGCGCCATAGAGGGCTGGCCCTCCCCCCTCCTCCACTCCTTTATATACGGGGGAGGGGGCACCCCATAGACACACAAGTTGATCATTGTCTTAGCCGTGTGCGGTGCTCCCTCCACCATAATCCACAACGGTCATATTGTCGTAGTGCTTACGCGAAGCCTTGCGCCGGTAGCATCATCATCACCGTCATCACGCCGTCGTGCTGACGAAGCTCTCCGTCAACACTCAGCTGGATCGAGAGTTCGTGGGACGTCACCGAGCTGAACGTGTGCAAATCGCGGAGGTGCCATACTTTCGGTATTACGATCGGTCGGATCATGAAGACGTACGATTACATCAACCGCGTTATCATAACGCTTCCGCTTACGGTCTACAAGGGTACGTAGATAAGACTCTCCCCTCTCGTTGCTATGCATCACCTAGATAGATCTTGCGTGTGCATAGAATTTTTTTTGAAATTATTGCGTTCCCAACAAACACTGCATGCCATCAATGATCTAGTTGCAGTAGTAAGAAGAGGAGAACAAGAGGGAATCGATGTTTATAGGGATGTCAATCGATGTCTCATCTAGTAGTTGGTGAAGATTCTTTGATTCTTATGCCTGCTGGTAGGAGGAATGCAAGTAATTTGAAGATTTTGGATCAATATTGTGCATGTTGGAAACCAAAATGGATGCCCAATTGCCCAAATTCCCAAGCACCATAATAGAAAGCCCAATGCATGGCACATGAGCCGGCTATGAATGTTTTCTTTCTTTGGGACCGCCTAAACATCACACGACTCAAAAAACTATATCAACTTTAGTCGATTATATCCGAACCGTAGGATGTCAATCCAACGGTCCTGTTCCGAGCAATGTTTATCTTCCTCATCGCAATCCATCTCCTTTCCCGCCTAGATGCCTTCTGCCTTCTCCTCGCCTTTGCCGCCCTTGGCCATCATCGTCGGACAAACAACACTCTTGCTCGTTCCACAAGACCTCACCGAGTACGCCATGGTCAACTGGGACGTTGTCAAAATGGTACGACCCATGCTAAATTCTCAGGCAACTTAGAGCAACTTCAATGGAGCGACCCATTTTGTCCACATGCGTCCGTTTGGGTCGACGCAGACAAAAATGGAGGCCCAACGCGCCGACACAAACCCAAATCTCGTCAGCCTGGCGTCCACGCCGACCCATTTCCGGCCTAAAATTGCGCCTGGAATGCATCGGCGCGGACGCGAAGCGGACGCGCCACGCGTCTCCTCGGCTTCCGCCGCGTCTCCACTTGTAGGCCACCTAACTACCGCCCGTTGTCTAATTTATGACGACCACCAATAGCGGGCTCACTAGTCAGCCAGTTGAAGCGTCCTTTTTTAACCATACGTGCGGTGGGGGGCGGCCTCATCCACTTTCGTCCACATCTAGCCCCCACCACCCCCTCGTGCTTCCTCGCTAGTGACACCAAACCCTAGCAAGCAATAGGCCTCTTCGGCATCAGCAGTGTCAAGGTAAGGGAAAGGCCAATGATGTCTAGGACAGCGTGCGGGCGCAGTATTTTTTTTATGTTTTAATTAATTTTAATTAGGTTTAAGTGGACTTTGGCCAGCAGTTGACCGGTCACTTATGTTTAATTATGTTTATTTCTGCGATTTTTTTCTACACCGGCACATTTGGGTCCATCTCCTTGTTGGACGGTCAAGCCGACCCATTTGAGAGTCTGGCTGACCCAAATGAACGAAAAGCGGATAAAGCGCGCGTCTGTTTGGGTCGTGATTACTCTTAGAAATAGCCAACCCGTTTTTCTTTACATCATTCATGTACTTGGAGTTGGAGGTGATGAACGTCTTTTTCCTGAGAAAACCCAAATACGGCGTGGTCACCGCTCTCCGGCCCCACAAGACAGCCGCCGCAGCGCAGCAAGCGGCGCGTGGGCCCATGTGATCCGGAAGGAAGCTTCCGCGAAGCAGCGACGGCTCTCTGCTCTGGCTCAAAACCCGCCCATGTCCGTCCGCTCTCCCAGCAGCACCAGAGTACCATCCACCACCGGCATGTCCGCGCCAGATCCGATCGACGATCCGGCCCCCGAGCCGCCGCCGGCGATGGACGCCGCGCTCCCGGCCGCCGTCGTCGCCACCATCCTCTCCCGCCTCGACGTCCGCTCCCTCCTCCTCGCCTCCGCCGTCTGCCGCTGCTTCCGCTCCTGCGCCTCCCACGCCCTCTCCTTCCTCCCCGCCTTCCACCTCCTCGTCAGTGCCTTCGCCTCCGCGCATCCCGTCGCCACCGCCGACCGTCCGACCGCGACTGACTGACTTACGTCTCGTGTTTGTGTGCATGTTGGCTGGACCAGGAGGTGGTGCTGACGCACAACCTGCTCCGCCCGCTGCTGCCGCGCAACCCGGCCCTGCGGAGCCTCCGGCTGGACGCCGCGCGGCTCGACGACGACGCCGTCGACTGCCTCGCCCGCCCCGGCCTGCACGAGCTCACCCTCCGCAACTGCAACAACATCAGCGGCCGCCTGCTCCGCGAGCTCAGCGCCACCTGCCCGGATCTCAGGTATTAACCCCGCTGCACACGCCCCTGTATGCATATCACAAATCGCTTGTGTATGGCAAATTATGTTTGGCTCTGTTGTGCAGTGTGAAGTTGACCTTCAGAAATAAGTATATCTTCTTTTGCTTGGATGCAGGGTGCTGTCTCTGAACTCACTTGCTGATCGGAGGGGCTTGGCCATGACATTCTCTGATCTGAGGGCGTTGCTCGATGGATGTTCCAGTTTGGAGGTAGGTCCGGGTCGGTTTGATCTCAGATTTGATTTTGTACAATCATCATCTCCTTTGACTGAACAGCACCGTGCAGGCCCATTTTGGAGCATTTAATAGTGAATGATGCTATTGCTATCAACTTCTAATTGACTTACATTGCATGATCTTCTGACTAATATACAACACACTAGCTGAAGTCAATGCTGAGGCCTTGAGAGTTTATGCTTAAACAGTTGTG
This sequence comes from Triticum urartu, assembly GCF_056163025.1. NCBI lineage: Eukaryota > Viridiplantae > Streptophyta > Magnoliopsida > Poales > Poaceae > Triticum > Triticum urartu. Next base: position 644,083,021 of record NC_141877.1, on the reverse strand, counting down.
TGATTTACTCTGAGATTGGAGTACCTTTATCGGTATGTAATTGAACTGACAACTTACATACTTTTTATTTGCAGACTCTCCGCTTGGCATTTGATCTCTCAAAGTTCGATAACCCCAGTTTCAGCCATGTGTGGTCATCTGCTTCTGAAGGCCTGTCCTCTCTTGAAATGGGTTTTATTCCATTGCAAATGTTACTTGCACTTCTGGCTGTGGCTATTGAGTCGCGACAACGCATTGGTTATGTCAAGGCACCTGTCTTTTTTCCTAGCCTTCAGAAGTTGCGCCTCACAGTTGAGTTCATCACCGACCATTTGATTGGGTCCATATCAACAGCACTTCCATTACTGACACATCTGGACCTTCAGGATTCACCAATTATGGAACCTGAATCTGCAACTGCAACAGATCTCACAGATGCTGGCCTTCAGCAGATCAATCCGAAGGGTAAGTTGAAGCATTTATCTCTAATTAGAAGCCAGGAGTTCATATACACGTCTTTCCGCCATGTAAATGACCTGGGAATTCTGCTAATGTCCGAGAAGTGCACAAATCTGGAGAGTATCTGTCTTGGTGGTTTCTCCCGTGTAACGGACACCGGGTTTAGGGCTATCATACACTCTTGTCCAGGTCTTCATAAGCTTAAGGTGACTAATGGAAGCCATCTCACTGATCTTGTTTTCCATGACATTGTTGCCACCTCCCTTTGCCTAACACATGTGAGTCTGAGATGGTGTACTCTACTAACTGATGCTGGGATTGAGAGGCTGTCATTCAACAAGGGTCTCAATGTTTTGGATCTTAAAGATTGCAAGAGTCTGGGTGATGAAGCTGTAAGAGCTCTGAGCTGCCTTCCCAGGCTGCGGAAATTGGTGTTGGATGGAACCATGATCACTAATCAAGCAATGGAGTATCTGGGCGTTGGAGTATGCCCGCTAGCTTCATTATCTCTGAGGGGCTGCTATAAGCTAACAAATGATTGCATACCCTTGCTGTTTGCTGGTTCTGTTAAAGAGAGCCTACATGCATTGGATCTCTCAAGAATCCCAAGTCTCACCGACGACGCTATCATGGTGATAGTGCGGACCCGAACTCCTCTTACTGAGCTGCGGCTGCGAGAGAATCCAGAAATAGGGGATGCTTCTGTCAAGGCTCTTGCATCCATGCAATTCGAGGGGGTAACTCGCGGCAGCACCTTGCAGCTGCTGGATCTCTACGACTGCGGTGGGATCACATTACTTGCAATGAAGTGGTTTAAGAAACCACTCTTCCCAAGACTGCGATGGCTCGGGCTAAAAGGCAGCTTGAACAGGATCATGGTCGACGCCCTGGTTCTAACCCGCCCTTTCTTGCGTCTAGCATGTGGCGGCGAGGAACTGGGGACACCATACCGGGACACATCCGGCGAGTGGTGTCGGCACGAGGACGATGATTCCGAAGATCTTGAGCCCTGGCACTTGGACGGTGAGGCAGTATCTGATGCCGAAACCGTCAACGAGTAATGCAGCAACTTGGCTCTATGCTGCCGTGTGCCATGTTTGCTTGCCCCAGAATGATCGAAACAGCTCTCATCAGTCATGTGTTGGTCTCTTGTTGTATTACCGGATAAGCTATATTTTCTTGCTGTTATCTTTCCTCATGTGCCCGTTCCGTGTGCATATGGCAACCTGTCTGTTGTTACATCACACTATGTATGTTGTATCCAGATTCTGGACGTTATTTATGGAAATATTTGTTCTCTCACATGTTGATGAACCTACTCCCTCTGTTCCAGAATATAAGACGTTTTTGCAAGCTATACATCGCGTTATGTACATGTCGTATCCAGATTCTGGACTGTTATTTATGGAAATATTTGTTCTTTCACATGTTGATGTGGTTCTTTCATACCTACTCCCTCTGTCTTATAATATAAGACGTTTTTGCAAGCTTTTCTCGACGCAAGCCTTTGTCCGGCCGATTTGCTGAGCTTTCTATTGATTTTTCTTGGCTTTGCCTATAGCTTTTATTTTTATCATCAGGTGGATATATTCATATGTTGTATATACAGTGTAAGTTAATCTTCCTGCTGCCATCCTCCAAATGAGCACCCTCATAAAGTGAAATAAATCCATCATCCTAAGCTAAATTGCAGTATTGTACCCCTTGTCCCAAAATAAGTATCTCAACTTTATACTAACTCTAGCACAAAGTTATACCAGATGTGAGATACGTACTTGTTTTTGAGACGAAGAGTATATAATGTATATTCGGTGCCAGATCATTTCGGCAAAAAATAGCGAGTTCCCTCGCCTCACACGTAACCTGTGTTCTGAGTGGTTGTGGCAAAAGGCAGTTCAGGCCTCCAACTTGCCTAATCACCCACGAAACGTGCGATGCTATTGTTGTGTGGCAGACGTGTGATGTTTATGCATTGTTGTTGAAAGCTCTTAAATGCATGAAGCATCCGACGTTAGTATGACATTGTTGCACAAATTTTGGCAATAAAAACATCATACGGCTTATGTTGTGCGAGTGTGTGGACTTTTCTTGTTGAGAAAGTATGTGGATAGATTTAGTTAACAAGATCAAAATTATTCGCAGTTTTTTAGAAGTACCACATTTATATTAGTAACATAAACAAATTTCAGCAAATATGACATTTCTCTGGAGTAATCCAAAGAGAAAGTATAGGAAACACTCGCAACATATGAGATTTGCAGAAAATTCCTCTTCATCCCTGTAGCCACCAACAAAATGACCAAAAACTTCGACCACCGCCCTCGCCCAAGCATCCGCCGGAAAGGAGAAGAAATGGCCTCCATTTAGTCAAGATCCAAGAGAAAGCCATGGCAGTTGCGTTGTAAGTCCACCACGACTGTCACCACACTTCTCTGTGGGTGGTCGGCCCGAGAAAATCTCCACCCCACTTGGACCACGACTCTGAAATTCTCGAGCAGGGATGTGGCCGAGAGGCTCCAGAACCGCCAACCATCTTTCGTCGCCGAAAAAACTCTTCCTGCACCATCTCTCTGACGAGACCAGCGCCTCAGCGGTAGCCACCTCCAACACAAACACTTCCGACTCCGCGTTGGCGATGGAGGAACAACCTACGTGACGGACAAAGCCAAAGAAACAGGAGCCCCAACAAGACCTCCCCCGCCCTCCGGCATCTTGAAGACCTTTCCTGGGAACAAATCCACGGCTCCTCGATGCGTCGTAGAGCGCCATCGAGGCAGTGGCCCAGAAACTTTCATTCGCGACAACGACATCGTCACCAACCGAGCACTGACACCCGACGAACCAATCATACACCTAGACAAATAGAGAGAAGGAACCGGGCTTCCCCGTCCTGCCGCTGGAGCCAGAGCGACTGACGGAGGGAAGGGGAGCCAGCGGCGTAGGAACAGGAACCGCTCGCCTCGATATCGTCCAGGAGAGACGGGGGCGAGAACCGTTGTGGGGAGTTGCAGTTGCTTCAGTAAAATGATTCACAGTTACTATGACTTAGGCATGTACAATGGTGCTATCTTAGGATAAATGATGAGGTGAAGGAGAGAGAAATCATAAAAAAGGCTTGTCTTCTCTTATTTAAGAAAAGACAAGAGATAATCTCTTAGCACAATTTGTCTCACCATGTTTTAAGGAATGGCTAGTTATTAAAGATAAGGCTAAGATATAATTTATTATAGATTTTTTTTGTTATCTCTAAATGATATGTAAGATTTAAGATAAAACTATCTTATCAATCTTAGTCCACACACCAGACGCATAAAATTCCAGAATCCAGATACACGCAGAGTAGAACAGAGTACTAGTACAACACCAAACGCACTAGTGCCAGCACCTGACGTCTGGTCTAGTGCTGGTTCGCGCAGGCGCCGAGGAGCGCGGCCAGCCGGTCCAAGAGAACCAGCGCCGTCGCGCTCGGGGGCTCCCGGAGGAAGAACTGGTGGTCCTCGCCGACGGAGTCGAGCAGCTCGGCGTCGCCCTCCGCCCACCCGCTCCCCAGCAACCCGTCGTGGTACGCCTTGCCTCGGAGCCGCAGCTCGTCCTCGGCGAGGCAGACGAGGGCGCGGTCGCAGCCGAGCCGCCGCAAGCTCGGCGCCCCGTCGGCCACCGGGTTGACCCGCGGGTCGTCCAGCCCGGCGGTGCGGCCGCCGCACGCGAACGGCCACAGCTCCTCCAGCTTGCCCCTCAGCCACGAGTGCTCGCCGTCGGCCTTCTCGGCCGAGAGGAAGTAGGGATGCAGGAGCCCGAGCCCCCTGACCCGGGCGCCGCGGGGGAGCGCGTCGGCCTCCTCGCCGGCGCGGAGCGCCACGTTGTGGGCGACGTTGCCGCCGGCGCTGTACCCGACCACGAACATCCGCGCGCGGTCGCCGCGGTCCCGGAGCCACGGTTCGGCGCCCTCGGCGGCCCACCGGAGCGCGGCCCACGCGTCGTCGTAGCAGGCCGGGACGGGGTGCTCCGGCGCGAGGCGGTACTCGACGGACACGCCGAGGACGCGCGCGCGGGCGCACAGGCGGTTGAGGAACGCGTGCTCGGGTGCGTCCGCGGCCGAGCCGCCGACGAGGCCGCCGCCGTGGAGGTACACCATGATGGGGAGCCTGTCGCCCGCGCCGTCCGGAGGGCGCGCGGGGAGGTAGAGGCGGGCCCACACGCCGGTGGCCGGGTCGAAGACGACGTCCCTGGAGGCGACTCCGGTGGCGGCGTCGACGGAGGGCGGGACGGCGTCCACGGGGAGCAGGCGCTCGACGCGGCCGCTCCTGTACTGCCGGATCACCGGCACGAACTCGAACGAGACCTCGGACTCAGGGTCCATCTGACGGGTGAAACGACACGGCAAGGAATCAGGGATGGCGCGGCGGGCGGCTATGGCAGTGGAGCAGGCGCGCGAGCGGGCAGCATCATTTGGAAGATGGAGATGGGCGACGGCGGAGCATCGGGGAATGGCACGGAGATGCTCCCGATAACCCTCTGCTCCCCGCCGTATGATAATAAACAAAACAAAAAGAGGAAGAAAGAATTGTGCTTCCCGCCGTTCTAGCTCTGTTGTACCGTGTGCCGGTCAACGATTGAGCCGAGATCTGATGGCCAACCAAGCAGCTGAGCGATGCAAAATTTGTTTAGTAAATTTTCTGTTCACGAACATGCCGGACGCCGTCTATTTGTATCCCTACTCACATGGCAATTATGAAACAGCATTCTCTAAGCCAATTATCAAACGGCCCCTGATTTTAGAGCAATTCCTACGCGCCGACCCATTTCGTTCGTATGTGTTTGTTTAGATCGTCGCGGATAGAAAAGTCCGCTCAATGTGTCGACCCAAACGAACGTGCGTTCGTTTTTCGTTCGTCTGTTGATCCATTACCAAGTCAATTTTGGGCCTGATTTGCGTCGGCACTGACACAAAGCGGACGCGCGCCTATTCTCCCCTGCCCCGTTAGTCGGTGGCACATTGGCCATCTTCTGCCCCGTCCCGTCGTCGTTGCCGCCGTCTCCCAGTTTCGGTGTCTCCGCCAACAGCTCGTGCCTCCACACCTTCCCCACGCCGCCATCTCCCATGTCGCCGCACCGCCTTGCCGCCGGGCCACCGCAGCTCCCCCCAACTCCGACGTTGTAAGGTCCACGATGCGGCTATATCTCCCACGTGTCGGAGCACGACTTAGAGGCATAACCGCATTGTAGACATGTCGCAAGAGGGGTAATCTTTACACATCCCATGTACTGAATAAGGAAAGAGATACATAGTTGGCTTACAATCGCCACTTCACACAATACATGAATAAAGCATTACAACATCCAGATACAATCAAGGTCCGACTACGGAACCAAAATAAAAGAAGACTACCCCTAATGCTACAGATCCCCGATCGTCCCAACTGGGCTCCACTACTGATCAACTGGAAATGAAACAACACAACAAACAAGATCTTCATCGAGTTCCTCCTTGAGCTCGGTTGCGTCACCTGCACGGTTCAATGACACCTGCAAGCTGGTTTTGGAAGTATCTGTGAGTCACGGGGACTCAGCAATCTCACACCCTCGTGATCAAGACTATTTAAGCTTATAGGAAGGGTAAAAGGTATGAGGTGAAGCTGCAGCAAGCACTAGCACATATGGTGGCTAACATACGCAAATGAGAGCGAGAAGAGAAGGCAAGGCACGGTCGAGAAACTATGATCAATAAGTGATCCTAGAACAACCTACGTCAAACATAACTCCAACACCGTGTTCACTTCTCGAACTCCGTCGGAAAGAGACCATCACGGTTACACACGCGGTTGATCCATTTTAATTAAGTTAAGTTTCAGGTTTTCTACAACCAGACATTAACAAATTCCCATCTGCCCATAACCGCGGGCACGGCTTTGAAAAGTTAAAAAACCCTGCTGGGGTGTCCCAACTTAGCCCATCACAAGCTCTCACGGTCAACGAAGGATATTCCTTCTCCCAGGACGACCCGATCAGACTCGAAATTCCGGTTACAAGACATTTCGACAATGGTAAAATAAGACCAGCAAAGTCGCCCGGATGTGCCGACAAATCCCGATAGGAGCTGCACATATCTCGTTCTAAGGGCACACCGGATGAACACTACGTACAACTAAAACCAACCCTCAAGTTTACCCGAGGTGGCGCTGCAAGTGGCTCTGTTTTGGACCAACACTCAGAGGAGCACTGGCCCGGGGGTTTAAAATAAAGATGACCCTTGAGTCTGCAGAACCCAAGGGAAAAAGGCTTAGGTGACAAATGGTAAAACCAAGGTTGGACCTTGCTGGAGGAGTTTTATTCAAAGCGAACTGTCAAGGGGTTCCCATTATAATCCAACCATGTAAGGAACGCAAAATCAAGGAACATAACACCGATATGACGGAAACTAGGGCGGCAAGAGTGGAACAAAACACCAGGCATAAGGCCGAGCCCTCCACCCTTTACCAAGTATATAGATGCATTAATTAAATAAGAGATATTGTGATATCCCAACCAATATCCATGTTCCAACATGAAACAAGCTCCATCTTCACCTGCAACTAGCAACGCTATAAGAGGGGCTAAGCAAAGCGGTAACATAGCCAAACAACAGTTTGCTAGGACAAGGTGGGTTAGAGGCTCATGGCAATATGAGAGGCATGATAAGCAAATGGTAGGTATCGCAGCATAGGCATAGCAAAAGAGCGAGCAACTAGCAAGCAAAGATAGAAGCGATTTCGAGGGTATCGTCATCTTGCATGAGATCCCGCAAGGAAGAAGAACGAGCCCATGAAGAACACAAACGGACGTAGTCGAACGAATCCTCACAAACGCAACATTATCGGAACCAACCCGAAGAAGCGACACCGGAAAGAAGCACACAACAAAGTAAACAACCAACACATAAACATGGCATGATGCACAACCAAGTATGATGCATGTCCGGTTTAATGAAGCATGGCATGGCAAAGTGCACAAACAAAACTACAAATTAAGTGGAGCTCAATATGCAACGAGTTGCATATTGACGGAACACCACATTCAATTTATTTAGTTCGATCTCGTTTATGTACCCAACAATATTAAATGTTGGTTAACATGGCAAGAGGTGAAGCATAACAAAACTATATCATTTAAATAGTTTAAATGGGGCCGGATATAACAAAAAACAAATCCGGTAAATCCCCATATGCATTAGCAATTTGGTGCAACAAAAATTTTAAACATTCTTGATGTTGTTATCATAATGCGGATGACATGTGCAAAACTTATGCAAGTTTTAAAGAAAAGTTGATAAGAGAATTATATGGAGCATTTGTCATCGTGGCGGAAAGAAAAGGGGTGCCACGACAACGATAACGAAAACGGTGCCACGGCAGCGTTCCGGTTCCATTAACTCGATTGAGATACTGATGCAATGGAGAAGTGTGCGGATGCGTGCAAAAGATGGTGGGGCGCTCCCGGATTCCGGGTGTCCCACGAGTTGGTGGCAAGGAAACGAGTGACAATTTGGGCACGGTGCAAACATGAGCATCTCAAACATCGCAAGCATTCGTTCACGGACGTCGTCTCGAGGTTATACCTTCGAAGCGTGCAAGCGGGACAGTTCTCGTTCGGTGCAAAGTAGAGGAAGTAGACGTTCTCGCGACGGCGGTAGTGGAAGTAGTCGTTCTCGCATGCTCTAGGGTCGACAGTAGAGGTTCTCGCGATCTCGGCGATGGTAGTGGTACATGTTTATCGTTGCACGAGTTTCCGTAGACGTTCATGTCATCGGTGTCGTGGTACTTGGGGTCTTCGGACTTTCCGGTCCCGTTCTTGCGACGGTAGTCGTTCACGTTCGTTTCAGAGAGGTACTTGATGACTCCAACGTCTTCAGGGCGACGGTAGTTGTACACGGTCCACGAGACGTCGATCGTTCGGGGTCCGACTTGCGGGTCTTGCCGACATGAGGCATTTTTGTGTAGACGAACTTGGCGCATCCGAAGGGTCACACTTGTCGTTGTGGGAACTTGGTGAATCCGAGGTCTTTGAGGGTCGTCGTGGTACTTGACGATATCCAGGACAATCTTGTGACTTGCCGGTCTCGACGAACCGTCGGGGTACTTCGTCTCGAGTTTTGTCGACGGTAGCGGAACTTGCGTCGGTCGTCGTGGTACTAGGGCCCTGATCTTGGCGTGATCCAAAAAGAAGTCACGATGTTGGGGAAAGACCCGAAAGTGCTCCCAGAGTCAAACGCAGGGTCATGTGTAGCGGGCGAGGAACTGCTGCTCGAAGTAGGGGGCTGGCGAGAAGGGACCTGCAGGTCATCGGGGCTTCGCGCGCCGGCGACAAAGGACGACGAGGAGGCGGAGGAGGAGCTCTGCTCCGAGGAGCTGGTTGCCGGTGGCACGGCGGACGACAGGGTCGAGCTGGAGCAGGGACTCGCCGGCAGGGCAAGAACGAGGTGAAGCGGGGCCGGTGATGATGTGCAGAAGGACAGCGAGGTTCGACGATGGTGCATGGGGTCGCGCTGGCATGGGGAGGCGCTGGACTTGGGTTCTGGCGGGGGGGAGGAGGCACAAGAAGTCGAGGCCAGGGCCTCGGGGCGGAGCTTTGAGCTCGGCCGACAGTGTCCATGGAGAAGGGTGGCGCTGAGGCAGGGTGCGCGGGGCTCTCGGACTTGAGCGGCGGCGGAGGTTGGTGGTGCTTGCGGGGTAGCGGAGGTCGCGGGCTGGCAGCGAGGACGAGATCGAGAGGAGAGGTGGCGCGGCGTACAGGAGAGATGGGATCGAGGGAAGGGAGAGAACGAGAGGCCAAGGGCAGTTGGCGGCGCTGCGGGAGGGAACAAGAGGGAGAGATTGGATCGGGTAGGGTTAGGAGGGAGTGGGCCAGGGAGGCCGGGCTGGCGTGGGAGGTTAGGCGGCCCAGGTGTAGATGGCCTAGGTAGAGGCAGGTGCGCGGCTGGCCTAGGGATGGGCCTTAGAGGCCGGCCTGCTGGGCTCTCTCCTCTCTCTTCTCTTTCTCTAAATTCTCTTTTCCCATTTAAAAACAAAACAGAAAAAGAGAAAGAAAAGAAAGAGAAGTTAGGGATGGAATCTGGGCATGGGGATAATTTTCACGGACTCGCAAAAATGCGCATGTTCCAAGAAAAATGGAGTGGGCATTTTTGAAAGTTTTAAATTCAAACTCATTTGATTTAAAATCAAATGGTTTGAATAGGAAGTGAGGGTTAGGAAGGTCCAAAAATGTTCGAATTTTTGGTGGAGCTCCGGAAAATGGAGAAATGATAAAAAGCAAAGTTTGGGGACCAAACTTGAAGCGAGAAAAGTCATGTGATTATTTGCAAGTGTGTTCATGGGTGATTCCGAAAATGGAATATTTAATATAGCTCCCTAATAACGGGAGGATATGTTATAAAGAGAATCACCATGTGAATTCCCTCGGTTTAAATGGACCGAAGATCCATGCAATTTATTTAGTGAGTTTTAAAATGGGTTGCGTGATGACATGATGCAATGCACATGATGCAAAGATGAAATGCAACGGACCAAACAAATCACACGACAAAACCCGGAAATCATGGAAGGCACCTGAAGCTCCGGTCTTGGGGCGTTACAACACTCCACCGCTACGAGAGGATCTAGTCCTGAAATCTAGAATGGCACCGGAGGGAAAACAGAAGAGAAAAGAGAAGAGGTAAAACTAAGTTGCTTATTTGACAAATGAGTGAAACCAAAGAACCTTGAAAAGGTTAAGCCATTTCGGGAAAAGAATACAACGGAGATGAACGAAGTTGAAAACACTCCGTTAGAAAATAGGAACAAGGAAGAACAAATTCAGGCAGCACTCCTGTTGAAAAGTGATCTTGACAAGATGAAAAGAACTTGAGCAGAGGACACAACACTCTGGTTAAATGGATAAGCAAAGGAAAGAAAATGATCTTGACAAAAACAAGAAGATGGGTTCAAGAGAGCAACATCACAATGCCTCCGGAAGAAATGAGAGGATGGAATGGAATGAACGGAGGAGTAAACAATATCTTCTACCCCAAATGAGCTTGAAAGCAGCTTTAGGAGAAGGGTCGAACGTAGTTGTTGGAAAACCAACAACAAAAAAGAGTAAGCTTGTTGTGGGCTTATGGAAAACACGTCGATATCTTGAGGTGAAATTCTGCCACTAACGAAAAATAATAGATTGGATTGAAATGAACAAGGAGATGAGAAGCTTATCTCACCGGAAGGATAAATGAAGGCCTTGGGTCATTTATAAGCACCATAAAAGCAACAATCCTTAGGGAAAGCTTTAGGTGAAATATAACCCAAGATAACTCGAATGAAGAGATTGGTGGATTTAAAATACCTCATTCTTAACAACATGTGAATCATGAAACATGAACTCAAATTATCAAGAATGACATAATACCACCTCCAATGATATGGTAGAAAGAATTGCACTCCGGATTTCAAGATGAAGAATACTTGAGCTCCTATGAAAAGAATCTCGATGAACCCTTCGAGAAGGAATTTAAATCCTTGAAGAACCACCATGTAGAGCCTCCATGAAGAACTCCGGTAATAAAAGGATGATAGAAAGAAAGAGAAGTTGAGAATATAAGGTGAAGCCTTAGAATGATTTAGATGGATCTTCGCGACGATATAATGTGGAAAACTTGGAACTCCGGGAAAAGAAAAGATGAAAACAATTGAAACCAAGAACTTGATGAGCCTCCGGAATAAGGAATTAATCACTTGGATGAAACAAGAATAAGAATTATGTTATGTGTATCCTTCACCAATTTAAGTTGATTGACAAGAAATGGATTTGGCATACTACTTATCCTCGTAGAAAGATAAAGATAGATATAGCGCAAACTTGAGAAAAGACTTCAACGAACCACCGGTAGGATTGGAAAGAACGAATGAATCGATATGATACCAAGAGAAAAGGAATTTTGAATGAACCACCATAAGGATTGGAAATGAACGAAGTAAATGGATGAATCACCAGTAAGAATTAGAGAACGAATGAAGATACTTGAGGAAATTTGATACAAGAGAACGAACAGAGAACGAGCTAATTAAAGATCACTTGAGCGATGCACCGGTAAGATTTGGATAACGAGAGCTGAAAGCTGGAATGAATAATATTTGAAAAGATGGCCTTCGGAGGAAAGAAATGGAAAACAACTCATGAAATGCTCCAGATGGGTGAAAAGAATTCTCACAATCAAAACAATTATGAGAGGATGTCATAAGGCTAGCACCATGAATCTTGAAGAGAATGGAGCAAGATTTAGAGGGAAAACTCTTCTTCGGTCTTCAAATGTTGATAATGATGATGAGAAGCACCACCAAGAATTGTTGAGGCACTCCAGAATGACGAATTTAAAGGTTGAGCCAAACGATGAAAAGAGTTTGAAAGATCTTGTAGAAAGACATTTGACTGATGACAAATCATTCTTACGCCAACTTTGAAATGAATTTGAGAATAACTCCGGTAAAATTAGAAGAGTCAGGTAAGATCCTGGGAAAAGACCTGTGGGTTAGGGCCCACTCAAAAGAAACACCACTAAACAATTACATGAAAAGGAGATAGCACCGGTTGAAATAAATGGCTAGAATGAGGTAACAACCTCGAAATAGGTTGAGCTGATCTTGAATTACAAGGCGAGTCTTCTGAGATATCTTCAGCACTCCGGAACAATTGAATAGCAAGCGGGGAAGATTAAGAGTTGCAACGATATAAAAAAGCATTGAAACGAGGAAAAGATATGATCAACAAAGCTTGAATTAGATCCACCGGAGAAGAAAATGAGTGAAGAGTGACGACCTTGAAGCTCCGTTAGAATCTTCATGAGAATCACCAGATTAGAATGTTGACGGAAAAGAATGGAGAGACTTCACATCAGTAAGTTGGATACTAGATTAAGAAATCTTAGTCCTCGAAGAAAAAGGGTGGGAGGGCGGGAAAAACAAAGACAACTTGGGACGGATGAAACAAACACCATTGGAAAGAATTGAGAATTGATCTCGCAAATGTAGGAATGATCGGATCCACTTGAATTGAAGCACACCGGTTGACAAGGATTGACATGATAAACTCGATGATCGAGAAAGATTGGTATTCACATAGAAATATGAGAACACCGCTATGGAATCAACATTTGACATTGAAGCAACTCGAATACCACAACTGAAAACAAAAACAAAGGATTGGCTTGCAAAATAAGCCGGAACAAACATATGATAGAGATTTCGTCCGAAGTTTTCGTGGTGGGGCCTACACGGGCTCGATCGTACAACACCATCATGTACAAGGCAGTGCACATGACATACGAAGCGTCCCCGAGTCAGCATAGCCAAGGACTCTTTAAGACACAACGAGACCACTGTAAAACCAACCATGGACAGGCGGACCACTAGACGTTGAACCCCAATTTCATATCATACATCTGTCGGAAAGATATCCTAAGAGCTACTTGAAATCCTACTTATAAACTCCCGAAATTTTCCGGTTATGCAATCAGGTGTTGGGGATACAGGGGAAGCATAATATCTCACCCAAAACTAACAAATCCTACATCCAGCTGTATCCATCCTTCAACACATAACCAAGAAACCTTCGGAAATCGTTTACCTCAACCTTCGAAAAGTATCCGTTATACGAGTTATGGCAATACTCCCGAACTCCCGCCCTAGTACTGGGTGGCGTCGAGGTTATCTCACCAACAACTGCATAAAAGAGATTTTCGATGTCGGCGAAACTCAGGTATTCCAAAACTGCAACGATAAAATTGTGACGACAACACCTCGGAGCTCAACTCCCCGGGACACTACCACAACCCCTAAATGTCAGGAGGCACCAAGAACAACGTTCTCGTCACAAAACCATCGGAACGATTCCAAGATACCCGCGTGATCCTAAATTTTTTAGTGAAATTTGAGAAGAGAAGAGTCAAAACTCTACGTCAGGATGCCTCACCAGAGCGACGAAGGGACTGAGGAGTAAAAAGAATCCTACTCTCCGATATATATAATCCTAAATGACTCAAAACATTTTTCTAGACTCAACAACGCCAGTGATTCGATCAAGCAGGGGGCTCCTAAAGTCGGGGAAGGCTCTGATTACCAACTTGTAACGCCCACGATGCGGCTATATGAAAGCACAAGTGCTCCCTAGGTGGTTTTGATAATTGATGAGAACATATCTCTTGTTGGACTAACATTTCGATCTAGCATGTTTCAGATAAGTTCAACAATGGAGTGGCATGGACTAAAGGTTGTGGGAACTCCTTCAAGATGCTAAGGACAAAGGATTGGCCAAAGCTTCAAGCTCAAGACTCTTCATCTTATATTTTAGTGATCCAAGATCACATTGAGTCTTTAGGAAAAGCCAATACTATCAAGGAGGGATGAGGTGTTGCTTAATGAGCCTCTTGCTTCATGTGCTTAGTGATATGCTCCAAAACCCTCAACTACTTTCCCACTTCCACATATGACCTAAACCCTAAGCCAAACTCGGTCCTACCGATTCCTCATATCCGGCGCCACCGAGTTTCACTTGTCATAAGCCACTGCCAAACCCTAATCAGTTCGGTCTCACCGATGGGATCTCGGTCTCACCGAGATGGGCTTGCAAACTCTCTATTACCCATTGGAATATTCTCGGTCCCACCGAGATATGCAATCGGTCCCACCGAGTTTGCTTGACCAAATCTCAGTTTCACTTATTACCCAAATCGGTCCCACCGAGTTTGTGTAATCGGTCAAACCGAGTTTTGGATTTACCCTAACCCTAGCACATCGGTCTCACCGAGTTGATCTAGTCGGTCCCACCGAAATCTCTAACGGTCACTAGGTTTACATTTTCGGTCCGACCGAGTTTATTAATTCGGTCCCACCGAGATTGGAAAACTGTGCGTAACGGTTGGATTTTGTGTGGAGGCTATATATACCCCTCCACCTTCTTCTCATTCGAAGAGAGAGCCATAAGAACACACACACCATTCCAACTCATATGTTCTGAGAGAGAACCACCTACTCATGTGTTGAGACCAAGACATTCCATTCCTACCATATGAATCTTGATCTCTAGCCTTCCCAAGTTGCTTTCCACTCAAATCTTCTTTCCACCAAATCCAAATCCTATGAGAGAGAGTTGAGTGTTGGGGAGACTATCATTTGAAGCACAAGAGCAAGGAGTTCATTACCTACACACCATTTGTTACTTCTTGGAGAGTGGTGTCTCCTAGATTGGCTAGGTGTCACTTGGGAGCCTCCGACAAGATTGTGGAGTTGAACCAAGGAGTTTGTAAGGGCAAGGAGATCGCCTACTTCGTGAAGATCTACCGCTAGTGAGGCAAGTCCTGTGTGGGCGATGGCCATGGTGGGATAGACAAGGTTGCTTCTTCGTGGACCCTTTGTGGGTGGTTGCTTCTTCATGGACCCTTCGTGGGTGGAGCCCTGTGTGGACTCGCGCAACCGTTACCCTTGGGTGGAGCCCTGTGTGGACTCATGCAACCGTTACCCTTCGTGGGTTGAAGTCTCCATCAACGTGGATGTAGGATAGCACCACCTATCCGAACCACGGGAAAAACATCCGTGTCTCCAATTGCGTTTGAATTCTCCAAACCCTTCTCTTTACATTCTTGCAAGTTGCATGCTTTACATTCCGCTGCTCATATACTCCTTGCATGCCTGCTTGATATGTATTGTGTGTGTTGAAATTGTGCCTAAACTCCACTCAAACCTAAAAAGCTTAAAAATTGCAACTTTAGCATGAAGTGTCTAATCACCCCCCTCTAGACACATCTACTTCTTGATCCTACAAGTGGTATCAGAGCTTTGGTCTCCATTGCCTTGGTTTAATCACTATTGGAGGAAGATGGATGTGTCTACTCTAGGGAGTCTTAGACATAGAGTGCCTATTCTTGATGGAAAATATTTTCATGAGTGAAAAAATGAGATGCTTGTAATTGTCAATCAATATCACTTGAACAAGTATATTGCTAGCCCTTGTGCACCCCATATTGATCCCTTGCATCCTACCCTAGATGAAGATATTGACATGATTCGCAATCTTAGAACTATTGAGCTCATCATTAGAGGATTGCCCAAAAATTTGATTGCTAGTCTGCCTACTCAAAATTGCGCCTATACTATATGGAAATTTCTTGAGGAACGGTTTCCCAATCATTCCTTGAAAACTTTGGATGAAATTCTCCATAAATCTATTGCCTTGAGTAAGATGAACTCTAGTGATCCTAGTTTTGGTAAATGTCTTCTTGAACTTGCCAATCTTAAGCATGCTAAAGGAGATGTTGGAATCATTAATGATATCATACTCAAAGCTATAAGAATTCATAAAAGTGACCACTTTGATGATCATTTATCTGATAAAGTACCCTCTCTAGGAAATGATGGATCACAAGATCATGATGAACATGAATATTACGATGATGTTGATAGTGACTTCGATCTTGATGATGCAATGAGACATTTTGGTCTTATGACAAATCTTCGGGGATATGAATCAGGAGGAAAGGAATGGGTTCTTGATAGTGGATGCACTGATCATATGACCGGAGATGAAGAGATGTTTCGTGAGCTTGCTGAAAATGACGGTCCTCGAAAATATGTCACCTTTGGTGATAATTCAAAGGGTAAGGTGGTTGGCCTTGGTAAGGTGGCCATCTCACATGATAGTTCCATTCAAAATGTCATGCTCGTTGAATCTCTTGGCTACAACTTACTTTCAGTATCTAGACTTGCTGATTTTGGTTTGAATGTCCTATTTACCGAGGTAGACTGCCAAGTATTTCGTCGAGACAATCATAAAATGGTCTTTACGGGTATGCGTAGAGGAGATCTTTACATTGTCGATTTCTCTAAAAAGGCACAACCTAAAACTTGCTTTGTTGCTAAATCCTCAAAAGGTTGGTTGTGGCATAGACGACTAGGTCACGTTGGCATGAGAAACCTTGACAAGCTTATTAAAGGAAATCATATCCTTGGAGTTAACGATGTCATATTTGATAAGGATAGACTTTGCAGTGCTTGTCAAGCAGGTAAACAGGTTGGAGGAAGACATCCCGTGAAGAACATCATGACCACAAGGAGGCCACTCGAGCTACTTCACATGGATCTTTTTGGTCCCAACGCCTACAAGAGTCTCGGTGGAAATTATTTTGGTCTAGTTATAGTTGATGACTTTTCAAGATTTACGTGGGTGTTCTTTCTTAATGACAAGTCGCAGGTCCAGAAGATCTTAAGAAACTTCGCTAGGAAAGCCCAAAATCAGTTTGATGTGAAGATCAAGAAGGTTCAGAGCGACAACGGAACGGAGTTCAAGAACGCAAATGTGGACACCTTTCTTGACGAAGAAGGGATTTCACACGAGTTCTCGGCTACGTACACACCTCAACAAAATGGAGTTGTTGAGAGGAAGAACCGGACGCTCATCGAAATGGCAAGAATGATGCTTGATGAATACAAGACGCCAAAGCACTTTTGGGCAGAAGTAGTTGAGACAGCTTGTCACGCAACAAATCGCTTATATCTTCACAAGCTACTCGGCAAGACGGCATACGAGCTCCTTACCGGTAACAAGCCTCAAGTTGGATACTTTCGAGTATTCGGCTCAAAGTGCTACATTCTTGATAAGCATCATCGTTCAAAGTTTGCTCCTAAATCTCATGAAGGTTTTCTACTTGGTTATGGCTCAAACTCTCACACTTACCGTGTCTACAACAATTTCACCCGAAAGGTTGAAGAGACGGTAGATGTGAAGTTTGATGAATCTAATGGCTCGCAAGTAGAGCAATTGCCAATTGATGTAGGAGACAAAGACCCTTCAGAAGCAATTCAAGACTTGTCCATTGGCAAGATTCGTCCAATGGAGGTGAAGGAGAGTACTTCATCCGTCCAAGTGGAAGCTTCTACTTCACGACAAGGTGAACCAAGAATCGACACGGAAGCATCCACAAGTGGGACACATCAAGATGAAGAAAACGAGGAAATACGTCAAGACGAACATCAACAACCTCCTTCTCCACCACAACAAGAGAACGACAACGTCAACAATGAAGAAGGCCAAGAAGAAGAACAAGATGAAGAAGATGTTCAACGAAGACCCAAGCAAAAGCTCTCACGAGTTTGAGCAAGAATTGCCAAAGATCATCCCGTCGAGCAAATCCTCAATGATATACAAACCGGGAGAATCACTCGCTCAAAAACTCGTTTAGCTAACATTTGTGAAAACTATTCATTCATCTCTAGCATTGAACCTATGAAGGTTGAAGAAGCATTGGAAGATCCAGATTGGATAAACGCTATGCATGAAGAGCTACATAATTTTGAGAGAAACCAAGTTTGGACATTGGTCGAGAAGCCCGACAACAACCACAACATCATTGGTACCAAATGGGTGTTTCGCAACAAGCAAGATGAAGATGGACAAGTGGTTCGCAACAAAGCACGTCTCGTCGCCCAAGGATACACACAAGTCGAAGGTATGGACTATGGTGAGACGTATGCTCCCGTTGCTAGACTTGAGTCCATTCGCATCTTACTTGCCTATGCTAATCACCATAATATCACCTTGTACCAAATGGACATTAAAAGTGCTTTTCTAAATGGTGAAATAGAGGAGGAAGTTTATGTCAAACAACCTCCCGGCTTTATCAATCCTAAGAAACCAAATCATGTTTACAAACTTCACAAAGCTCTTTATGGTCTTAAACAAGCTCCTAGAGCATGGTATAAATGCTTGACCAAGTTCCTTACTACAAGTGGTTTTGAAATTGGTAAAATTGATTCTACTCTTTTTACTAAAAGGGTTAATGGAGAACTATTTGTATGCCAAATTTATGTTGATGATATCATATTTGGTTCAACTAACCCACTCTTTAGTGAAAAGTTTGGAAAGCTAATGTCAGAAAAGTTTGAGATGTCTATGATGAGTGAACTCAAATTCTTTCTCGGGTTGCAAATCAAGCAAACTAAGGAAGGTACATTTGTCTCTCAAACAAAGTACACCAAGGACTTATTCAAGAAGTTCAATATGCAAGAATGCAAAGGTATGTCTACACCCATGCCTACTAGTGGACATAATGATTTAACTAAAAATGGTGAACCGGTTGATCAAAAGGTTTATCGCTCTATGATTGGTTCACTGTTATACCTATGTGCTTCACGTCCCGATATTATGCTAAGTGTGTGCATGTGTGCACGATATCAAGCTGCTCCTAAAGATTGTCATCTTAAGGCTGTGAAAAGGATAGTAAGATATTTAATCCATACACCAAATTTTGGCATTTGGTATCCTAAGAGGTCTTCTTTTGATCTTGTTGGCTATTCCGACTCGGATTATGCCGGAGACAAGGTTGATAGAAAGTCCACTTCAGGTACTTGTCAATTTCTTGGTAGATCTCTTGTGTCTTGGTCTTCCAAGAAACAAAACTCGGTATCCTTATCCACTGCCGAAGCGGAATACATTGCCGCTGGTTCATGTTGTGCTCATTTACTTTGGATGACCCAAACTCTTAAAGATTATGGGATTTATGTGAAACATGTTCCACTGCTTTGTGACAATGAAAGTGCTATCAAAATTGGTCATAATCCTGTACAACATTCTCGGACTAAGCATATTGAAGTTCGTCATCATTTCATTCGAGATCATGTTGCTAAGGGTGATATCAATCTTAAGCATGTTCGCACCGATAAGCAATTAGCGGATATATTCACTAAACCACTTGATGAGAAAGCATTTTGCAGGTTGAGAGGAGAATTGAACATCATTGATGCTTCGAACTTGGAGTAGAAACTCCATTGGATACATGCAAGACATGAGCTTATGACTAATCCATGATATATCTCTTATGATAACTATCTTATGTCTTGGATACATTTGTATCTTGCATGTTGTCTAACCCATGTAGGTGCTTGGTTGAATCTAATTCCATGAGATTGCGACTCACTCATATCCTGAGCGATCTCTACATCACCAAGACTCTACACAATAGTGGTTGAAGACAAGGAAGCACAAAACCATACAAACATATCCTTTGACAAATTCTATGATTGAGCTTCATGATTGTCATTTTTGGATACACAAGTGCTCTTCCTTGCAAGAACTAACCCATGTAGGTAGATGAACTCAAACTCCAAATGGTGCTCCCAACTCTCAATGAGATACATCAACCTTGAGCACCCACACAAGTTCAACTACATGAGCAAGAACCACATCACCACCCAAGGTATGTTATTTCATCTTAGAGAAGCTTTACTCCAAGACATGAGTCAAAGCAACTCAACAAGATGTAAATACATCAAGATGCTTAAACAAAAAATGGTAACCCCATTTTGAGCTTAAACGATGAGTATGACCTATGATCAAGTGTTCTCACTTGACTCCTAAGTCAATATACTCTAACATAGGTGACTATGTCACCGCCCAATTCTAGATGAAGTTCTCTTGTGTTCTTTTCTGAGTTATTGCATTTGTCCCTTGCATATTTGTTTCTTTCTTTTTCAATCAAAAAAAACTTCATCTAAAAACTTTCACTCTTTTCTTTTTGATTTTTGTTCTGCATATTTCTGCATCAAATTCCTTGCAAATCTTTCAGCTAATTCATCGCAAATCTTTGTGAGATCTTACTTGACCAGTGAGCTGAGGTGACAAGTGTTTCTCTCTGTAATGAGCTCGGTTTCACCGAATAGCTATTCTCGGTCCAACCGAATCCCTTCGGTACTACCGAAACATGCCACTCGGTGCCACCGATTTCAAAATAGGAAAAACAGTTTGCCACACATTCTATATTTCTTCTGATCCAGCTCCACTCAATGAATCTTGTCCTCTACAAGCATCACAGTTTTATTCACTGCTTTGTACTGATTCTCAAGGACCAAACCTATTCGACGGATTCCAGGAAAAACCTTCTTGGAAATTGATGTCAAAGGGGGAGAGAGAGATCACATCAAAGCTTATCATCAGAGAGAGAGAGAGATCACATCAAAAGCTTATCATCTACAAAGGAGAAAGTACTAAGGGGGAGAGAATACTCAGGGATCCCAATCCCAAATGCTTGATGCTCAAGAGGAGAGATGCCACATGTCTTTTTTGGGGGAAAGACATGTTCATATGAACTCATTTGAATTTAGTTCTACTCATATCTTTCAGCTCTGATTTTCTGTTTCCTATCTTCTCCCAATATCCCATGTCAGATTCAGGGGGAGCAAGACACCTAAAGGAAAGAAATCAGTCAAATTCATTGCATATCTTTATTCTTGGGGATATGTTGAATTCAATATGGTACCTTGTAGTCACTCTCTACATGACATCCCAATCTTGGTATTCTTGTGGTTTCTTTTGTTTGCTCTGGCTAGTGGACGTACCTGTGTTATCTAACCTTGTTTGTGCAGGTTCAGTCCATCCTAAGCCAACTCAAGACCACAAGGTAAGTATATGCATCAAAATCATGAGTATGAGGAGTTCTTGCTTATGTACATACTGTTTGCAAGAAGGACTCATGAGCATGAAGGTATTTTCTTTGATAATCTTTTGCTCTGATGCATATGGCCAAGATACATGTAACACTTTGCCTACTTTGTCATGGTTATGCTCTCACATGCCTCTCTATTTCATATTTACATGAGTGCATACATGTAGGGGGAGCCTATGCTTGTTACATGTTCTTCCAAAGCTTTACTTGCTATTCTTTATATCTTTATCTAAAGCTTTGATGTATGTTGCCATCAATTACCAAAAAGGGGGAGATTGAAAGCACAAGTGCTCCCTAGGTGGTTTTGATAATTGATGAGAACATATCTCTTGTTGGACTAACATTTTGATCTAGCATGTTTCAGATAAGTTCAACAATGGAGTGGCATGGACTAAAGGTTGTGGGAACTCCTTCAAGATGCTAAGGACAAAGGATTGGCCAAAGCTTCAAGCTCAAGACTCTTCATCTTATATTTTAGTGATCCAAGATCACATTGAGTCTTTAGGAAAAGCCAATACTATCAAGGAGGGATGAGGTGTTGCTTAATGAGCCTCTTGCTTCATGTGCTTAGTGATATGCTCCAAAACCCTCAACTACTTTCCCACTTCCACATATGACCTAAACCCTAAGCCAAACTCGGTCCTACCGATTCCTCATATCCGGCGCCACCGAGTTTCACTTGTCATAAGCCACTGCCAAACCCTAATCAGTTCGGTCTCACCGATGGGATCTCGGTCTCACCGAGATGGGCTTGCAAACTCTCTGTTACCCATTGGAATATTCTCGGTCCCACCGAGATATGCAATCGGTCCCACCGAGTTTGCTTGACCAAATCTCAGTTTCACTTATTACCCAAATCGGTCCCACCGAGTTTGTGTAATCGATCAAACCGAGTTTTGGATTTACCCTAACCCTAGCACATCGGTCTCATCGAGTTGATCCAGTCGGTCCCACCGAAATCTCTAACGGTCACTAGGTTTACATTTTCGGTCCGACCGAGTTTATTAATTCGGTCCCACCGAGATTGGAAAACTGTGCGTAACGGTTGGATTTTGTGTGGAGGCTATATATACCCCTCCACCTTCTTCTCATTCGAAGAGAGAGCCATAAGAACACACACACCATTCCAACTCATATGTTCTGAGAGAGAACCACCTACTCATGTGTTGAGACCAAGACATTCCATTCCTACCATATGAATCTTGATCTCTAACCTTCCCAAGTTGCTTTCCACTCAAATCTTCTTTCCACCAAATCCAAATCCTATGAGAGAGAGTTGAGTGTTGGGGAGACTATCATTTGAAGCACAAGAGCAAGGAGTTCATTACCTACACACCATTTGTTACTTCTTGGAGAGTGGTGTCTCCTAGATTGGCTAGGTGTCACTTGGGAGCCTCCGACAAGATTGTGGAGTTGAACCAAGGAGTTTGTAAGGGCAAGGAGATCGCCTACTTCGTGAAGATCTACCGCTAGTGAGGCAAGTCCTGTGTGGGCGATGGCCATGGTGGGATAGACAAGGTTGCTTCTTCGTGGACCCTTTGTGGGTGGTTGCTTCTTCGTGGACCCTTCGTGGGTGGAGCCCTGTGTGGACTCGCGCAACCGTTACCCTTGGGTGGAGCCCTGTGTGGACTCGCGCAACCGTTACCCTTCGTGGGTTGAAGTCTCCATCAACGTGGATGTAGGATAGCACCACCTATCCGAACCACGGGAAAAACATCCGTGTCTCCAATTGCATTTGAATTCTCCAAACCCTTCTCTTTACATTCTTGCAAGTTGCATGCTTTACATTCCGCTGCTCATATACTCCTTGCATGCCTGCTTGATATGTATTGTGTGTGTTGAAATTGTGCCTAAACTCCACTCAAACCTAAAAAGCTTAAAAATTGCAACTTTAGCATGAAGTGTCTAATCACCCCCCTCTAGACACATCTACTTCTTGATCCTACACTATATCTCCCACGCGCCGGAGCACGACTTAGAGGCATAACCGCATTGTAGACATGTCGCAAGAGGGGTAATCTTTACACATCCCATGTACTGAATAAGGAAAGAGATACATAGTTGGCTTACAATCGCCACTTCACACAATACATGAATAAAGCATTACAACATCCAGATACAATCAAGGTCCGACTACGGAACCAAAATAAAAGAAGACTACCCCTCATGCTACAGATCCTCGATCGTCCCAACTGGGCTCCACTACTGATCAACTGGAAATGAAACAACACAACGAACAAGATCTTCATTGAGCTCCTCCTTGAGCTCGGTTGCGTCACCTGCACGGTTCAATGACACCTGCAAGCTGGTTTTGGAAGTATCTGTGAGTCACGGGGACTTAGCAATCTCACACCCTCGCGATCAAGACTATTCAAGCTTATAGGAAGGGTAAAAGGTAAGAGGCGAAGCTGCAGCAAGCACTAGCATATATGGTTGCTAACATACGCAAATGAGAGCGAGAAGAGAAGGCAAGGCACGGTCGAGAAACTATGATCAATAAGTGATCCTAGAACAACCTACGTCAAACATAACTCCAATGCCGTGTTCACTTCCCGAACTCCGCCGGAAAGAGACCATCACGGTTACACACGCGGTTGATCCATTTTAATTAAGTTAAGTTCCAGGTTTTCTACAACCGGACATTAACAAATTCCCATCTACCCATAACCGCAGGCACGGCTTTCAAAAGTTCAAAAACCCTGCAGGAGTGTCCCAACTTAGCCCATCACAAGCTCTCACGGTCAACGAAGGATATTCCTTCTCCCAGGATGACCCGATCAGACTCGAAATCCCTGTTACAAGACATTTCGAAAATGGTAAAACAAGACCAGCAAAGCCGCCCGGATGTGCCGACAAATCCCGATAGGAGATGCACATATCTCGTTCTCAGGGCACACCGGATGAACACTACATACAACTAAAACCAACCCTCAAGTTTACCCGAGGTGGCGCTGCAAGTGGCTCTGTTTTGGACCAACACTCAGAGGAGCACTGGCCCGGGGGTTTAAAATAAAGATGACCCTTGAGTCTGCAGAACCCAAGGGAAAAAGGCTTAGGTGGCAAATGGTAAAACCAAGGTTGGGCCTTGCTGGAGGAGTTTTATTCAAAGCGAACTGTCAAGGGGTTCCCATTATAATCCAACCGTGTAAGGAACGCAAAATCAAGGAACATAACACCGATATGACGGAAACTAGGGCGGCAAGAGTGGAAAAAAACACCAGGCATAAGGCCGAGCCTTCCACCCTTTACCAAGTATATAGATGCATTAATTAAATAAGAGATATTGTGATATCCCAACCAATATCCATGTTCCAACATGGAACAAGCTCCATCTTCACCTGCAACTAGCAACGCTATAAGAGGGGCTGAGCAAAGCGGTAACATAGCCAAACAACGGTTTGCTAGGACAAGGTGGGTTAGAGGCTCATGGCAATATGGGAGGCATGATAAGCAAATGGTAGGTATCGCAGCATTGGCATAGCAAAAGAGCGAGCAACTAGCAAGCAAAGATAGAAGTGATTTCGAGGGTATGGTCATCTTGCCTGAGATCCCGCAAGGAAGAAGAACGAGCCCACGAAGAAGACAAAGGGACGTAGTCGAACGAATCCTCACAAACACAACGTTATCGGAACCAACCCGAAGAAGCGACACCGGAAAGAAGCACACAACAAAGTAAACAACCAACACATAAACATGGCATAATGCACAACCAAGTATGATGCATGTCCGGTTTAATGAAGCATGGCATGGCAAAGTGCACAAACAAAACTACAAATTAAGTGGAGCTCAATATGCAACAAGTTGCATATTGACGGAACACCACATTCAATTTATTTAGTTCGATCTCGTTTATGTACCCAACAATATTAAATGTTGGTTAACATGGCAAGAGGTGAAGCATAACAAAACTATATCATTTAAACAGTTTAAATGGGGCCGGATATAACAAACAACAAATCCAGTAAATCCCCATATGCATTAGCAATTTGGTGCAACAACAATTTTAAACATTCTTGATGTTGTTATCATAATGCGGATGACGTGTGCAAAAATTATGCAAGTTTTAAAGAAAATGTTGATAAGAGAATTATATGGAGCATTTGTCATCGTGGCGGAAAGAAAAGGGGTGCCACGACAACAATAACAAAAACGGTGCCACGGCAGCGTTCCGGTTCCGGTAACTCGATTGAGATACCGATGCAAAGGAGAAGTGTGCGGATGCGTGCAAAAGATGGTGGGGCGCTCCCGGATTCCGGTTGTCCCACGAGTTGGCGGCAAGGAAACGAGTGACAATTTGGGCACGGTGCAAACATGAGCATCTCAAACATCGCAAGCATTCCTTCACGGACGTCGTCTCGAGGTTATACCTTTGAAGCGTGCAAGCGGGACAGTTCTCGTTCGGTGCAAAGTAGAGGAAGTAGACGTTCTCGCGACGGCGGTAGTGGAAGTAGTCGTTCTCGCACGCTCTAGGGTCGACGGTAGAGGTTCTCGCGATCTTGGCGACGGTAGTGGTACATGTTTATCGTTGCATGAGTTTCCATAGACGTTCATGTCATCGGTGTCGTGGTACTTGGGGTCTTCAGACTTTCCGGTCCCGTTCTTGTGACGGTAGTCGTTCACGTTCATTTCGGAGAGGTACTTGATGACTCCAACGTCTTCGGGGCAACGGTAGTTGTACACGGTCCACGAGACGTCGATCGTTCGGGGTCCGACTTGCGGGTCCTGTCGACATGAGGCGTTTTTGTGTAGACGAACTTGGCGCATCCGAAGGGCCACACTTGTCGTCGTGGGAACTTGGTGAATCCGAGGTCTTCGAGGGTCGTCGTGGTACTTGACGATATCCAGGACAATCTTGTGACTTGCCGGTCTCGACGAACCGTCGGGGTACTTCGTCTCGGGTTTTGGTGATGGTAGCGGAACTTGCGTCGGTCGTCGTGGTACTAGGGCCCTGATCTTGGCGTGATCCAAAAAGAAGACATGATGTTGGGGAAAGACCCGAAAGTGCTCCCGAAGTCAAACGTAGGGTCGTGCGCAATGGTCGAGGAACTGCTACTCGAAGTAGGGGGCTGGCGAGAAGGGACCTGCAGGTCATCGGGGCTTGGCGCGCCGGCGACAAAGGACGACGAGGAGGTGGAGGAGGAGCTCTGCTCCGAGGAGCTGGTTGCCGGTGGCGCGACGGACGGCAGGGTCGATCTGGAGCAGGGACTCGCTGGCAGGGCAGGAACGAGGTGAAGCGGGGCCGGTGATGATGTGCAGAAGGACGGTGAGGTTCGACGATGGTGCATGGGGTCACGCTGGCATGGGGAGGCGCTGGACTTGGGTTCCGACGAGAGGGAGGAGGAGGCACAAGAAGTCGAGGCCAGGGCCTCGGGGCGGAGCAGCTCCGGGGTGGAGCTTTGAGCTCGGCCGGCAGCGTCCATGGAGAAGGGCGGAGCTGAGGCAGGGTGCGCGGGGCTCTCGGACTTGAGCGGCGGCGGAGGTTGGTGGTGCTTGCGGGGCAGCGGAGGTCGCGGGCTGGCAGCGAGGAAGAGATCGAGAGGAGAGGTGGCGCGGCGTACGGGAGAGATGGGATCGAGGGAAGGGAGAGAACGAGAGGCCAAGGGCAGTTGGCGGCGCTGCGGGAGGGAACGAGAGGGAGAGATTGGATTGGGTAGGGTTAGGAGGGAGTGGGCCAGGGAGGCCGGGCCGGCGTGGGAGGTTAGGCGGCCCAGGTGTAGATGGCCTAGGGAGAGGCAGGTGCGCGGCTGGCCTAGGGATGGGCCTTAGAGGCCGGCCTGCTGGGCTCTCTCCTCTCTCTTCTCTTTCTCTAAATTCTCTTTTCCCATTTAAAAACAAAACAGAAAAAGAGAAAGAAAAGAAAGAGAAGTTAGGGATGGAATCTGGGCATGGGGATAATTTTCACGGACTCGCAAAAATGCGCATGTTCCAAGAAAAATGGAGTGGGCATTTTTGAAAGTTTTAAATTCAAACTCATTTGATTTAAAATCAAACTCATTTGATTTAAAATCAAATGGTTTGAATAGGAAGTGAGGGTTAGGAAGGTCCAAAAATGTTCGGATTTTGGTGGAGCTCCGGAAAATGGAGAAAGGATAAAAAGCAAAGTTTGGGGACCGAAGTTGAAGCGAGAAAAGGCATGTGATTATTTGCAAATGTGTTCATGGGTGATTCCGAAAATGGAATATTTAATATAGCTCTCTAATAACGGGAGGATATGTTATAAAGCGAATCACCATGTGAATTCCCTCGGTTTAAATGGACCGAAGATCCATGCAATTTATTTAGTGAGTTTTAAAATGGGTTGCATGATGACATGATGCAATGCACATGATGCAAAGATGAAATGCAACGGACCAAACAAATCACACGACGAAACCTGGAAATCATGGAAGGCACCTGAAGCTCCGGTCTTGGGGCGTTATAGACGTCGCCACGAGCACGAAGTCGCCCCCTGCGGCCCCGGCCAGCTCCTTCGTCCAACACCTCCCCGATGACGCCGCCATGCTCGTTGAACGTCGCCAGGTCAGCCACCTGGTCCAGGGGAGGCGCGTGTTTCTTCGTCGGCCAGCTTCTTCATTATCGCTCGCAAGCTGTTCAACAGTTTGCCTCAAGGTACAAATGGATTCCGTTGATGAGTTCTTTTTCCATAATTTTCTGTGCGACTCCGACCATTCCTCATCCAACGATGAGAATATGCTGGCTGCTGTGCTGGTCCATGACCACCTTAATAGGCAGCGACCGTTGTTCCGGAGCTCGATCCCGAGGCACATTCCGGCATTAAATCGCAACCGAGAGAGTGGCCATTTGCTTCTTTGGAAGTACTACTTTGACACAACAAACCCGTTTTTCAAACATCAAAAATTCTGGCGGCGTTTCCGTATGGCTAGACATGTTTTTGACCGCATTAGAGTGGGGGGGGGGTCGGATGCGATAATTATTTCGAGTGCAAAGAGGATGCCCTTGGAAAGATTGGCTTCTCATCTTATCAGAAATGCACTGCAACTATCCGGATGCTTTCATACGGAGTGCCCAGTGATCTCATTGATGAGTACGTCCGTATGAGTGAGTTTACGTGCCTAGAGTCCATGTACAAGTTCTGCAAGGCTGTGATTGTTGTGTTTGGCCCTGAGTACTTGAGAGAGACGACTGCTGAAGATACAACCCCCTTGTTGGCGATGAATTCCAGCAGGGGCTTCCTAGGGATGCTTGGCATCATAGATTGCATGCACTGGGAGTGGAAGAACTGCCCTTCTGCTTGGTAAGGGCAGTATAGGGGCCATGTTAGGGCTTGCACAATTATACATGAGGCAGTGGCCTCACAAGATCTCTGAATCTGACACTCTTTCTTTGGCATGGACGGACCGGCCAATGATATCAACATGCTTCAACGCTCGCCAGTGTTTGCAAGGCTTGTCGAAGGCAACTGCCCGCCGGTGAATGTTAACATCAACGACCACAACTACAACAAAGGTTACTACCTAGGTGACGGTATCTATCCTCAGTGGACCACTGGTGTGAAGACAATCCCCAACCCTGTTGGAGAGAAGAGGAAAAGATTTGCCTAAGAGCAAGAGAGTGCTAGGAACGATGTCGAGCGTGCCTTTGGTGTTCTGCAGTCTCGATGGGGCATCGTTCGGTATCCTGCTAGAACTTGGAGCACCAAGAAATTGTGGGAGGCAATGACTGCTTGTGTGATCATGCACAATATGATCGTAGAGGATGAGCGTCCGAAACGTATATACGATCAAGGGTTTCAATTTCAGGGTGACAGTGTTGTTCCTGAGCATGAAGGAGGAGCGGCAACGTTTGCATAGTTCACCCAATTTCATCATCAAATGCGTGATTGGGAAACTCACATTTAATTGCAAAATGATTTGGTTGAGTATATGTGGGCTCATGTTGGCAAGCAATAGAAGTATCTTTTTTTAAATTTATTTGAGACAATTTAATTTTTATTCGGCTTGTAAACTATGCTAAGTTTATTTGGTTGTGAAACTATGCTATTTTTGTTTGCTTGTGAAACTATACAAAATGTGTGTATATTTGTTAAAAAACGACGGCCGGCCGTCCATGTTCGCAAATATAGGTCACCGCGTTGAGCGCACTACCAATCCAAATCATAAACAGAGCGGGCGGCCGATCCAAACGTACAAAAAACGAACAAAATCACCATCTATTTGGGTCGACGTGTTGGAGTTGCTCTTATGAGTTGAGGGCATAAGAGCATCCTTAACACTAGTGTAGTGTCAAAAACGCTTTTATATCATGAAACCGAGGAAGTAGTTGGTTAGGTGCATCCAAAAAGTACTCCCTTTAACCGGGTTTATAAGGTTCATTTGGTTTGTCGCATCGATAAAAATATCAGCATCTACATCCGCATATAAATAGAATATTAAAATATACCTCATGTTAGATATAATGATAATCAACATTTTCCTTAATAAACTTGGCCTAAAAACGTTCAATTTAAGACAAAATCAAATGAGCCATGTAAACATGATAAAGGTGGGAACAAATTTTGCGGAAGCCTCAACAATTTATTTTGATGATTGCTATCATATGCAATGGCCGAGTCAGGAATTGAAAATCAAGGGGGCCAAATGACTCAATCTTTTGATAACAGGGGGGCACACATATACTAATACATGCATTTTCCCTAAATTCTGCAATGTTCATCTTCTAACTAGCAGCAAATCAGTGATGGGGGGAGGGGGGCATAGGGCCCCTGCTGGCCCCCGTCTCCGCCACTGATCATATGCCATGTGAATTCTTATACTTTATTATAAGCCATCGGGTTGTAGCTGATAGGACATTGATGAGTCGAGGAAGGTGGAAGGAATGCAGCTAACGGGTCGCCGGTGCCGGAAACACACCGGTAGAAGACACCGACAGAACCATGGACACTGGAAAATGCAGGTCCAGGGGTCCCTCCGAAGGCAGCAATGGCTGGGAAACAACCACTTGGCCTTAACACCACCACACTACAAACGTCACCACAGCTCGGACACATCTGCGTCGAGGCTGGCCCGCAAGCCTCGGCTAGCATGGCGCCATTGTGGCCGCAACGGCTGCCCCTGCACCCCGACTAGCATCAACGTATGCAAAATAGAGGAGCTGGGTTGCACCTTCGGGGGGACTGTAGGGGAGCAATGGTAGGGTTGAGCACACCACGTCGCAAAACGTGCCAAATGGTAGGGTGGAGCAGCCCCCTTCCTTCCTCTGGATGCACTTCCGACATGGGTTGGGAGGTTCCCTCCGGCTGCTGCTCCACCCTGTCGTCTGGCACATGTTGCGACGTGGTGTGGCCTTCAACACTATTACTGATCCCCTATAGTCACCCTAGATGGCGCTAGGGGAGGATGGATCTGCCCCGCCACCACCATCCCCAGGCTCAGCAAGGCTTCGCTGGCAAGCCTCTGGTGGCGGTGATACGAGCGGAGGGTCAAGGAAGTGCCCGCTGGTGGCGGTGGCTAGGGTATCTCCAGTGTCGCCTTGGGGGTGCCGCCACCACCATCCCCAGGCTCAGCAAGGCTTCGCTGGCAAGCCTCTGGTGGCGGTGATACGGGCAGAGGGTCAAGGAAGTGCCCGCTGGTGGCAGTGGCTAGGGTATCTCCAGTGTCGCCTTGGGGGTGCCGCCACCACCATCCCCAGGCTCAGCAAGGCTTCGCTGGCAAGCCTCTGGTGGCGGTGATACGGGCGGAGGGTCAAGGAAGGGCCCGCTGGTGGTGGTGGCTAGGGTATCTCCAGTGTCGCCTTGGGGGTGACGTAGGGGACGGGACGATGGGCATCTCTTGCTGGTCGGTTAGTTTGAATCCTAGTTTTTTCATAACCACACCTCTTTTGTGGTCTCTGCCTTGGTTATAGAGATTTCGGAGGCATACCTAACAAAAGTAATAATGTGAAAGCATATTAGCTCAGATATGTTTTCCTTTTGCAGATGCATACCTAAAATGTTAATATTTCCAAAAGGAAAATATACAATTTAATTCCATATTGTAGCTGTACGTATACATATGAAGTTTCTTTCAGGGCTATATAAAACTTGAGAAATGTTTTATTAAGGATCCTCTTAGCCGGCAAACATTCGCTAGAAGGAGATGGCATTTCGAATGATTTCACTGCCAGTGTTAGTTGTAAGGATGATGACAACCTCTACATGACCGTCTCTTGAGAAAAAAAGGTACAATTGGTTTAAAACTGCCACCATTTGATCTCGTGAAACAACTAAAACTGCCAGAAAAAAAGCGTTTGTTTGCCTTCCCGCTCTCAGCCGACATCCGCTAGGTAACATTACAGTTTTTTAATTACTCGGTATCTTCTTTTCTGCAGAGAGGACTGATTTATTGCAGGTTATGATGATTTGTTTTGAGAATAAATTTTGGCCATGACAAATTTGCCGTAGCTCAAGTTTCTGAAGCTTGAAAAACATAGCCAAAAAATGGGTGCTTGGTATCTAACCTTTTTTTCCAACAAAAATAACAGATTTATTTGCTGATAATGGATTTTGTTCATGGCGAATTGCCGCAGAGAAGGTTGCCCCACCTGTCAGAACTCAGGACAGAAATGCAAAACATACGGGGGCGGGGGCTGACTGGGCAGCGCATTCCTTCCCAGTCTCGCACTCGCTCTGCAGTAGCACCTGCCTCTGTCTCACACTCGCTATCTCCTACCCACCTATCCCCCGTCCGTCCGTCCGTCTAGGTCTGGAGAAGCGGCGATGGCGGCGCCCGTGACGGTCTACGGGCCGGCGATCTCGCCGGCGGTCGCCCGCGTGGCGGCGTGCCTGCTGGAGAAGGACGTGGCCTTCCAGCTCGAGGCGGTGGACATGTCCAAGGGCGAGCACAAGTCCCCCTCCTTCCTCAAGCTCCAGCCCTTCGGCCAGGTCCCCGCCTTCAAAGACCACCTCACCACCGTCTTCGGTCGGTACCAACTTCTCCTGCTACTTCTGCATCTAGTATCTTCACATCTTGTTTTGCTTCCCTATCAATTGCAAGTGCCATTCGTTGACAAAGATGTACAGTTTACTTAGATCTGCATACATTTTATCAGTAATTATCCAGTTTCTGAATTGAGGGTAAATTCCAGTGCTGGCATGTTCATATGTATGGATGATTGGTTGACTTTCCCCTGAATGTGAAAGAAAAGAAAGATATCTGTAAAATGGTCGTTTGTGTTCACAAGTTGTATGGTTCATCTTTTGGCAGAGTCAAGGGCTATTTGCCGTTACATCTGTGACCAGTACTCGGACCGTGGCAACCGGACTCTCCTAGGCCGGAAGGAAGACGGCGCGGTAGGCCGCGCCGCCATCGAGCAATGGGTAGAATCTGAAGGCCAGGCATTTAACCCTCCGAGCTTGGCCATCGCATTCCAGCTCACCTTCGCGCCGCTCATGGGTATGGCCACCGACATGGCCGTGGTCGAGCAGAATGAGGCGAAGCTCGCCAAGGTGCTTGATGTATACGAGCGGCGGCTGGCGGAGAGCCAGTATTTCGCCGGCGACGAGTTCACCCTTGCCGACCTTGTGCACATGCCCAACACTGATCTTCTCGTGAGCAAGACCGGCAAGGCGGGTCTGATCACCGAGAGAAAGAACCTGTCCAGATGGTGGGACGAGGTCTCGGCTCGTCCGTCGTGGAAGAAGGTTGTCGAGTTGCAGAGTGTACCACGACCCTCTAAAGCTTGAGGCCCCCTTCATCTTTTAGTCGAGCAGCTTCTGGTGGTAATTAGTCACATTCTGTTATGTGTTGCCATTGCTGTTAAAGTGTGAAATGTGAAAGACTCGGGCCGCTTTGTACTACTCCTTCTATCTATCTCTGCTATTATTAAGTTTGTGCTTGGTTGGATTACTACCCTGTTACTTTCTTAATGCAGTTGCTGTAAGAACTTGATCGCATTGCATAATCCACATAAATCTATTTATGAGATGTTGGTTCACTACCCTGTTACTTTCAGTGGGTCACTGACAATCTCTTTCCCTACTGAATTTTACTCCCTCCATTCCAAATTATTTGAAGTTCTAGCTTTGTCCCAAGTCAAACTTAAATAAGTTTGACCAACTCTATAGAAAAATGTGCTAAATATCTACAACATCAAGCTGTTGATCCACGCCTTAAGCTAGGTGATATATATGTACGGTAATGCAAGATGGCACATCTTGATTCAATTATTGATCCATATATTGTCTTACTAGCAGTGTTGGGATTGGGGTGTATGATTCGAAGATAAATAACAAGTGCGAGTTGTCATTTGTAGTATTTGGCCTTCTCAAATATACTTGGATAAATCCATTCTGGACTACAAGAAAAGTTGAGAAACAAATAGAGTCCTGGCAAATATGAGGCGGCTCAAATGTTCAAACAATTCCGCGGTGTGCTAATGCAAGCTAAATAATACTTATTTCAGTTGCTGAGAATGAGATGCTGATTATCACTTGGGTGAATGCATATTGGCAGCTTCTTATTTTGCCTCTTCACACCATTATCAGTAATATAATATGTAAAATTTGAGCATGAATTCATCTTGTCATTTTACAGGTACTACTACTAATAAATCAGTTATGTTCTACCAAATGAAACATACTGGGATTGAAAGCTAAGCACATTCAAAGATTCCTCCATCAGATGAGCGGTTCAATTATACCTGACTCCATATGGGGGATGTTGCTTTTGTCGAGAAATATATTCTTGCACTCTGACAGAAGTCATCAGATCTTCGTTACTGCTGGTACTTGATGCCAACCTTCTTACTTATCCAAGCCTGATAGTATTGCTGGCTGAAGTGCAAGCTAAATGCTCAGGATGACATGCTGATTATCACTTGGGTTAATGCATTTTGGCAGTTTCTTATTTTGCCTCTTCATAGTAATCTAGTAATATGTAAAACTTAAGCAACTGAATTCAGCTTGTCATTTTACAGGCACTACTCCTGATAAATGAGTTCTGTTCTTCTACCAAATAGAACATACTGGGATCGAAATCTATGTGTGTGCATGGATTTCAATCCCAGTATGTTTTTTCTTCCATCAGACCAACGGTTGAATTATATACCTGACCCCATACGGGAGACATTACTTTATGTCGAAAATTTTATTCTTGTACCCTAGCAGAAGCCATCAAATCTTCATCACAGCTGGTACTTGATGGCAATCTTCTTACTTATCCTAGCCAAATTCTATCTATCAATTGTCCCAAACCATCCATGCCAACATCATGAGCTCCTCATATGCTAAAAATTTTCTCAGTCAAGTTATGAAAGACTGGATTATAAACATATACCTGACTAGTGACTCCATACGGTGGACGTTGCTTTTATCGAAAAAATTATTCTTGCACTCTGACAGAAATCATCAGTCTTCGTTAGTGTTGGTACTTCGATGCCAATCTTCTTACTTATCCAAGCCAAATTCTCTCTGCCAATTGTCCCAAACCATCCATGCAACATCAGAGCTCCTCATATACTGTTTTGAGCTTTCTCAGTCAATAATCAAAGACTGGATTGTAAATAAATAATGCTATATATTTTGCTGGGCTTGTTTGCTACAACAGACATTATGATTGCTGCAAGCAAGAATCCAGAACCACACTTTCTCTTTACACTTTCCCTTTCCAATTGTAAAATATTGTGCTAGGTAGCAAGGGCAAGGCAAGTATGGAATTCCACCTTTTCTTTTCTTCAAATACCTTGCATTGAAACCTGCGGTCACCATTCCTCATTGCCATTGCATAGCCTGACAAAGAGATCAATCAAGCCAAAGAGAAAGGATGGCTTCAGGCTTGCAGGTGTTTGGCCAGCCAGCATCCACCGATGTTGCCAGGGTTCTGACATGCCTCTTTGAGAAGAATTTGGAGTTTGATCTCGTCCGCATCGACACATTCAAGAGACAGCACAAGCTTCCTGAGTTTGTCAGGCTGCGGGTAGGATGCTTCGATCACTTCTTATTCAGTTTCAAAAAATCTTGAATTAGGTAAAGCATGTACTAATTTTTCCATTCATCTTTTTGCAGGATCCAAGTGGACAAGTGACATTCAAGCATGGCGACAAGACTCTTGTCGGTAAGGAGAACATGAATACAGTTATTATCACGTTACATTTCTGGATTCAGTTTTCTTTCAAGGACTGAAAGGCAATGTGAACCTTCTGTGCAGATCCAAGGGCTATTTGCCGGTACCTCTGTACCCAGTTCCCAAACCAGGGAAACAGGAACCTCTATGGAACAGGTTCTCTGGAGCGGGCATCAATAGAACAGTGGCTGCAAGCAGAGGCTCAGAGCTTCAACCCTCCCAGCTCGGCCCTCGTGTTTCAGCTGGCATTTGCTCCTCTTCTGGAAATTCCTCAGGACCACATGGCCATTGCAGAGAATGAGAGGAAGCTTCAGCAAGTCCTCAACGTTTACGACGAAATACTCTCCAAGAATGAGTACCTGGCTGGCGATGAGTTCACCCTGGCCGACCTCTCCCACCTTCCGGACTCGCAGTACATCGTGAGTTCAGAGAGAGGGAGGAAGCTCTTCACCTCCAGGAGGAATGTGGCGAGGTGGTTCGACAAAATCTCGAGGCGCAAGGCCTGGGAGCAGGTTGTCAAGATGCAGATGGAGCATCCTGGGGCCTTTGAGTAACGCCTTGGTGGTTGCAAGCAAGTATTTTGAGTTCATCTTGAAGAGCTCTCTCTGTTTATCGATCGTACTGTCATGTGTTCTTTCATCATTGTTGCTACTTGTGTTGTCGTCATTTACTGAATCCTCACCGACGTTGTCTTGTGAACCAGAATAATATGAGGCCTGTTTGTGATGTGTTATGTACATTGCGCCGTTTAAAATGCTTTTGCCCTGGTGTGTACTCTACTGTCTTTTTTTCACATGTACCATTTTATTAACAGAAAGAAACTTGATTTTTTTTCAGGTGTATATTTCACTAATTTCATTTCCAGTTAGTTCTTGTTTGCAAATGTTGTTGTATTTACATGTTCTATGAGCTTGCATTCTGGTTGCATATTTCGTGCGTAACGGCTGATATTGTGAAACATAATACATGAGGGGATCTCATCAATTTGAGCCGCATTTGCTCGAAAGTCAAGATGCCTAGTCAAAAGCCCAACTTAATATTTCTTGACTTTCGACCAACATACCTATTTGATTGTTTTCTCTCAGAAGCTTGGGAACGCTAAAACTTCCCACATTTTTTTTTGAACCAAAAACCGTAGAACAATCGTTCTACGGTAAATTTCATTCAAAAGAAAGCAAAGTTATGTACAACAAAGAAAATAAAATACAGACTCCACCATCTAACCAACACCAACTCTAGGAAAATCCATGATAAATTAAGTTAGATTATCTGTAATCCATCCTCTGAAAGCATCTCTGTCTTTTTCTTTGGTTCTGAAGAGTAACAACTTGAGATCATCTCTGAGAAGATTTCTCTATGCTAGAACTGATGGGTTGAGCTTTGAAAATTTTGGAGTTTCTCTGCATCCAAATGTGCCAGCAACCCATGGTGATGATGCTCATTGCGACCTGCTTGGGTAACTGGCTTAATAACAAGTTAATTTCATCGAAAACATTGATGCCTCTGAATTTAGAAGGGACAATTGAATCCCAGCATTGAAGAGCAAAAGGGCAGTCCCAAAGCAGATGAAGGCTGGTTTCCTCATAAGAACAATTACAGAGTTCACAATTGTAGCTTGGCAAATGGAACTGTTTTCTAAAGAGAAGATTCCTGACATTTACTCTGTCGTGCAATAGTAGCCAAAGGAAGATCTTGTATCTTAACATAGCAACACTTTTCCAAATATTCTTGAACAGTGGATAGGCTACCTCTTTTCCTTGCAAATGACCATACATTTGAATAGCAGAGAATCTATCATTCTGCTTGTTCCATGGTAAACACCATTTGTCCAGAGAGTCATTCAGATGGGTGGCTTGCAAGATGGCAAAAAGCTCTTGAAATTGCTGGTGTGCTTGTATGGTCAGAGGGGTAAAAAAGTGTTCAGATACCTCCTCCAAACCATTGATTTTTTGCACTGAAATTTCCTCATGCCTGCTGAAAGAGAACAGCTGTGGGAATCTGTCTTTCAATATGCCTTGATTCCAATTGTCAATCCAAAATCTAACAGTGTTCCCAGATCCTAACTTGGGGACAGCAGTCTGTCTAAATTCAGGCACCAACTTGAGAATACTTTTCCACCAAAAAGATCCTTGTGGAGTAGTGGAAATCATTCTATCTGGATAATAAGCCTCCCAAATCAATTTGACCCAAGGAATATCCTGCTGATTTAAGAATTTGTGGACATGTTTCATAAGTAAGCATTTGTTATGACTTGCAATATCCAAAACTCCCAGACCTCCTTTTTCTTTGGGCTGACATACTTTGTCCCAAGCAATCAGGGCAGTGCCTCTATCTTCCATACTATATTTCCTCCAGAAAAAATGTTTGAGATATTTCTTAATCTGCTCCATGACACAAGAGGGCAGTGCTAGAGTACACATGAAGAAAATGGGCAAGCTGTAAAACACAGACTTAACCAGAACTATCTTGTCCCCATATGATAAGAGGGAGGAACAACCAGCCAACCTTCTTTCAATCCTTTGCATAATGGGCATAAAATCCTCAATCTTTGGCTTGGAGAGGTGATACGTCCATTTTGCATCATGCTTTTATATCGATATTTATTGCATTATGGACTGTTATTTCACTTTATGTCACAATACTTATGGTTATTCTCTCTTATTTTACAAGGTTTACATAAGGAGGGAGAATGCCGGCAACTGGAATTCTGGGCTGGAAAAGGAGCAAATATTAGAGACCTATTCTGCGCAACTCCAAAAGTCCTGAAACTCCACGGAACATCTTAAAATAAATAAAGAAAAATCCATGCCAAAGATGAAGGCCAGGGGGCCCACACCCTGCTCACGAGGGTGGGGGGCGCCCCCCCCTAGGGCACGCCCCCTACCTCGTGGGCCC
Organism: Triticum urartu; assembly: GCF_056163025.1. NCBI lineage: Eukaryota > Viridiplantae > Streptophyta > Magnoliopsida > Poales > Poaceae > Triticum > Triticum urartu. The sequence goes on along the minus strand of NC_141877.1, from coordinate 644,045,140 downwards.
CCTGGTGGCTCCCCGATGTCCATCTTCTCCTATATGAAGTCTTTCGATGAGAAAAAAATAAGAAGGAACTTTTCGGGACGAGACTCCGCCGCCACGAGGCGGAACCTTGGCGGAACCAATCTAGAGCTCCGGCAGAGCTGTTCTGCCGGGGATACTTCCCTTCGGGAGGGGGAAATCATCACCATCGTCATCACCAACGCTCCTCTCATCGGGAGAGGGCAATCTCCATCAACATCTTCACCAGCACCATCTCATCTCCAAACCCTAGTTCATCTCTTGTATCCAATTCTTGTCTCAAAGTCCGGGATTGGTGCTAGTAGGTTGCTAGTAGTGTTGATTACTCCTTGTAGTTGATGCTAGTTGGTTTATTTGGTGGAAGATCATATGTTCAGATCCTATATGCATATTATTACCCCTCTGATTATGAACATGAATATGCTTTGTGAGTAATTACGTTTTTTCTTGGGGACAAGGGAGAAGTCTTGCTATTAGTAGTCATGTGAATTTGGTATTCGTTTGATATTTTGGTAAGATGTATGTTGTCTAGCCTCTAGTGGTGTTATGTGAACGTCGACTACATAACACTTCACCATTATTTGGGCCTAGAGGAAGGCATTGGGAAGTAATAAGTAGATGATGGGTTGCTAGAGTGACAGAAGCTTAAACCCTAGTTTATGCGTTGCTTCGTAAGGGGCTGATTCGGATCCATATGTTTCATGCTATGGTTAGGTTTACCTTAATACTTTTGTTGTAGTTACGGATGCTTGCAATAGAGGTTAATCATAAGTGGGATGCTTGTTCAAGTAAGAACAGCACCCAAGCACCGGTCCACCCACATATCAAATTATTAAAGTATCGAACGTGAATCATATGAACGTGATGAAAACCAGCTTGACGATATTCCCATGTGTCCTCGGGAGCGCTTTTCCTATTATAAGAGTTTGTTCTGGCTTGTCCTTTGCTACAAAAAGGATTGGGCCACCTCGCTCCACTTTATTTACTTTTGTTACTTGTTGCTCGTTACAACTTATCTTATCACAAAACTATCTGTTACCACTTATTTCAGTACTTGCAGAGAATACCTTGCTGAAAATCGCTTATCATTTCCTTCTGCTCCTCGTTGGGTTCGACACTCTTACTTATCGAAAGGACTACGATAGATCCCCTATACTTGTGGGTCATCAAGACTCTTTTCTGGCGCCGTTGCCGGGGAGTGTAGCGCCTTTGGTAGGTGGAATTTGGTAAGGAAAAATTTATATAGTGTGCTGAAATTTACTGTCACTTGCTACTATGGAAAGTAATTCTCTGAGGGGCTTGTTCGGGGTATCTTCACCCCGTCCAATAGAGCAAAGAGTTGCTCCTCAACCTACTGAACCTATTGAAAATGAAACTCCCTTTGAATTTCCTTCGGGTATGATGGAAAAACTACTAGCTAACCCTTTTACAGGAGATGGAACAAAGCATCCTGATGAGCACTTAATATATGTGGATGAAGTTTGTGGATTATTTAAGCTTGCAGGTATACCCGATGATGTTGCTAAGAAGAAGGTCTTCCCTTTATCTTTGAAGGGAGACGCATTGATATGGTATAGGCTATGTGATGATATGAGATCATGGGACTATAAAAGATTGAAGCTGGAATTTCATCAAAAGTATTACCCTATGCATCTTGTTCATCGTGATCGCAATTATATATATAATTTCTGGCCTCGCGAAGGAGAAAGAATCGCTCAAGCTTGGGGGAGGCTTAAATCAATGTTATATTCATTCCCCAATCATGAGCTCTCAAGAGAAATAATTATGCAAAGTTTTTATGCTCGGCTTTCTCATAATAATCAAACCATGCTCGATACTTCTTGTGCTGGCTCTTTTATGATGAAGACTATTGAATTCAGATGGAATTTATTGGATAGAATTAAACGCAACTCTGAAGATTGGGACCTCGACGAAGGTAAGGAGTCAGGTATGACACCTAAGTTTGATTGTGTTTAATCTTTTATGGACACCGATATTTTCCGTAAGTTTAGCACTAAATATGGACTTGACTCTGAGATAGTAGCTTCTTCCTGTGAATCTTTTGCTACTTATGTTGATCTCCCTAAGGAGAAGTGGTTTAAATATCATCCTCCCATAGAAGTAAAAGTAGCTGCACCTATTAAAGTTGAAGAAAAGACCGTCATTTATAATGATACTATTGTTCCTATTTCTTATGTTGAGAAACCACCTTTCCCTGTTAGAATAAAGGATCATGCTAAAACTTCAACTGTTATTCGTAAAAGCAATATTAGAACTTATACACCTCCTGAGCAAGTTAAAGTAGAACCTAATATTGCTATTGTTCAAGATCTCTTGTATGATAATATTGATGGGCATGTTATTCAGTTCGAAGGTGAAACTGCTAGAATTGCTAAACCTTGTGATAAAGATAAACATAGACATGTGGTAGGCGTGCCTGTTATTTCTGTTAAAATAGGAGATCATTGTTATCATGGCTTATGTGATATGGGTGCTAGTGCTAGTGCAATACCTATTGACTTATACAAAGAAATTATGCATGACATTGCACCTGTTGAGTTAGAAGAAATTGATGTTACTATTAAACTTGCTAATAGAGATACTATTTCACCAATGGGAATTGTTAGAGATGTTGAAGTCTTGTGTGGGAAAACTAAATATCCTGCTAATTTTCTTGTTCTTGGTTCCCCACAAGATAGTTTTTGTCCCATTATATTTGGTAGACCCTTCTTAAATACTGTCAATGCTACCATAGATTGCAAGAATGTTGTTACTGTTGGCTTGGATGATATGGTTCATGAGTTTAATTTCTCTAAATTTAGTAAACAACATCGTGAGGAAGAATTACCTAGTAAGGATGAAATTATTGGTCTTGCTTCTATTGCCGTACCTCCTAGTGATCCTTTAGAACACTATTTGCTAGACCATGAGAATGATATGTTCATGAATGAAAGAAGGGAAATAGATGAAGTATTCTTTAAACAGGAACCTATTCTGCAACACAACTTGCCTGTTGAAATTTTAGGGGATCCTCCTCCACCCAAGGGTGATCCCGTATTTGAGCTTAAACCTTTGCCTGATAATCTTAAATATGCTTATCTTGATGAAAAGAAGATATATCCTGTTATTATTAGTGCTAACCTTTCAGAGCATGAAGAAGAAAGATTATTGAAAACTCTGAAGAAGCATCGTGCTGCTATTGGATATACTCTTGATGATCTTAAGGGCATTAGTCCCACTCTATGTCAACATAAAATAAATTTGGAAGCAGATGCCAAACCAGTTTGTGATCCTCAACGACGTCTGAATCCTAAAATGAAAGAAGTGGTAAGAAAAGAAATACTCAAGCTTCTGGAGGCAGGTATAATTTATCCCGTTGCTGATAGTGAGTGGGTAAGTCTTGTCCATTGTGTACCTAAGAAGGGAGGTATTACTGTTGTTCCTAATGATAAAGATGAATTGATTCCACAAAGAATTATCACAGGTTATAGGATGGTAATTGATTTCCGCAAATTAAATAAAGCTACTAAGAAAGATCATTACCCCTTACCTTTTATTGATCAAATGCTAGAAAGATTATGCAAACATACACACTATTGCTTTCTAGATGGTTATTCTGGTTTCTCTCAAATACTTGTGTCGGCTAGAGATCAATCAAAGACTACTTTTACATGCCCTTTTGGTACTTTTGCTTATAGACGTATGCCTTTTGGCTTATGTAATGCACCTGCTACCTTTCAAAGATGCATGATGGCTATATTCTCTAACTTTCGTGAAAAGATTTGTGAGGTTTTCATGGACGGTTTTTCCGTCTATGGTTCCTCTTTTGATGATTGCTTGAGCAATCTTGATCGAGTTTTGCAGAGATGTGAAGAAACTAATCTTGTCTTGAATTGGGAAAAGTGCCACTTTATGGTTAATGAAGGTATTGTCTTGGGGCATAAAGTTTCTGAAAGAGGTATAGAAGTTGATAAAGCCAAGGTCGATGCTATTGAAAAGATGCCATGTCCCATGGACGTCAAAGGTATAAGAAGTTTCCTTGGTCACGCCGGATTTTACAGGGGGTTCATTAAGGAATTCTCAAAAATTTCTCGGCCTCTGACTAATTTATTGCAAAAAGATATACCATTTGTCTTTGATGATGATTGTGTAGAAGCATTTGAAATACTTAAGAAAGCATTAGTCTCTGCACCTGTTGTTCAGCCACCTGATTGGAATTTACCCTTTGAAATTATATGTGATGCTAGTGATTATGTTGTAGGTGTTGTTCTAGGGCAAAGAGTGTTGGGGAACGTAGTAATTTCAAAAAAATTCCTACGCACACGCAAGATCATGGTGATGCATAGCAACGAGAGGGGAGAGTGTGATCTACGTACCCTTGTAGACCGACAGCGAAAGCGTTATGACAACGCGGTTGATGTAGTCGTACGTCTTCACAGCCCGACCGATCAAGCACCGAAACTACGGCACCTCCGAGTTCTAGCACACGTTCAGCTCGATGACGATCCCCGAACTCTGATCCAGCAAAGTGTCGGGGAAGAGTTCCGTCAGCACGACGGTGTGGTGACGATCTTGATGTTCTACCGTCGTAGGGCTTCGCCTAAGCACCGCTACAATATTATCGAGGATTATGGTGGAAGGGGGCACCGCACACGGCTAAGAAAACGATCATGTGGATCAACTTGTGTCTATGGGGTGCCCCCTGCCCCCGTATATAAAGGAGTGGAGGAGGGGAGGGCCGGCCCTCTCTATGGCGCGCCCTAGGGGAGTCCTACTCCCACCGGGAGTAGGATTCCCCCTTTCTTAGTCCAACTAGGAGTCCTTCCATGTAGTAGGAGTAGGAGTGAAGGCAAGGGAAAAGAGAAGAGAAGGAAGGAGGGGGCGCAGCCCTTCCCCCTAGTCCAATTCGGACTAGGCCTTGGGGGGGCGCCCAACCTCTCCTATCTCTTTCCCCTAAAGCCCAATAAGGCCCATATACTCCCCGGCGAATTCCCGTAACTCTCCGGTACTCCGAAAAATACTCGAATCACTCGGAACCTTTCCGATGTCCGAATATAGTCGTCCAATATATCGATTTTTACGTCTCGACCATTTTGAGACTCCTCGTCATGTCCACGATCTCATCTGGGACTCCGAACTCCTTCGGTACATCAAAACTCATAAACTCATAATATAACTGTCATTGAAACCTTAAGCGTGCGGACCCTACGGGTTCGAGAATAATGTAGACATGACCGAGACACGTCTCCGGTCAATAACCAATAGCGGAACCTGGATGCTCATATTGGCTCCCACATATTCTACGAAGATCTTTATCGGTCAGACCGCATAACAACATACGTTGTTCCCTTTGTCATCGGTATGTTACTTGCCCGAGATTCGATCGTCGGTATCTCAATACCTAGTTCAATCTCGTTACCAACAAGTCTCTTTACTCGTTTCGTAATACATCATCTCGCAACCAACTCATTAGTTGCAATGCTTGCAAGGCTTATGTGATGTGCATTACCGAGAGGGCCCAGAGATACCTCTCCGACAATCGGAGTGACAAATCCTAATCTCGAAATACGCCAACCCAACATGTACCTTTGGAGACACTTGTAGAGCTCCTTTATAATCACCCAGTTACGTTGTGACGTTTGGTAGCACACAAAGTGTTCCTCCGGCAAACGGGAGTTGCATAATCTCATAGTCATAGGAACATGTATAAGTCATGAAGAAAGCAATAGCAACATACTAAACGATCGGGTGCTAAGCTAATGGAATGGGTCATGTCAATCATATCATTCTCCTAATGATGTGATCCCGTTAATCAAATAACAACACATGTCTATGGTTAGGAAACATAACCATCTTTGATTAACAAGCTAGTCAAGTAGAGGCATACTAGTGACTTTTAGTTTGTCTATGTATTCACACAAGTATTATGTTTCCGGATAATACAATTCTAGCATGAATAATAAACATTTATCATGAAATAAGGAAATAAATAATAACTTTATTATTGCCTCTAGGGCATATTTCCTTCAGTCTCCCACTTGCACTAGAGTCAATAATCTAGTTCACACCGCCATGTGATTTAACATCAATAGTTCACATATTTATGTGGTTAACACCCATAGTTCACATCGACATGTGACGAACACCCAAAGGGTTTACTAGAGTCAGTAATCTAGTTCACATCGCTATGTGATTAACACCCAAAGAGTACTAAGGTGTGATCATATTTTGCTTGTGAGATAATTTTAGTCAACGGGTCTGTCATATTCAGATCCGTAAGTATTTTGCAAATTTCTATGTCTACAATGCTCTGCACGGAGCTACTTTAGCTAATTGCTCCCACTTTCAATATGTATCCAAATGAAGACTTAGAGTCATCCGGATCAGTGCCAAAACTTGTATCAACGTAACCCTTTTACGATGAATCTTTTGTCACCTCCATAATCGAGAAACATATCCTTATTCCACTAAGGATAATTTTGACCGCTGTCCAATGATCTACTCCTAGATCGCTATTGTACTCCCTTGCTAAAAAACAGTGTAGGGTATACAATAGGTCTGGTACACAACATGGCATACTTTATAGAACCCATGGTTGAGGCATAGGGAATGACTTTCATTCTCTTTCTATCTTCTGCCGTGGTCGGGCTTTGAGTCTTACTCAATTTCACACCTTGTAACACAGGCAAGAACTCTTTCTTTGACCGTTCCATTTTGAACTTACTTCAAAATCTTGTCAAGGTATGTACTCATTGAAAAAACTTATCAAGCGTCTTGATCTATCTCTATAGATCTTGATGCTCAATATGTAAGCAGCTTCACCGAGGTCTTTCTTTGAAAAAACTCCTTTCAAACACTCCTTTATGCTTTGCAGAATAATTCTACATTATTTCCGATCAACAATATGTCATTCACATATACTTATCAGAAATGTTATAGTGCTCCCACTCACTTTCTTGTAAATACAGGCTTCACCGCAAGTCTGTATAAAACTATATGCTTTGATCAACTCATCAAAGCGCATATTCCAACTCCGAGATGCTTGCACCAGTCCATAGATGGATCGCTGGAGCTTGCACATTTTGGTAGCACCTTTAGGATTGACAAAACCTTCTGGTTGTATCATATACAACTCTTCTTTAATAAATGGGCACTCTGGGCGTAAGTCCTTTTTGGCCCGACCTATGTCGGGATTCCTTCCCCAACGGATTAGAGAAGGTTCTAGAAAAAATTTCCACAACCGGCCTTTTTGTTTTACCTTTATCTTTTCTTCTGGTTTTCTTTTTCTTTTTTCTTTTTTTTCCTTTTACGTTTTTCATTACTGTTCAGTTTTTTCTTTCTCCTTTTCCTTTTCTCCTTTTCTTATAATTTTTTCTAGGCATCTTTCAAATTTGTGAACATATTTTCTCAATTGGTCAACAAATTTTCAGATACACGAATATTTTTTGACCTCAAGACCATTTTTCGAAATCATGAACTTTTATGACAAATTCACGAACAATTTCTAAATTCATGAACATTTTCTGAACTGACAAACATTTTTACAAGTTAACAATTTTTTTAGAAAAAAGTGAACATCTTTTTGACACCCGTGAACATTTGTTTCAAATCAACGAATATTTTTAAGAAATCAGGGGAATAATTTTTTTAATTTACGAAAAAAATTGCCGAATAATTTTTTGAATCAGCGAACATTTTTTGAATCAATGAATTTCATGAATAATTTTCTAAAAACCAACTCATGGACAATTTATAAATTTTCTAAAATTCATAACATATTCTCCAAATCATGAACCTTTTCTTTAAATTCATGAACATTTTTTAAAATCATTACATTTCTTGATTTAACAACCATTTTCTACAACCACGCAATTTTTTTGAAAAAAGTGAACATCATGTTTCACACCCCTGAACATTTGTTTCGTATGAACGAACATTTTTCAGAAATTTGCATCAATTTTTGTAATTTCGGGAAAATATTGGTATACATTTTTTTTGAATCAGAGAACATTTTTCGAATTGATGAACTTTTTTTAAATTCATGACTATTTTTCCATATTATAAAGACAATTCCTGGACAATTTTTAAATGTGTTAAATTTCATTACATTTTTTAATGCATGCACATTTTTTTTCAAAATTCAGAACATTGTTTTTACAAATTCACGATTTTTTAAAATCATGAACATTTTTTGAATTGACAAACATTTTTAACAAATTTGCAGACATTTTGAATAAAGTGAACATCTTTTTGGAACCCATGAACATTTGTTTTGAATCGACAAACATTTATCAGAAATTGGGGAACACGTTTTGTGATTTACAAAAAAATAAGTGAACATTGTTTGAATTAGGGAACACTTTTTTGAATGGATAAACTTTTATTTTTTAATTCATGTAATTTTTTATAATATTTTAAAAACAATTCAGTTACAATTTTTAAATTTGTGAGCACTTGTTAAATTTTTATAAAAAAATTTAATGCATGAACATTTTTTCAAAATCGTTAATATTTTTGGAATACACAGACATTTTTTTTAAAATGATGAACATTTTTTACAAGTTCTCAAACTTTCTTTAAAAAAAATGAACATCTTTTATGAAACTAGTGAATATTTGTTTCGAATTAATGAACATTTTTTTAGAAGTTGGGGGAACAATTTTTGTAATTTATGAAAAAAATTGCGAACATTTTTTTGAAATACATGAACACTTTTCAAATCAGCCAATTTTTTTGAAATCGATGGTTTTTTGATTCAAGATTTTTTTTAATCTCGTGAATATTGTTAAAACAATTCATGAACAATTGTGAATTTATGAACATTTGTTCATTTTCATAACATTTGTTTTGTATATGAATATTTTTAAAAAAATCATGAATATTTCTGGAATACGCGAACATTTTTTGAATATGTGCACATTTTATGTAAAATCGTCAATTGTTTTTGAATATGCGAACATTTCATGATTTCTTGATATTTTTTTCCCAAAGGCATGTTTTTAATTTTCGGAACTTTTGGCAATCCCAATTTTTGAGAATAGAAAAAAACACAAAAAAGTGAAAAGAAAGTGAAAAAACTCAAAATTAAGAAAATAGAGGGCCTGCAAATGGGCCTACCCAAACGGGCACGCTGGGGGGCGAGGGGTGATGGAAGGTTTCTGAACATGGATTGGTCTGATAAAGCCAATATTTAAGCAAATCAAATATTTTCTGAGAGCACTAAACCTTATTTCTTTTAGGATTGGTTCTCACTCACTGCCTGATAGCAGGCTTGGCCAATGAGACCTATTGTCTTATTGTATTGGCTCACTTCACTACTTTGGAGGATGAGTTTTCCCTCCATATTACCATATCTCTAGAACCAATAATTTTCTATGCGGAATTACTGAAGTCAATCACTTACTGTCAGTACTCAACAGTTTTCTTTTGAGGTCTATCCTGTAGAGGTAGTCAAATTGGATCAATGATCTATTTTTAGGTTTCGTCGTAAACCTAATTGGTTACTTCCAGTTGCATAAATCAATAGTTAAAACCGCACTCAAAGGTAGGGCGTTTCCCATTGATATAGGAACTTTTGTACCAGAAACAATAGTATCTCCAACTATAACCCCTATGGGATGCAAAATATATCTCTTCTCACCATTCCCATAGTGTAAGCAGATAGACTTTTGTTTAATAGCACAGCTGAAGCAGTCAATATATCCATTCTATCTAGTAGATCATTATTTACCAAATCAGATACTTGTGAAATTGATGGACTCGATGTGCATGTCGGTCAAGAATAGGCCTAGCTACGGATTTTTGCTACGATGACCTGACCCACCCCAACTTTTCGTTTGAATTGTTGTCTGAGTTGATTGACTCTGCTTCGGGTACTTGGGATGAGCAGCCAATCACGTCAATTTTCAGTCCAATTGATGCAAGAAGCTTGCCATTTCAAGTTCAAGGAATGGGGAAGTGTTCCATTGAGAAATGTTTTTGACATATTTTGCCTTTCTAGGTTGGTGGGCGCTTTCACCATTCATCCATGGATGTTTTAGCGAGTGAACTAGGTTTTTATTCGAGAGCGAGCTAGGTTTTTAGTGGTATTCCTTCTCCGGCTTCTATTTCTTCCGTTAAGGGGGATTCCGGAAAAGATGGAATAGGAAGACATGCTTTCAGAACGTACATTAACTGAAAGTTGGTGAATAAGGTGTATATGCCTCTTGTCTATGGTAAGACACAACATAGTGCAGCAGCGAACATCCAGAAGGTACTTGACTTTATTAGAAAACATGCTGAAACCAACAAAGTGGAGGAATATTTTTTTTTGCATCCCGGGACAAGAAATTCCTAGCCGTTGCTAGGCTGAGCCATGTTAGCAAAGAGTGGCTTCTCCAACAATATGAGGATAAATCCCTTACCAAAATGGTAGTGGTTCCAAACCCCTTCAGTGTACAATTGAAAAAACTAACAATACGAAAGCAACAATCATCATTTATACTAGGAATGCCTTCCTCTACCAAACGACAAAGAGTTGAAGATAACGAAGGAAAGTGGGTCGAGGGATTTCTTTCAACCCGGTGGTACCCGGAGAAAACGTTGCCGCATGCCCTATAGGGATCATCAAATTGATAGGTAGGAACATAAAATGAAACATTCTGGAGCTACAAAGATAGTTATTAAATCATTAGTGCCACATAAAAACTTCCCCCTGGAGTAGCTGTTAATACAAATAACAGAAACTCTGTTATAGCCATTTCTGTACATTCTCTATAGATAGAGGAATACATAAAATTGAACATAATAAAATGACCATTTCCTGATCAGAGGTTTGAGCTTCTATGGCACAACCTCCTGCAGATTTATTTTTACCGAAGGACAGGACTTCCAACAAACAAAGAAGTGAGTTGAAGCCTTCCTTTCGGCCAGGACATAGAGGTGGCTCTAAGAATTCCTCTATTTAGAGTAAGAAAACCGAAGGAATTCTCATACACCCAGGAGGTGAATTGGAGTCTACCGATTAAACCTTTGCTAATGGTGGAATTACCAAACCTTTGCCCATGGCCGAGAAAGAAGCCATGTCCAATTCAATAATTACCTTTCTTTTGTCTCTATCTTTGGACTGAATACCATTATTTTGATCGTTTATGAATCTTGAGGTTGCTTCAATGCATCTGATCCCTCTCCTCAACCTTCTCCTCCTAAATCTTAGAATCCTAATGCCGCAGGAACGGGAACGAAACGAAATAAAGCATTTCTAGCGGATGAGCTTCTCTTCATTTTGTTTGTAGCTCTTTTGTTTGCCAGAATAGCTTGTTAGCAAGAAATTACCTTCTTAGGAAGCGAAGAAGAATACACCTGGTTGAGAATGCCCTCGTTGTTTGAGGTAAGTACAAAGGAGATCAGATCTGTCCCAGGAATCGAAGGATACATAAATATGAAATCAAGCATAGATTATAGGAAACAAGCAAACAAAACATGTTGGATCCCATCTTTAACTACACAGAGCAACAACCTACTATTGATTGATGATCTTACCTTCCTGAGAGTTGAGGCACAACATATGACAATGTCTACACTGGTTCAAATCCAGCTCCGCCAAAAATCTGGGGCTTCATGAATATGAACTAAATCCTTTTGTTTGTCTTCCATACAATAAAATGTTTGATCTATAGAAACAAAAGATAAAGAAAAAAGGGGAGCAATGCAAGCCCTTCTCTTTTCCTAGAAAAAAACCCAGAGAATCAAACTAGAGACAACGCAGCACGCAGTGCGGAATAGGAGCTCCCGGGCAAAACGACTCAGGAAAACAAAATAACCACACATGTGTCCAATCGCTACAAGGGACAACCAAATTGTCAGGGGTGACCCCCCTCCCCCCTCGCCCCACTTAGATTCGTCCCTACTCATATGTACTCCCTCCATCCCATATTAATTCTCGCTAGTTGGCCTCCTCCCCAAGAAAAGTCTAGGGTTCCCCTGTCTCCCGCCAGCACCGCCGTCGTCCGCTTCGTCTCTGGTGGCCTTAGGGCCATGGCGGCGTGCTGGATCTCGGCCCTTGTTGACAGGAGGGCTATTTTTTCAGTTGTTTCTTTGCGTTTTCTTAGGGTTTGTGTTCTGCTCAGGAAGACGAGACGACGGCGACTCCCTGAAGATGGAATAAGGTCCTCCCCGCCTAGCACCCGTCCCGATGGTATGTCTAGCATCATCGGTGGGCATGTGGAGGTGTGCCTCCGATGGATCTGTCCTTGGTAGATTTGCTTGGATCTGGTCGTAGTTCGTCTACGTTCATGTGTTTTCAGGTTGGATTCTTCTGATCTACGCTACTCTTTATCGGCGGCAGTTGTTGTTCTGCTGCGCTGGTACTATGGGGCCTTAGCACGACGATTTCCCAACTATCTACTACAACATGTTTTGCCCGGCTCCGGCGAGGAGGAACAATGACGGTGACACCTTCGGCTCGCTTCAGTGTTTATAGTCGTCGCTAGGTGGTCTATGAATTTGGATGTAATTTCTATTATTTTAGGTGTTCGGTGTACTGCCATGATTAAAGATGAATAGATCGAAAGTTTTCTCGGGGAAAAATTGTCGCTAGTAAGTATTCTTGGTTGGGATATAAATCTACTATTAAGCATGCAGATCCACCTGAATCTGTGTCGCAACCACCTCAGGGCATCTACAATGGTGATATCTTAGCAGTGCCACGTAGGATAAATGATGAGGTGGAGGAGAGAGAACTCATAAGAAAAGACTTGTCTTCTCTTATTTAAGAAAAGACAAGAGATGATCTCTTAGCATAATATGTCTCACCATGTTTCTAGGAATAACTAGTTATTGAAGATAAGGCTAAGAGATGACGCATTGTAGACAATTTTGTTTGTTATCTTTAAATTACATACAAGACTTAAGATAAGACTGTCTTATCAACCATTGTACATGCCCTCACACGCAAAGGCACGCGCGCCACGGCAAACCGAATCAGTGTAATTTTTAACCCAAAGCACGCACCTTATTACTGAACACACTGCCTCGTTGGATCGACCATAAAGCCTTGGTTTGTCCGGCGACGCATCTTCCGCGGCCAATTAATTTCCAGGCCTTTGATCCCTTGCTTGGCAGGCACTCGTGCCCGTACGAGGATCTACCTTGTAGCCCCAATGCTTTGCCATACATCTAATCTAACCCGATCTCATAAGCATCTTTCGTGCTGGTTACGTACCACATCCGCTAAAGGATCGATGGTCACCCTGGAGAACAACATCAATGAGATGGGTGTTTTTGTTCCTTGCTGGAGACAAGATGCATGGCACCTCCAAAAGAATCCTGCCGGCCGTATGGGCTCTCCTCTTTACCTTTGGTAGCTTTCGCTTTCGCCGGTAATCCTCTGCGCCAAGGCAAGCATATTTTGCCGGTTGCCCGCTAGCTATAAAACGCCTGGCCATGGATCCTATGGTCTCCATCAGCAGTCAGTCGCTTCACTCACTCACTCACTGATCACCGGCCTGCAGATCGGTCGAAGCTAGTTGAAGGTCTCTCACCGAGAAATTTGAAGCAATGGCGGCGGGTCTGCAGGTGTTCGGGCAGCCGGCGTCGACTGACGTGGCCAGGGTGCTCACCTGCCTCTTCGAGAAGAACCTCGAGTTCGAGCTCGTCCGCATCGACACCTTCAAGAGGGAGCACAAGCTGCCCGAGTTCATCAAGCTAAGGGTGCGTATCATCATCCCTGCCATCTCCATCCATCCATCCATGCATCCATGGTGCACTTTCTTAATTTGGGTTTGATCATGTATAATCTCACTGTTGACGATCGTCCGTCTCGATCTGCAGGATCCTACCGGGCAGGTGACTTTCAAGCATGGTGACAAGACCCTTGTTGGTAAGAAGCAGAGTTAATTCTGATCCAAAACAGCACACCGATTGAAGAATTTAATTACAGAATGTGGTTCTTGTCTTCTCTTCTGGTGGCAGATTCAAGGGCGATATGCCGCTACCTATGCACCCAGTTCCCGGAGGACGGCAACCGCGGGATCTACGGCACGGGGTCGCTGGAGCGCGCGTCCATAGAGCAGTGGCTCCAGGCGGAGTCGCAGAGCTTCGACGCCCCGAGCTCGGAGCTGGTCTTCCACCTGGCCTTCGCGCCGCAGCTTAACATGCTCCCCGACGAGGCCCGCATCGCGGAGAACGAGAGGAAGCTGCAGCAGATGCTCGGCGTCTACGACGAGATCCTCGCCAAGAACCAGTACCTCGCCGGCGACGAGTTCACGCTCGCCGACCTCTCCCACCTGCCGGCCTCCCACTACATCGCCGGCTCCCAGAGGGGCAGGAAGCTCTTCACCTCCAAGAGGCACGTGGCCAGGTGGTACGACGCCATCTCCAGCCGCGCCTCGTGGCAGCAGGTGGTCAAGATGCAGCACGAGCACCCCGGCACCTTCGAGTGATCGGCGAGCTCGATCGCCGTCTGTCATCCATCGGCAACATGCATGAATCTTTCATCGGGCTTCATACCGTGATGTCTCCGTCAAGGTCCCTCTCGTCTACGTTCGTTCGTTCGTTGTCGTGTTGGCTAAAATAATGTGAAGCCCTAAAGCGCGCGGTGTCTCTCGTAATGTCTTCCATTTTGCAACACCATTGTCCTTCCAGGGGTTGTAATGCTCAGTTGCTTTCAGTTCAGCAAATAAATTGTTCCCAATCGAGCATTCTTGCTCGTTTGTCTTACATGTGACTTGATTTTACAGGAGACTACTTTGTAGATGAAGGCATTGATATGCATGTTCTAAGACACAAATGACAAATTTTGATGTTGCATGATGACAGTGACCCAATGAGCGCAAGAAATCTCAAATTGTGCATATAGAAACATTTTTACTTGTTTTTTTTGATAAAAAAATGCTTTTATTAACTTTAAATATAGTATCAAGCGGATATAAAACCTGATGAGTTACCCCCGATCTCTGCATAACTAACATGACACTAAAAGTCTGGGAAGAAACCAACATATGGGCAACAATAGAGTCATATAGGACCGACATATACCTATGTCGAAGAAGGTGGTAGACCGATCCAGAGATTATGCTGCCTCTCATGTTGGGTAATAACTCCGTGGCGACCTACTCCAATCGCCTACACACCGCTTTGAATAGCGGCTGTTACTCTGTTCGGTGTAGCGTAGACCACATACGAAGCGAGTGCGTATAACTGAAAATAACTTGCAAAGGAGAAGAGTTTATGCTATTAGAAATCAAATCATTTCTACATAGAAAAAGCAATCATAATAAGCCATACACTTTCACCCATAACGTATTGACCCTATTTGGAATACCGTCCGGCCAATGACCAAAAATATTTACAACACTTATGGGTGACTATAATTGGATGCTGTTTGGATGACTAATCATGTAGTATGCGCAAACTCTTCCAATGGAATATCTGGGAATACTAGTAAATCAAGGCCTCCTGTGGTTCAAAGGAAAAGTGTAGAAAACACATAGAAATAGAGTTTTTTTTTCTACAGTGGCATCATTCAAACCTTTGGTTCAAAGGAATATAGCAAAGAAAAATTTGATTTTTTGTTCCTTTTGTCTTAGTTTAAGAGTTAAAAACACATGCATTTTATAATCCAAATGGACCTCCTTTCAAAAAAATTACGCACGGAAAACAAGAGTAAGATCTTTAGTAGGAGTAACATAATACCATGCTAGTTATACATTTTCATGTTGTTTGACTATGATTTGACATAATAACATGCTAATTATACCTCCTTTTAAAATTCATGTTGTTTGACTTTGATTTTCATGCTAATTATACATAATAACTAGTGTAAGATCCTTGTTGACATAATAACATGCTAATAACGCACGAAAAAAGATATTACTTTCCTAAAAATGTCACTGAAATAATGGAACATTCATGAATAAAATAGTTGAAACCTACCTAGAGAAAAATATTTTTGATTTTTTGAAACACAAATGAACTTGTTTCAAAGATTATGTTCACGTTAGTAAAGGTTTGGCGATGCAATGGTGTGTGTGTGTGTGCGTGTGTGCGTGTGTGTGTGTGTGCGTGTGTGTGTGTGTGAGAGAGAGAGAGAGAGAGAACGTGGGTGGTGTTCACAACATTCTTGAAACAGGCTTTTGCTCCGCTTTATAAATAAAGCAACTATCATGTCTGTCGTGGTTTTGTCACGGCAGATGTCCTAGAGAAAGGACTTAGTCGTGGAGCCATCGCGACGGGTTAGCTTGAAGGGGTTAAAGCGGACACAGGGACGCAAGAGAGTTTATACTAGTTCGGCCCCTTCGGTGAAGGTAAAAGCCTACGTCTAGTTGTGATGGAATTGATGGGGTTTCGATGACTAGGGAGCAAACAAGCTTTGCCTATGTCTCGAGTTGTTGTCTGTTGTCCTTGAACCGCCGCCGGGTCGTCCCCTTATATACACGGGTGACTCCCGTCGGCTTACAGAGTCCCAATACCGGCTCATAGATGTGTCGGGTTTGGTCTCTACTTATTCCTAACTTACAATACAAGTTAACTACTAAGGCCGGTTTACGGCTACAGGCCTTGAACCGACCATGGGTCTTGAGCACTCATCTGCCTTCTTGGGCTTTAACATACTTAACTACTGACGAAGCTAACCCGGCCCAGACAGGCCGGTTTACGCCCAGTAGTAATATCCCCAACATTAGGCCCCAGATTGATTTGAACGGGTTCATGTCAATCCTTTAACAAAAGCTTCATCTTCAACATCTTCTCATAAATTGGTAAACCTCCATGATATCATCTTCTCTGATTGCTGTAAACCGGAGTGACGTCACCTGTCATAACGAAGCTATCCATTATGCTTCTTTGTTTAATAGATCTGCGGAAATCGAGGCGACAGCCCCATTTCGTGGCCCCTTAATTGTCGCGCCTGACACATGTTCTTTCGCCTTATAAATAGGACCGAAGGGTCATTTCTTTTCTCCCTTCGTGCCTTCTTCGTCTTCCTCGCGTTGCCAGCCTCGGAGCTCCGCCGCCGCCGTCGACCTCTGCCTCATCTTCGGCCTTATTATACCTGAGCCATTAGTTCTACTTATGTACATATTACAACGATGTATATATTATGATTAACTGTAATAAACCGGAACCTCAGCTAAATCGGGGTATCTGTTCTTTTACATCATGTGTGGTTACACGGAGTTGTTCTAAAGCGGCTTCCGGTTTACCCCTTGAGTTCGCTTTGCTAAAAGCATCGTGTCATATCACTTGGAGGATTGGTCGTGTCCGAACCAATACCATACCTCTTGATAGGCGAGAGCCACCAGATCACTTGGGGACTTGGTCACGTCTGAACCACTCATGCCTCTTGATCGGCCTAAGGCCACAGAATCACTTGGGGGCTTGGTCGAACCCGAACCATCGCCATGCCACTTGGTCGGCATAAATGTCACGGTTTCATTTGGGGACCTGGCCGACTAGAACCATAGTTACACCTAACGGGAGCTTGGTCGTGTTCGGCCATGGTAACGCCATTTAATCAGCTCAAATAAACCTTTTTGCAAACTGTTTTCGCATTGCTTTTGCTTCGCACTTTTCTTTGCAAGATACTTTTTTCTTTTTTATTGCGTTCTTTTTAAACCGACAAAGTTTTTCAACCAATCCATTGACGGAACACAGTTCACGTCAATCCGGAGACTATTTGTCCGGTTTGATCCTTGTTGTTAACATCATCTTATGGAGTAACACGGTGTTTATTATAACCCGGCACGGTTTACATGGTAAACCAGCGTCATGTATATATACAGGAGCTGTTATCTCCTCCAACAGTGTGGGTTTGCAAAACTCCGCTTCAAGGTTGGCCAAGCCAACTTCACACTCAACGATGGCAGGTATTATGTATCTCAAAATTTTGGTTATATACTTAAAAAAAATTTGGATGTTTTGACTTCATATATGCAGACATCATATTCCTGGGGCATCGGCACAAACATGCCAAAAAACATAAAAGAAAAAGGGGGGAAAGACCAACAAGTGTCCGGAAGCTCAGGAGCTCTGTGACGAGTCAATTCAGCGCACGGTATCAGTCATGCCGTCCATCATGCGGCCCAGCCAATCATGATTCCTTTGTCTAGATAATGAGTGCCAGTGGTGCAATAATGCAAGGAATTTGAAGATAGAGTCAGAGGAGCGGCTAATAAAATAACATGTTCAATAACCATCTTGTTGCGCGTCGTCGGCAGGGTCCATGCTAAAACGACGAATGCAAGCCAGAAGAGGTGTCTCCTTGTCCCGGTCTAGTTGGCCCAGGTTTGAAGTAACCCGACCATGTCTGGGGATGTCAGTCGGGCCCGGAGCCTCACGGAGAAAGCACCAAAGAAACCGTGCCGCCAAGTGTCCACAACATACATATGCTGTCAAATAACAAAAAAAAAAGAAGATTCAAATATAACTCAAATGTATGGGGATGTATAGCCACTCCGCTAGGTAGTGGATCCGTTAGAAATGAGTTTCCCGCAGATGACTATTCCCGAAGGTTTTAGAGCATTTTTTTTGAGTCCTTGTATGAATTAGGTTTTTTTATTAGTAAAAATAGGCAATACATCTCTTTCCACAGTGTATGAGCAGGGACGCTATAAGTTTTATTGGCAGTCCTTTTTCTTTTCTTTTCCTCTTAATGAATATTGGTACTGGTCCTTTGCTTTTGTCTCTTGCTTGCTTAACGGGGTTTTGTATGTGTCATGTCACGAGATTCTGATCTTACATGCACGTGGTACGGTGATATTTTCATCTGCTCATAGTCGAGAGTGGTGTTCTGGCTTATAGGTGTAGATAAAATGTGTATTTAGACAACGGGTGCATCTACGCCTATGAGCCAAAGTAAATTTCACAACAAAAACAGGCCTCTGTTTTCTCTGCTTTTACATTTTATCTCTTATGATATATCTCAAGATCTTGCTCAATGCCCACACTCATTTTGCTTGCGGGTATAATCATGCATCCATGCTGCCGTGCCATGGCGGTGCCACACACACCAGACAATCTTGTGACACAGATAACTCTCCCCTTTCCCTTTGGCGCCCACCCACCCGACCCCCTTTGCTCTTTACCTCTTTTTTCACTTTGATTTTCCAGGCTTTATTTAGGTTTACCCTTGGACAAGCAAAGCATTTTGTTCCCTTGGCTTTGGCAACTATATAAGGACACTACATCAAATCAGCAATGCAAACCAGGCATCGCTCATACATTTGCGGCTTTCCAATTTGGTCTCAAGCTTTCGCTTCACATTCCGGTCCGGTTGAGTGCGGTGCAGCTGCAATGGCGAGCGTGAAGGTGTTCGGGTCGCCGATGTCGGCGGAGGTGGCGCGCGTTCTCATGTGCCTGTTCGAGAAGGACGTGGAGTTCCAGCTGATCCGCGTCGACGCCTACCGCGGCCCCAAGCGCATGCCCCAGTACCTCAAGCTCCAGCCCCTCGGCGAGGCGCTCACCTTCGAGGACGGCAGCCTCACCCTCTCCGGTAAGCTCTAATAAGCTCTAAGCGGCGGCCGGCAATGGTGGTAGGTGCATGGTTCATTCACCATGGTTTCTGATGATGGTAACCATCTGTGCTGCATGCAGAGTCGAGGGGCATCCTGCGGCACATCTCGCACAAGTACGCCATGCAGGGCAACCCGGACCTGATCGGCACGGGGGCGCTGGAGCGCGCGTCCATCGAGCAGTGGCTGCAGACCGAGGCGCAGAGCTTCGACGAGCCCAGCGCCCAGATGGTCTACAGCCTCGCCTTCCTGCCGCCCGCCATGCCGCAGAAGCTCAACAACGGCGACGGCGATGGCAGTAATGGCACCGGGGCCGTGGTGAACGCGTCGGCGAAGCGCGTGACGGCGGCGGGGGCGGCCAAGGAGGAGGAGATGCGGAAGCTGTTCGAGAAGAGCCAGAGGGAGCTGGAGAAGCTGCTGGACATATACGAGCAGCGCCTGGAGGAGGCGGAGTACCTGGCCGGCGACAAGTTCACCATCGCCGACCTGTCGCACCTGCCCAACGCCGACCGCCTCGCCGCCGACCCGCGCTCCCGCCGCATGTTCCAGCGCCGCAAGAACGTCAGCCGCTGGTGGGACAAGGTCTCGCAGCGGGAGGCCTGGGCCTACGTCAAGAGCCTGCAGCGCCCTCCCACGTCCATCGGCGCCGGCGCCGGCGCGGGCGCCGACGCCGCGCAGAACCAGCAGCAGCCGCGGACCGTCGAGGCGCGGGACGGCAGCAGCAACAGCCACAACTACCAGCGCGACCAGTACGCCGACGCGAGCGACGGCGGCAGCAACTACCAGCGCAACCAGTCCGGCGAGCACAGCGACTACCAGCAGAGCCGGACGGGCGACGCGCGGTACTGATCGACGACGATCGAGCGCGAGCATGGACCTGAGAATGCGCTGATGCATACAGTACCTTTCTGTGTTCCTGTGTTTGATCCGCTGGCCTGTCCACTTCGTCGTAACTTGCTTCTTTTGTGGCCTGCCTGCACGTATGTGTGTTTTGTTTGCACCGGTACCCTTTTCTTTTCCCCACCGTTGTTGTTAATCGTCATGGCGTCTCCTGTGTAATAAAAAGTTTGCCACTTTCTTGATTAAACTGAAGATTGTGTTGTGCGTCAAAATGGTCCAACTTCACTTTCCATGCAAAGGATTCAATTACTTTAATTTTAGATAGAAAATGCACTAGGGGTTGATCGCGGCCTGCTACCCGAGTAAATTGCAGGAAATCATCACTTTGATAACTAGGTTAGCGAAACACTACGTTACTTTCTTTTTGCAGAAAACAATATTTCTTGTGTAATCCCTTTGCAAAAACCATTGATCAATGGCTTTGCCTCGGTTAAGCGCATTTATGATAGATAGGACCCACTAGCTAGGCTAATCAATGGTTTTTTCCCCCTGGTATATCCCCTAGTATTTAGCCCATGTGCCAAGTAAAAGAGGCCCAAAACGCAATTTGTCACAGCCCATTGCGCCCCCCCCCCCCCCCCCTCATGGCCATTGTGGTTGTGGCATACAAGAGATCAACTAGTTAACGAGCACTCCTTTTCTAAAAGAAAAGTTAACGAGCGCTCCTTCGGGAGCCTCGCAATGATCAGCGTCACTTGGCACGCTCTCAGCCATTCGCCATGTGTCGCGTTCTGGGCGCTTTCTTCGGATTTTTTTATTTTATTTTTCTGCACGTGTTTTCAGCTTTTTAAACAGGGTTTTTCCGGATCTTTTTTACGTTTTGGTTTTCCACCAGTCTTCCTTCGCTTTTCTATCACAATTTTTTTTTCTGAAAACAAAATTTTGCGCTAAAAAACGCGTTTTTCCCCTTTCGCGAGAGTCACAGTTTTGCTTCCGCGAGAGGCACGGTTTTGTTTTCGCGAGAGTCACAGTTGTGCCTCTAAACGGAAAAAAACGCGTTTTCTGTTTTTTTTCCTTTCGCGGGAGGCACGGTTTTGCTTCCGCGAGAGGCACGGTTGTGCTTTAGCGACAGTCACGGCCGTGCCTCTCGGAAATGAAAAAAAAACATGTTTTCTGTTTTTTTTCTTTTGCGAGAGTCACGGTTTTGTTTCCGCGAGAGGCACGATTATGCTTTCGTGAGAGTCACGGCCTTACGTCTCGGAAGCCGAAAAAACACGTTTTCTAATTTTTTTTTTCCTTTCACGAGAGTCACGGTTTTGCTTCCGCGAGAGGCACGGTTGTGTTTTCGCGAGAGTCACGGTTGTGCCTCCTCAGAAACGAAAAAACGAGTTTTCTCTTCTCTTTTTCCTTCCGCGAGAGTCACAGTTTTGCTTCCGCGAGAGGCATAATAATGATTTCGTGAGAGGCATGGCCGTGCCTCTTTCGGAAAGGGAAAAAACTCATGCTCCAGGTTCGGTTTTTCCGTCTGGTTTTTTTGTGAAAAAAAATCGTCAAAACCTATTAACATGGGATCTAGTTTTGAAGATCTCGACGCGAGGAATCCAACGCTGAAAGCGGTTCAAGATTTGAACGCGCGGTTTAAGAGATAAAACGTTTTGAATAAACGAATCTATGAAAAAGAAAAAACTCTCAGGTTGCGACATGTGATACACATGCAATGCGCCACTTGTCGCAACCTGAGAAAGTTGGAGTGATCTTTGCAACGAGTACTCCTCAACTATTTTAAGCCGATGAAAATGGAGATATCAAAAAGTCGGTGGTGTTCTTAATCGGTTGGACTGAGATGTAAGCTTAGGTCTGACAATAGTCGATGGGTAACGAACATGTTGTTACCGAGGGCTCTGGCAGGGAAGTGGAACGAGCCATGGCTTTCCCATGATCCCACATTTTACATATATGTGTTTGTTTTAGGTAATTTTCAACGGTAACCCGTAAAAAACCTTTCGCATCTGTCCATTGACAGGGGGAATCAGTCCTTGGATACGGATGCGGGAGGATGCCATCCAACCATAGAGGCATACATCCTGTCTTCTGAGTTTTTTCTAGTCCGCACGATCAAGTAGCCGCATGCAAAGGGCACAAAAATTCAAATAGTCGCATGTAACAGTAGTTCAAATTTGTTTATGCATTTGAATAAACTCCTCAAATGTAGCAGGATTCTGGTCCAGAAGTTGGATAGGATCACCCATGTTCACAAATTCCATAGCTGCGGCAGCATCGTCACCCTCATCCTCAATGATCATATTCTGCATAATCACACAACATGTCATCACCTCCGACAAGGTCTCTGAATCCTATTGTTTTGCAGGTCCACGAACAACTGCAAAACGGGCGTGAAGAACTCCAAATGCCCTCTTGACATCCTTTCTAGCTGCTTCTTGTCTTTGGAAAAAATCCTTTTTTGGCCAACTAGGTTTGAGATGGTGCTGACAAAGGTACCCCATGGAGGATAGATACTGTCAACCAGATAGTAGCCCATTTTGTACTCATGTCCATTGACATTATAGTGGCAAGGAGGAGCTTTTCCTTCAACCAGCCTCGCAAACAACGACGATCATTGCAGCACATTGATATCACTTTGAGACTGCATCAAGAATGATGGTGGGCTTCTTAACATGACCCTGATATTGCTCTTGTAAAGCCTTCAGACAATTCTTCCATTTCCAATGCATGTAGTCAAGAGATCCAAGCAAACCTGGCCACCTTCTTGCTTCTGATATTGACAGGAGCTTCTCTGTGTCTGCCACAGTTGGTTCTTTCAGGTACTGAGATCTGAATACCTCGACCACGGCAGTTGCAAACCTGACCGTGGCATCTCCGCTTGTGCTCTCAGAAATTTGTAGGTACTCGCCCCATGAATCAGCGGCCGTGCCATATGCAAGCATTCGGAGTGCGGACGTGCACTTCTGGTAACCAGAGAAGCCAATCGTTCCCACGGCGTCCTTCTTCAGGATGAAGTAGTCATCGTAGGACCAGACACCATGGTACAAACGATCGAAGACAGTCTTGCGCATCCGAAAATGCCGGCGAAAATGGTCAGCGAATAGTGCATCAGGGGCAAAGTAGTCGGCCATCAGTGTCAAATGCCCACACGCCCTATTGCGGTTGAGCACTAGATGACCTTTGATCGAGCCCTTGAAATTGAGAACATGCTCCTCTGCATGCTCCGCATCTTCAAGGAGCGCCTGCATCATTGCCGTCTCATCGGAGTACTCCTCCTCGTCCGATGAGCTGTCAAATGACTCAACATACTGCTTGTATATGTACTCCAAATCAGAATCCATTGCTACAAACAAGAAGGGACAGCTGTTTTCAACTCCGGCGATTCAGCGAACAGTTGCCGGGCATGGTAGAGGATGGTACCTGGCGGCGGTCAGGGGACAGGGTGAAGGAAATATGCCCTAGAGGCAATAATGAAGTTGTTATTTATATTTCCTTATATCATGATAAATGTTTATTATTCATGCTAGAATTGTAATAACCGGAAACTTAGTAGATGTGTGAATACATAGACAAAACAGAGTGTCCCTAGTATGCCTCTACTTGACTAGCTCGTTAATCAAAGATGGTTAAGTTTCCTAACCATAAACATGTGTTGTCATTTGATGAACGGGATCACATCATTAGAGAATGATGTGATGGACAAGACCCATCCGTTAGCTTAGCATTATGATCGTTTAGTTATATTGCTATTGCTTTCTTCATGACTTATACATATTCCTCTGACTATGAGATTGTGCAACTCCCGAATACCGGAGGAACACCTTGTGTGCTATCAAACATCACAACGTAAATGGGTGATTATAAAGATGCTCTATAGGTGTCTTCGAAGGTGTTTGTTGAGTTGGCATAGATCGAGATTAGGATTTGTCACTCCGAGTATCGGAGAGGTATCTCTGGGCCCTCTCGGTAATGCACATCACTATAAGCCTTGCTAGCAATGTGACTAATGAGTTAGTTGCGGGATGATGCATTACAGAACGAGTAAAGAGACTTGCCGGTAACGAGATTGAACTAGGTATTATGATACCGACGATCGAGTCTTGGGTAAGTAACATACTGATGACAAAGGAAATAACATATGTTGTTATGCGGTTTGACCGATAAAGATCTTCGTAGAATATGTAGGAGCCAATATGAGCATCCAAGTTCCGCTATTGGTTATTGACCAAAGATGTGTCGGTCCGATAAGTTAAGGCTCGCGGAGGGTATCATTATTTTCTGACCTTCACAGATGATTTGAGCGGATATGGGTATATCTACTTGATGAAACACAAGTCTGAAACATTTGAAAAGTTCAAAGAATTTCAGAGTAAAGTGGAGAATCATCGTAACAAAAAAATAAAGTTTGAATGATCTGATCGCGGAGGCGAATATTTGAGTTACGAGTTTGGCCTTCATTTAAAACAATGTGGAATAGTTTCACAACTCATGCCACCTGGAACACCACGGCATAATGGTGTGTCCGAACGTCGTAACCGTACTTTATTAGATATGGTGCGATCTATGATGTCTCTTACCGATTTACCACTATCGTTTTGGGGTTATGCATTAGAGACAGTTGCATTCACTCTAAATAGGACACCGTCTAAATCCGTTGAGATGACACTGTATGAACTGTGGTTTAGCAAGAAACCTAAGCTGTCATTTCTTAAAGTTTGGGGTTGCGATGCTTATGTGAAAAAGCTTCAGCCTGATAAGCTCGAACCCAAATCGGAGAAGTGTGTCTGCATAGGATACCCGAAAGAAACTGTTGGGTACACCTTCTATCACAGATCCGAAGGCAAGATCTTTGTTGCTAAGAATGGATCCTTTCTAGAGAAGGAGTTTCTCTTGAAAGAAGTGAATGGGAGGAAAGTAGAACTTGATGAGGTAATTGTACCTTCTCTCGAATTGGAAAGTAGCTCATCACAGAAAACCGTTCCCATGATACCTACACCAAGTAAAGAGGAAGCTAATGATAATGATCATGAAACTTTGGATCAAGTTACAACTGAACCTCGTAGGTTAACCAAAGAATGTTCCGCACCAGAGTGGTATAGTAATCCTGTTCTGTAAGTCATGTTACTAGAATATGACGAACCTACGAACTATGAGGAAGCGATGATGAGCCCAGATTCCGATAAATGGCTTGAGGCCATGAAATCTGAGATAGGATCCATGTATGAGAACAAAGTATGGACTTTGATTTACTTGTCCGATGATCGGCGAGCCATTGAAAATAAATGGATCTTCAAGAGGAATACAGGCGCTGGTAATAGTGTTACTATCTACAAAGCTCAAATTGTCGCAAAAGGTTTTTGACAAGTTCAAGGTGTTGACTAAGATGAGATTTTCTCACTCATATCGATGCTTAAAGTCTGTTTGAATCATGTTAGCAATGGCCGCATTTTATGAAATCTGGCAAATGGATGTCAAAACTGCATTCCTTAATGGATTTATTAAAGAAGAGTTGTATATGATGCAACCAGAAGGTTTTCTCAATCCTAAAGGTGCTAACAAAGTGTGCAAACTCCAGCAATCCATCTATGGACTAGCGCAAGCATCTCGGAGTTGGAATATACGCTTTGATAAGGTGATCAAAGCATACGGTTTTATACAGACTTTCGGAGAAGCCCGTATTGATAACCCACAAGTATAGGGGATATCAATAGTTTTCGAGGGTAGAGTATTCAACCCAAATTTATAGATTCGACACAAGAGGAGCCAAAGAATATTTGAAGGTATTAGTAGCTGAGTTGTCAATTCAACCATACCTGGAGATTAATTATCTGCAGCAAGTAATCAGTAGCACAGTAATATGATAGTTTTGGCAGTAGTGACAGCAGCAACGGTAAAAGTAACAGCGATAGCAGTTTTGTAGCAAGTGTAACAGTGATGATGCCAGTAGTAACTTAGCAGAAACAATATAAGATAAATTCATAGGCATTGGATCGGTGACCTGTTGGATGATATTCATCATGTGACAGTTATAACCTAGGGCGATACGACACTAGCTCCAGTTCATCGATATAATGTAGGCATGTATTCCGTAAATAGTCATACGTGCTTTATTAAAAGAACTTGCATGGCATCTTTTGTCCTACCCTCCCATGGCAGCGGGGTCCATATTGGAAACTAAGGGATATTAATGCCTCCTTTTAATGGAGAACCGGAACAAAGCATTAACACATAGTGAATACATGAACTCCTCAAACTACGATCATCACCGAGAGTGGGCCCGGTTGTTGTCACTCCGGGGTTGTCGGATCATAACACGTAGTAGGTGACTATAACTTGCAAGATTGGATCTAAAACATGGATATAATGATGAATTCATAAACGGTTCAGATCTGAAATCATGGCACCCGGGCCCAACGTGACAAGCATTAAGCATGGCAAAGTCATAGCAACATCAATCTAAGAACATAGTGGATACTAGGGATCGGGCCCTAACAAAACTAACTCGATTACATGATGAATCTCATCCAACTCCTCACCGACCAGCGAGCCTACGAAGGAGTTACTCACTCCCGATGGGGAGCATCATGGAATTGGCGATGGAGATGGGTTGGTGATGACGAAGAACGAATATCCCTCTCTCCGGAGCCCCAAACGGACTCCAGATCTGCCCTCCCGAGGAAGAACAGGGCTTGGCGGTGGCTCCGTCTTGTCGATCGCGATAATTCTTTCTCCCTAATTTTTTCTGGAAATATGTGATTTTATAGTATCAGGGGGGTCGTCGGCGGGGCCACCAGGTGGGTACAACCCACCTGGGCGCGGCAGGAGAGGGGGCGCGCCCTGGTGGGTTGTGCCCAACCAGGGGCCCCTCTCTGGTGGGTCTTGGCTCCAAAAATTCTTACTATTGATATAAAAAATCCTCGCAAAGTTTCGTTTCATTCCGAGAACTTTTATTTCTGCACAAAAACAACACCATGGTAGTTCTGCTGAAAACAGCGTCAGTCCGGGGTTAGTTTCCTTCAAATCATGCAAATTTGAGTCCAAAACAAGAGGAAAAGCATGAGAAAAAGTAGATACGTTGGAGACGTATCAACTCCCCCAAACTTAAACATTTGCTGGTCCTCAAGCAATTCAGTTGATAAACTGAAAGTGAAATAAACTTTTATGAACTCTTTTGCTCTTGTTTGCATAAATAAGCTTAAACAACACCCAGGTTTTCAACCATCATTATAACTAACCATGTCGACAATAACTCTTAAAAATTATAATGACTCATATCAATGACATAATCAGCTAGCGAGCGATAATAAGATATCTCAAATGGCAACACGTTGTCAAAACAACCATGATATAATATGACAATAGTGGTATCTCACTAGCCCTTTCTGAGACCGCAAAACATAAATGCAGAGCACCTCCAAAGTTCAAGCAGTGAGTAAACATTGTAATTCATGGTAGAAAAGATCCAGTCATGATGCACCCAACATTAGCTATACATAATGCATAAATCATGACAGATGTGCTCTACTCAGTTTCTGGCGCTTGTTTTTAGAAGGTGATGACACAACATAAAAGTAAATAGAAAGTCCCTTCGCAGAGGGAAGCAGTGATTTGTAGAGGTGCCAGAGCTCAGTTTTTAAAACAGAGATAAATGATATTTTGAGACATGCACCCTTCTTATTCACTTCACGACCATCAGTTATCAACATATTCCATGCTAAGCACGCTAGTGACGGTTCCCAAGCAATAAAAGTAAAGATTTTGACTCCATTGTGAGTTTTTGTTTGATTATTTAAGAGATGAAACCTTTTTGTATTTTGCAGTTTGGGACTGGGAATCCCTATTACCGCCCATTTTCTCGTGCGATGGCAAGTGAATAAACACTCGACCTGAGAATAACCCGCTTAGCACGGAAGATATCGACCACCTTCTGTCGTTCCATGAATGATCCAGGCACACAAAACGGATAATTTTTAGAAGTTTTTTAGAGGTGGCACATGCAAATTTACTTAGGACGGCAAGGTAATACGTACTGCATATAGGTAGGTATGGTGGACTCATCTGGAATAACTTTGGGTTCAAGGTTTTTGATGTACAAGCAGAATTCCCACTTAGTACAGGCGAAGGCTAGCAATTAAGATTGAGAAGCGGCCAGCTAGAGAGCAACAACGATCATGACCATGCATTATGCATAAGTAACATTGGACACTAGCATGAGTAGGATATGAACATCATGAACATAAATATTATAGAGGCTATGTTGGTTTTGATTCAACTACATGCATGAACATGTACCAAGTCAAGCCACTCGAACATTTAGAGGAGGATACCATATCATCATACTACATCACAATCATTTTAACACTATGTTGATATCCAAGATAAATCATTACTAGCTCCCAGCTACTTATGCATGGCATGAGAAACTATAATCTCTAACTGTCATTGCACACATGTTTAATCATAATGGGCTGAAGCCTGGATACTAGGTTAAACATATTTACACAAATAGAACAAGTCGAGTTCATACCAGTTTCTCTCTGCCACGGCCAGTTCATCGATTATCGTCATTATTGCCTTTCACTTGCACGACCAAATGATATGAAAATAATAATAGTGCAAGAGTGCCATGAACTAAGTTGGAATCTGCAAAATATTTTATTCAACAGAAGAAGACAAGGTAAAATGTGCTCTTTATTAGTTCAACAGTTATTCATATGAGAGTCACTCAACATTTTCATCGTGGTCTTTTCCTCAGTAAGACTCGAATAAAAAGAAAAGAAATTCAGAGAAACACACTGAAATATTTTTGGAGTTTTTGGTTTTCTTCAACAAGCAAATAAAAAGCAAAAACAAGAAAACTTATTTACACGGGAAAGCTCCCAACAAGCAAAAGAAGAACAAGGAAATCTTTTTGAATTTTCTTTTTAGTATTGCTACTAAGCATGCATAGAAAGTAAATTACTACAACTATTTGTTTTGGTTTTTCTTAAGTTTTTTAAACACACAAGAAGAAATCAAGAAAATAAATCTAAGCATGGATGATACAATGAAAAAGTGTGAACACCGATGATACGTCTCCAACGTATCTACTTTTCCAAATACTTTTGCCCTTGTTTTGGACTCTAACTTGCATGATTTGAATGGAACTAACCCGAACTGACACAGTTTTCAGCAGAATTACCATGGTGTTATTTATGTGCAGAAACAAACGTTCTCGGAATGACCTGAAACTTCACGAAGCAACTTTTTGGAAAATATAAAAAATACTTGCAAAAGATGAAGGCCAGGGGGGCCACCACCTCTCCACGAGGGTGGGGGTGCGCCTGCCCCCCTAGGGCGCGCCCCCCTACCTCGTGGGCCCCCTGGTGCCTCTCCGACTCCAACACCAACTCCATATATTGTGTTTCGGGGAGAAAAAAATAAGAGAGAAAAATTCATCACGTTTTACGATACGGAGCCGCCGCCAAGCCCTAAAACCTCTCGGGAGGGCTGATCTGGAGTCCGTTCGGGGCTCCGGAGAGGGGAATCCGTCGCCATCGTCATCATCAACCATCCTCCATCACCAATTTCATGATGCTCACCGCCGTGCGTGAGTAATTCCATCATAGGCTTGCTGGACGGTGATGGGTTGGATGGGATCTATCATGTAATCGAGTTAGTTGTGTTAGGGTTTGATCCCTAGTATCCACTATGTTCTGAGATTGATGTTGCTATGACTTTGCTATGCTTAATGCTTATCACTAGGGCCCGAGTGCCATGATTTCAGATCTGAACCTATTATGTTTTCATCAATATATGAGTGTTCTTGATCCTATCTTGCAAGTCTATAGTCACCTATTATGTGTTATGATCCGTTAACCCCGAAGTGACAATAATCGGGATACTTACCAGTGATGACCGTAGTTTGAGGAGTTCATATATTCACTATGTGTTAATGCTTTGTTCCAGTACTCTATTAAAAGGAGGCCTTAATATCCCTTAGTTTCCGTAAGGACCCCGCTGCCACGGGAGGGTAGGACAAAAGATGTCATGCAAGTTCTTTTCCATAAGCACGTATGACTATATTCGGAATACATGCCTACATTATATCAATGAACTAGAGCTAGTTCTGTGTCACCCTAGGTTATGACTGTTACATGATGAACCACATCCGGACTAATTCTCTATCACCGATCCATTGCCTACGAGCTTTCCTATATTGTTCTTCACTTATTTACTTTCCCGTTGCTATTGCTATCATCACTACAAAATACCAAAAACATTACTTTTACTACTGTTACCCTTTGCTACCGTTACCACTACTATCATATTACTTTGCTACTAAATACTTTGCTGCAGATACTAAGTTTCCAGGTGTGGTTGAATTGACAACTCAGCTGCTAATACTTGAGAGTATTCTTTGGCTCCCCTTGTTTCGAATCAATAAATTTGGGTTGAATACTTTACCCTCGAAAACTGTTGTGATCCCCTATACTTGCGGGTTAGCAAGACTATTTTCTGGCGCCGTTGCCGGGGAGCATAGCTCTATTCTTTGAGTCACTTGGGATTTATATCTGCTTATCATTATGAAGAACTTGAAAGATCCAAGAACAAAGATTTATCCCTCAACTACGAGGGGAGGTAAGGAACTGCCATCTAGCTCTGCACTTGATTCACCTTCTGTTTTGAGTAAGCTTGCGACACCTAAAACTGCTTCTGCTATTCGTTCTGATATGTCGCATGTTATTGATGATGCCACTTCTGCTATATATGATACTTATGATGAAACTACTTATATGCTTGATACTATTGTGCCACTTGGTGAATTTCTGGATGAACAACTTGCTAGGGCTAGAGAGATTGAAAATATTGAATCTGATAATACTGATGAAAGTGATGATGAAGAATCACTTGTTATTCCTAAGGGTTATGTTTTTGATCAAGAAGCCTCTTTAGCTATTTTAGCTTGCAAAGATAGATACGAAATTAAGAGGTTATTAGCTAAATGGAATAAGCAATCTCTAAATGCTAGAATGAAACCTGACCCTGCTTTTGCTACTTCACCTATCTGTGTTACCGATAAGGATTATGAATTCTCTTTTGATCCTGATATAATTACTTTGGTTGAATCTGATCCTTTTCATGGTTATGAATCTGAAACTGTTGTGGCACATCTTACTAAATTAAATGATATAGCCACCCTGTTCACGACTGATGAGAGAACTCGTTACTTTTATATCCTTAAAATATTTCCGTTCTCATTAAAGGGTGATGCTAAGATATGGTTTAATTCTCTTGATCCTGGTTGTGTGCGTAGTCCCCAGGATATGATTTATTACTTCTCTGCTAAATATTTCCCTGCTCATAAGAAACAAGCTGCTTTAAGGGATATATATATATATATATATAATTTTGTGCAAATTGAAGAAGAGAGTCTCCCACAAGCTTGGGGGAGGCTTCTCCAATTACTTAATGCTTTGCCTGATCATCCTCTTAAGAAAAATGAAATACCTGATATCTTTTATAATGGACTAACCGATGCCTCCTGAGATTACCTGGATAGTTGTGCTGGTTCTGTTTTCAGGGGAAGAACACCGGATGAAGCTGAAATTCTATTGAATAATATGTTGACAAATGAAAATAATTGGACACCTCCGGAGCCAATTCCTGAGCCAATTCCTAAACCCACTCCGAAGAAGAGGGGTATTTTATTTATCAATCCTGAAGATATGCAAGAGGCAAAGAAATCTATGAAAGAAAAAGGTATTAAAGCTGAAGATGTTAAGAATTTACCTCCTATTGAAGAAATACATGGTCTTAATTTACCGCCTGTTGAAGAAACATATGATCTTAATCCTGTACCTATTGAAGAAACTCATGGTCTTGATAACCCGACACAGGTAGTAAAGGTAAATTCTCTCTATAGATATGATAAAGCTAAAATCCCATTTACTAAATTTGCTAGCCCATGCTTAGATGAGTTTGATAAATTTATGGCTAAGCAAGAAGATTTTAATGCTTATTTTGGTAGACAATTGAAACACAATTCAAATATGCTTCAACACTTGGGTGATTATATGGCTAATGTTAAAGGTGAACTTAAACTCATTAGTAAACATGCTTCTATGGTTACCACTCAAGTAGAACAAGTACTTAAAGCTCAAAATGATTTGCTCAATGAATTGAATAGTAAGAATAATGATAATGCTGTTAGAGTTATGACTAGAGGTGGTAGAATGACTGAGGAACCTTTGTATCCTGAAGGCCATCCTAAGAGAATTGAGCAAGATTCTCAGAAAATAATGTAGATGCACCTAGTCCTTCTAAAAGGAAGAAAAAGAAAAATGATAGGACTTTGCATGCTTCTAGTGAACCTATTACTGAAACACCTAAATATCCAAATGATATTTCTATTTCTGATGCTGAAACTCAATCTGGTAATGAACCTGAAACTAGTAATAATGTTAATGATAATGTTCATGATGATGCTCAACCTAGTAATGATAATGATGTAGAAATGGAACCGGATGTTGATCTTGATAACCCACAATCAAAGAATCAACATTATGATAAGAAAGACTTTGTTGCTAGGAAACACGGTAAAGAAAGAGAATCTTGGGTTCAAAAACCCATGTCTTGTCCTCCCAAACCATCCAAGAAAAAGGATGATGAGGATTTTGAGCTCTTTGCTGAAATGATTAGACCTATCTTTTTGCGTATGCGATTAGCTGATATGCTTAAAACGAATCCTTATGCCAAGTATATGAAAGAAATTGTTACAAATAAAATAAAGATACCGGAAGCTGAAATTTCCACCATGCTTGCTAATTATACTTTTAAGGGTGGAATACCTAAGAAACTTGGAGATCCCGGTGTACCCACTATACCATGCTCTATTAAAAGAAACTATGTTAAAACTGCTTTATGTGATCTTGGAGCCCGTGTTAGTGTTATGCCTCTCTCTTTATATCATAGACTTGATTTGAATAAGTTGACACCTACTGAAATATCTTTGCAAATGGCTGATAAATCAACTGCTATACCTGTCGGTATTTGTGAGGATGTGCCTGTTGTAGTTGCAAACGTTACTATTTTAACGGACTTTGTTATTCTTGATATTCCCGAGGACGATAGTATGTCTATTATTCTTGGAAGACCCTTTTTGAATACTGCAGGGGCTGTTATTGATTGCACTAAAGGCAATGTCACTTTTCATGTTAATGGTAATGAGCATACGGTACACTTTCCGAGGAAACAACCTCAAGTTCATAGTATCAACTCTATTGGAAAAATTCCATCGATTATATTTGGAGGTTTTGAATTTCCTCTTCCTACTGTCAAGAAGAAATATGATATTCTTATTATTGGGGATGTGCATATCCCCGTTGAGGTAACATAGTGTTATTCGAAATTTCTCCGGTTCCATGTTATTCGGAATGAGTTCGCTAACAAGACTTGATCAACCTTGTTAGTGGATTCCTTTTGACGATCATGAGATGGATGAAACTAGAAGGCACAACCTTCTGTACCCCACTTTTACTTTATGTTATTTATATTAAATAAAATAAAAATAAATATTTTTCTGTCTGTTATCTGACTATCCATGCAATATAAAAATACCCCGAAAATAAAAGTTCTCCAAATGCCCTGAAATTTAAATATGATTTTTATAGAATATTTGAGAATATTTGGCACTGAGAACACAGCAGGGGGGTCAACCACCTGCCCACGAGGGTGGAGGGCGCGCCCCCTGCCTCGTGGGCCCACAGTGGCCCTCCTCCATTTATTCCTGCACCCACACACTTCTTCTTCCTCCCACAAACATGAATATACAGCTCAAGCCTGAGTCCAAGATCGTTTTGCTTCCATTTTTGATCTCCTTACTCAAAGCACCTCTCAGAAAACTGCTTGGGGAGATTGTTCCTTGGTATGTGACTCCTCCATTGGTCCAATTAGTTTTTGTTCTAGTGCTTTATTCACTGCAAATTTATGATGCCTAGGTGACCATGTTCTTGAGCTTGCATGTCAAATTTATATGGTTCCAAGTAGTTTCGATGCATGATATAGGCCCTAGGCACTTGTAGGAGTAGTTGCTATCAATATTATTGAGTTTGGTTTACTTTTATTTTGAAGTTACTAAAAATTTCAGAATTTTTCAGAAAATGATGAAGAGATTTTGAGGGGCTCATCGAGCCAAAGCTCGAAGGAAAAGGCACCAAAGCCTAAGTATAATCTGCCTCGCACCGCGGAGGTTTGGGCGTGTGAATGGCCTTCCGATTATTTCTTGAGAGTAGCCGGGATTTATGAGAATTTTCATGAATTGGCTAAAAATGCAGGCCTCACCGCTTTCCTCCACGACCAATGCGATCAGTATCTCTTACTCATAAATACCTTTGTGCAAAATTTTCATTTCCATTCTAGGAGCTCACCACCTACGGTGGAGTTCCATTTATATGATGAGCATAAGGAGATGTCACTTTATGATTTTTGTCGGGTTTGTTTAGTCCCTTTCGAGGGCAAGACAGAGGAACCACATCGCAATGATGTGGACGGGTTTATTGATACAATCATTGTAGGGGAAACAAGGAAGGTTTCCGATGCACGAATCACTAGCATACATTTCCCTGTTTTACGCTATTTTGCATTATTTGCTAGTCGTTGTTTAATTGGTCGCGGAAATTGTGGAAACCTTAGTATCCCTGATATTATTATTTTGCTCCACGGTTTATACAGTGATAACTCTGTTAGTATGGGCGGCATTATTGCTAAACGGTTAAGTCTGAACCGTACCAAGGGCCCCATCTTTGGAGGCATCTATGCTTCACGCCTAGCTGCACATTTTAACATACCTATTAGGCATTATGAGAAGGAAGAAAAAGTGATGCCTCGTGTTTATTGAGATTATAAGAGTATGGTGGCACATGATTTTATCGTTAAGAATAGGGAAGGAGAGCTTAAATACAAATTGTTCTTTGATAAACATCATCCTGAGACTATTACCCTGCCTGCTCCTTCTTTGTTTGATTTAGTTGTAGGCCAGTACCTTGTTCCGCTGAAGGCTATTCACGCCTACTGGAACCCTGCACCAGCCATGGAGCCAGAGCTGGAACCACAAGTTGATCCTTCACGACAGTCTAATTACCAGTGGGATCCGGAGATGGTTGTCAGCCAGTGGCAATCGGAATCTTCTTCTTCTTCTCAGTACGACCCCAACTATTATTATGGATATCCGCCAGGCTAGCCGTGCCATAGACCAACTTAGGCCAAAAGCCTAAGCTTGGGGGAGTACGTATTTCCCACCGACATTACATTCATGTTCACACACTCATTGCTAGATGTCGGTGCTCATACTTTTTCATTTGTATCATCCATGCTAGTTTAATTTCTTTTTTATGCTTTCTTCTTGTGTGTTTAATAAACCTTAAGAAAAACCAAAAAAAATAGTTGTAGCTTTTAATTAGTTTACTTACCATGCTTGTAGTAGTAATTAAAAAGAAAACCCAAAAATATTTCCTGTTCTTCTTTTGCTTGTTGGGAGCTTTCCCGTGTAAATAGTTTTATTTCTTTTCTTTGGGGGTCGATAGGAGAAGA
The DNA here is from genome assembly GCF_056163025.1 of Triticum urartu. NCBI lineage: Eukaryota > Viridiplantae > Streptophyta > Magnoliopsida > Poales > Poaceae > Triticum > Triticum urartu. The sequence continues at coordinate 644,009,225 of NC_141877.1, read as the reverse complement.
CCATAATTAAATTGTTGAAGTGGCTCTTGTATGCATACTTGTTGATCTGACAAAAGAGCCCATATTGCCTTTTCTTCTCCTGTTTATTGAATGCTTGCAGATTCCAGCTTAGTCCAATGCACGTGCACTATTATTATTATTCACATCGTTCGGTCGTGCAAGTGAAAGGCAATTATGACGATATATGATGGATTGACTGAGATGAGAAAAGCTGGTATGAATTTGACCTCTTTTGTTTTTTTAAATATGATTAGTTCATCGTTCCTGATTCAGCCTATTATGAATAAACATGTTTGCAATGACAATTAGAGATCATAGTTTCTTGTGCCATGCTTGATTAGCTATGAGTTATAATGGTTTACCTTTCGTGCCAACATGCTATTAAAATGGTTATGATGTGGTATGATAGGGTGGTATCCTCCTCTGAATGATTTAAGTGACTTGACTTGGCACATGTTCACGCATGTAGTTGAAACAAAATCAACATAGCCTTCACGATATTTATGTTCATGGTGGATTATATCCTACTCATGCTTGCATTCGGTGTTGATTAATTCTAATGCATGTTCATGACTGTTGTCGCTCTCTAGCTGGTCGCTTCCCAGTCTTTTGTTAGCCTTCACCTGTACTAAGCGGGAATACTGCTTGTGCATCCAATCCCTTAAACCCCAAAGTTATTCCACATGAGTCCACTATACCTACCTATATACGGTATCTACCTGCCGTTCCAAGTAAATTTGTATGTGCCAAACTCTAAACCTTCAAATAAATATCATGTTTTGTATGCTCGAATAGCTCATGTATCAACTAGGGTTGTCTGTATCTTCCATGTTAGGTGGGTTATTCTTAAGAGGAGTGGACTCCGCTCCTCACTCACAAGATAAATGGCTGGTCACCGGGATGCCCAGTCCCATGCTTTATGCAAACTAAATCAAAATAATTGCAAACAAAACTCCCCCTGGGACCCTTGTTAGTTGGAGGCACTCGTTGTTTCGAGCAAGCCATGGATTGATGCTTGTTGGTGGAAGGGGGATTATAAACTTTACCATTCTATTTGGGAACCGCCTATAATGTGTGTAGCATGGAAGATATCGCCATCTCTTGGTTGTTATGTTGACAATGAGAGTATACCGCTCAAAATATTATTCACCTCTGTTTCAGAACCGAGCTCTGGCACCTCTACAAATCCCTGCTTCCCTCTACGAAGGGCCTATCTATTTACTTTTATGCTGAGTCATCATCCTCTTATTAAAAAAGCACCAGTTGGAGAGCACCGCTGTCATTTGCATTCATTATTGTTAGTTTACATTGAGTATGACTTGACTGGATCTCTTTTACCATGAATTACAATGTCTAGTCAGTCCTTGGTCTTTAAAGGTGCTCTGCATTTATGTTTTGCGGTCGCAAAAAGGGCTAGCGAGATACCACCTTGTTATATCATATTATGATTGTTTTGAGAAAGTGTTGTCATCTGAGATTTATTATTATTACTCGCTAGTTGATCATGCTATTGATATGAGTAAACTTGAGACCTAAGCGTTATTGTGAATGTGGTTAGTTATAATCTTTGCTGAAAACTTGAATGCTGGCTTTACATATTTACAACAACAAGAGCAAACAGAGTTTGTAAAAAAATTTCTTTATCACTTTCAGTTTGTCAACTGAATTGCTTGAGGACAAGCAAAGGTTTAAGCTTGGGGGAGTTGATATGTCTCCAACGTATCTACTTTTCCAAACACTTTTGCCCTTGTTTTGGACTCTAACTTGCATGATTTGAATGGAACTAACCCGTACTGACACTGTTTTCAGCAGAATTACCATGGTGTTATTTATGTGCAGAAACAAAAGTTCTCAGAATGACCTAAAACTCCACGGAGATTATTTTTGGAAATAATAAAAAAATACTAGCAAAGAATCAAGGCCAGGGGCCCACACCCTAGCCACGAGGGTGGGGGCGCGCCTGCCCCCCTAGGGCGTGCCCCCCTACCTTGTGGGCCCCATGGTGCCTCTCCGACTCCAACTCCAACTCCATATATTGTGTTTCGGGGAGAAAAAATAAGAGAGAAGAATTCATCGCGTTTTACGATACGGAGCCGCCGCCAAGCCCTAAAACCTCTCGGGAGGGCTGATCTGGAGTCCGTTCAGGGCTCCGGAGAGGGGAATCCGTCGCCATCGTCATCATCAACCATCCTCCATCACCAATTTCATGATGCTCACCGCCGTGCGTGAGTAATTCCATCGTAGGCTTGCTGGACGGTGATGGGTTGGATGGGATCTATCATGTAATCGAGTTAGTTGTGTTAGGGTTTGATCCCTAGTATCCACTATGTTCTAAGATTGATGTTGCTATGACTTTGCTATGCTTAATGCTTGTCACTAGGGCCCGAGTGCCATGATTTCAGATCTGAACCTATTATGTTTTCATCAATATATGAGTGTTCTTGATCCTATCTTGCAAGTCTATAGTCACCTATTATGTGTTATGATCCGTTAACCCCGAAGTGACAATAATCGGGATACTTACCGGTGATGACCGTAGTTTGAGGAGTTCATGTATTCACTATGTGTTAATGCTTTGTTCCGGTACTCTATTAAAAGGAGGCCTTAATATCCATTAGTTTCCGTAAGGACCCCGCTGCCATGGGAGGGTAGGACAAAAGATGTCATGCAAGTTCTTTTCCACAAGCACGTATGACTATATTCGGAATACATTCCTACATTATATCAATGAACTAGAGCTAGTTCTGTGTCACCCTAGGTTATGACTGTTACATGATGAACCGCATCCGGCCTAATTCTCTATCACCGATCCATTGCCTACGAGCTTTCCTATATTGTTCTTCGCTTATTTACTTTCCCGTTGTTATTGCTATCATCACTACAAAATACCAAAAACATTACTTTTACTACTGTTACCTTTTGCTACCGTTACCACTACTATCATATTACTTTGCTACTAAATACTTTGCTGCAGATACTAAGTTTCCAGGTGTGGTTGAATTGACAACTCAGCTGCTAATACTTGAGAGTATTCTTTGGCTCCCCTTGTGTCGAATCTATAAATTTGGGTTGAATACTTTACCCTCGAAAACTGTTGTGATCCCCTATACTTGCGGGTTATCAACCGACAAATAGGATGATATGTGAACATGAATATAATGTCGGTGAGAACACATACTCCCCCAAGCTTAGGCTTTTGGCCTAAGTTGGTAATTGATCAGTGGCCTGGAGGGTGGTAGGGGTACTGAGGAGCGGGCATCCACTCGTCCCACTGCTGAGGCACCTGTGCAGCCTCTGCAGCAGCCTGAGCGTTCCGGTAAGCAATGATGTCTGCAGGCATAATCCTGTATCCGCCCTCATCTGTGATGAAGTCGGTGAGGCCGACATTGGCAATAGATTGCATGAACTCCTCATGAATTCCAGCCTCTTGCAGGAACGGGGTGTGCGGCCATTCGCACGGCCGTACCTCCGCCAACCTCGGAGGGTGGAGGTCACTGTCAGAAGACTCCCCAATAACACCCTTGGAGTTCTTCTTTGAGCCAAACTTACTGAATATATTCATGTCCGCGTACAATTTTCTGAAAATAAAATAATGAGGTGACAAAATTTTGTCAACAAAACTTCACAAAATTGACAGCAACTACTCATAGGGATACATAGAGGCCATAGCAAGCATTAAAACTACTTAGAACACTAAGAATTCAACATGCAAGCACATCTACAGCAGCACCAAGAGTAGCTAATTATTCAAAGTATAAACCACTAAAACAAAAACTAATTGGACAAATGGTGGAGTCACATACCAAGCAACAATCCCCCGAAACAGTTTTGGAAACGGAGCTTCCAGCAAAGAGATCGAAATCCACGGGTTTGAGTTCAAGAACATGGGAGAGAGAGAGCAATGGGGATTTTTTTTCTGGTGGTGTGTGATGATGTGGGATGAAGAGGTAAGTGAGGGGGCCCACGTGGGGACCACAACCTACCAGGTGGGTTGTGCCCACCTGGTGCACCTCCCTCTGGTATTATTTGCACCAAAAATTCTTAAATATTCAAAAAAAATCATATAAAATTTTCAAGGCATTCTGAGAACTTTTATTTTTGGGTCATTTTTTATTGCATGGGAAATTTAGAAAATAGAAAAAACATGGCATTTTATTTTATTTAAGTAATAAAAACAGAGAATAAAAAGTAGGGATAGAAAATAGTGCTTACTAAATTCATCAACTTCATACCGTTCAAAAATGATTCATTAATAAGGTTGATCGGGTCTTATTAACAACCACTTTCGATTAGCATGAAACCAAAGAACTTTCGTAAATCACTAAGTTACCTCAATGGGGATTTGCATTTCCCCAACAATAAGCATTTCATATTTCTTTTTGACAATAGGTAGAGTGCTACCTCTTGAGCACTACGTTGGTTTTCCCTTGAAGAGGAAAGGGTGATGCAGCAAAGTAGCGTAAGTATTTCCCTCAGTTTTTGAGAACCAAGGTATCAATCCAGTAGGAGGCGACGCATGAGTCCCTCGCACCTACACAAACAAATAAAATCCTCGCAACCAACGCAATAAAGGGGTTGTCAATCCCTTCACGGTCACTTATGAAAGTGAGATCTGGTAGATATGATAAGATAATATTTTTGGTATTTTTATGATAAAGATGCAAAGTAAAGAAAGCAAAATAAACAGTAAAGGAAATAGCTTGTTGATGGAAGATTAATATGATGGAAAATAGACCCGGGGGCCATAGGTTTCACTAGTGGCTTCTCTCGAGAGCATAAGTATTACGGTGGGTAAACAAATTACTGTTGAGCAATTGACAGAATTGAGCATAGTTATGAGAATATCTAGGTATGATCATGTATATAGGCATCACGTCCGAGACAAGTAGACCGACTCCTGCCTGCATCTACTACTATTACTCCACACATCGACCGCTATCCAGCATGCATCTAGAGTATTAAGTTCAAAAGAACAGAGTAACGCTTTAAGCAAGATGACATGATGTAGAGGGATAAACTCATGCAATATGATATAAACCCCATCTTGTTATCCTCGATGTCAACAATACAATATGCGACTTGCTGCCCCTATTGTCACTGGGAAAGGACACCGCAAGATTGAACCCGAAGCTAAGCACTTCTCCCATTGCAAGAAAGATCAATCTAGTAGGCCAAACCAAACTGATAATTCGAAGAGACTTGCAAAGATAACCAATCATACATAAAAGAATTCAGAGAAGATTCAAATATTGTTCATAGATAAACTTGATCATAAACCCACAATTCATCAGTCTCAACAAACACACCACAAAAGAAGATTACATTGAATAGATCTCCACAAGAGAGGGGGAGAACTTTGTATTGAGATCCAAAAAGAGAGAAGAAGTCATCTAGCTAATAACTATGGACCCGAAGGTCTGAAGTAAACTACTCACACTTCATCGGAGAGGCTATGGTGTTGATGTAGAAGCCCTCCGTGATCGATGCCCCCTCCGGCGGAGCTCCGAAAAAGGCCCCAAGATGGGATCTCATGGATACAAAAAGTTACGGTGGTGGAATTAGGGTTTTGGCTCCGTATCTGGTAGTTTGGGGGTACGTAGGTATATATAGGAGGAAGAAGTACATCGGTGGAGCAACATGGGCCCCACGAGGGTGGAGGGCACGCCTGGGGGGTAGGCGCGCCCCCTACCTCGTGCCTTCTTGGTTGATGTCTTGACGTAGGGTCCAAGTCCTCTGGATCATGTTCGTTCCGAAAATCACATTCCCGAAGGTTTCATTCCGTTTGGACTCCGTTTTATATTCTTTTTCTGCAAAACTCTGAAATTGGCAAAAAAAACAGCAATTCTGGGTTGGGCCTCCGGTTAATAGGTCAGTCCCAAAAATAATATAAAAGTGTATAATAAAGCCCAATAATGTCCAAAACAGGATATAATATAGCATGGAACAATAAAAAATTATAGATACGTTGGAGACGTATCAAGCATCCCCAAGCTTAATTCCTGCTCGTCCTCGAGTAGGTAAATGATAAAAACAAAATTGTTGATGTGGAATGCTACTTGGCATAATTTCAATGTAATTCTCTCAATTGTGGTATGAATATTCAGATCCGAAAGATTCAAGACAAAAATTCAATATTGACATAGAAATAATAATACTTCAAACATACTAAGTAAGCAATTATGTCTCTTCAAAATAACATGGCCAAAGAAAGTTATCCCTACAAAATCATATAGTCTGGCTATGCTCCATCTTCACCACACAAAGTATTTAAATCATGCACAACCCCGATGACAAGCCAAGCAATTGTTTCATACTTTTGGTGTTCTCAAACTTTTTCAATCTTCACGCAATACATGAGCGTGAGCCATGGACATAGCACTATATGTGGAATAGAATGGTGGTTGTGGAGACGACAAAAAGGGAAGATAGTCTCACATCAACTAGGCGTATCAACGGGCTATGGAGATGCCCATTAATAGATATCAATGTGAGTGAGTAGGGATTGCCATGCAACGGATGCACTAGAGCTATAAGTATATGAAAGCTCAACAAAAGGAACTAAGTGGGTGTGCATCCAACTCGCTTGCTCACGAAGACCTAGGGCATTTTGAGGAAGCTCATCATTGGAATATACAAGCCAAGTTCTATAATGAAAAATTCCCACTAGTATATGAAAGTGATATCATAAGAGACTCTATCATGAAGATCATGGTGCTACTTTGAAGCAAAAGTGTGGCAAAAGGATAGTAGCATTGTCCCTTCTCTCTTTTTCTCTCATTTTTTTATTTGAGCCTTTTCTCTTTTTTTATGGCCTCTTTTTTTAGTCCAGAGTCTCATCCCGACTTGTGGGGGAATCATAGTCTCCATCATCCTTTCCTCACTTGGTACAATGCTCTAAAAATGATGATCATCACACTTTTATTTACTTACAACTCAACAATTACAACTCAATACATAGAACAAAATATGACTATGTGAATGCCTCCGGCGGTGTACCGGGATGTGCAATGATGCATGAGTGACATGTATGAAAGAATTATGAACGGTGACTTTGCCACAAATACAATGTCAACTACATGATCATGCAAAGCAATATGACAATGATGGAGTGTGTCATAGTAAATGGAACGGTGGAAAGTTGCATGGCAATATATCTCGGAATGGCTATGGAAATGCCATGATAGGTAGGTATGGTGGCTGTTTTGAGGAAGGTATATGGTGGGTGTATGATACCGGCGAAAGGTGCGCGGTATTAGAGAGGCTAGCAATGATGGAGGGGTGAGAGTGCGTATAATCCATGGACTCAATATTAGTCATAAAGAACTCACACACTTATTGCAAAAATCTATTAGTTATCGAAGCATAGTATTACGCGCATGCTCCTAGGGGGATAGATTGGTAGGAAAAGACCATCGCTCGTCCCCGACCGCCACTCATAAGGAAGACAATCAATAAATAAATCATGCTCCGACTTCATCACATAACGGTTCACCATACGTGCATGCTACGGGAATCACAAACTTCAACACAAGTATTTCTCAAATTCACAACTACTCAACTAGCATGACTCTAATATCACCATCTCCATATCTCAAAACAATTATCAAGTATCAAACTTCTCATAGTATTCAACACACTCATAAGAAAAAAAATCTTGAATGCCTAACATAATTAAAGCAAATTACCACACTGTTTTGTAGGACTCTCAAAATAATCTAAGTGAAGCATGAGAGAACAATAGTTTCTATAAAACAAATCCACCACCGTGCTCTAAAAGATATAAGTGAAGCACTAGAGCAAAAACTATATAACTCAAAAGATATAAGTGAAGCACATAGAGTATTCTAACAATTTTCGAATCATGTGTGTCTCTCTCAAAAGGTGTGTACAGAAAGGATGATTGTGGAAAACTAACAAATAAAGACTCAAATAATACAAGACGCTCCAAGCAAAACACATATCATGTGGTGAATAAAAATATAGCTCCAAGTAAAGTTACCGATGGAAGTAGACGAAAGAGGGGATGCCTTCCGGGGCATCCCCAAGCTTTGGCTTTTAGGTGTCCTTAGATTATCTTGGGGTGCCATGGGAATCCACAAGCTTAGGCTCTTGCCACTCCTTGTTCCATAATCCATCAAATCTTTCACCCAAAACTTGAAAACTTCACAACACAAAACTTAAAGTAGAAAATCTCGTGAGCTCCGTTAGCGAAAGAAAACAAAACACCACTTCAAGGTACTGTAACGAACTCATTGTTTATTTATATTGGTTTTAAACCTACTGTATTACAACTTATCTATGGTTTATAAACTATTTTACTAGCCATAGATTCATCAAAATAAGCAAACAACACACGAAAAACAGAATCTGTCAAAAATAGAACAATCTGTAGTAATCTGTAGCTAACGCACGTTATGGAACCCCAAAAATTCTAAAATAAATTGCTGGACGTGATGAATTTATCTATTAATCATCTTCAAAAAGAATTAACTAAATAGAACTTTCCAAATAAAAATGGCAGCAATTCTCGTGAGCGCTAAAGTTTCTGTTTTTTACAGCAAGATTAAAAAGACTTTCCCCAAGTGTTCCCAACGGTTCTACTTGGCACAAAAACTAATTAAACACAAAAAACACAACCAAAACAGAGTCTAGATAAATTATTTATTACTAAACCCGAGAAAAAATCAAGGAATAAAAATAAAATTGGGTTGCCTCCCAACAAGCGCTATCGTTTAACGCCCCTAGCTAGGCATAAAAGCAAGGATAGATCTATGTATTGCCATCTTTGGTAGGCAATCCATAAGTGGCTCTCATAATAGATTCATGTGGTAATTTAATTTTATTTATAGGGAAGTGTTCCATGCCTTTCCTTAATGGAAATTGGAATCTAATATTCCCTTCCTTCATATCAATAATTGCACCAATCATTCTAAGGAAAGGTCTACCAAGAATAATAGGACATGAAGGATTGCAATCTATGTCAAGAATAATAAAATCTACGGGCACATAATTACTATTTGCAACAATAAGAACATCATTAATTCTTCCCATAGGTTTTTTAATAGTTGAATCCGCAAGGTGCAAGTTTAAAGAGCAGTCATCAAAATCACGGAAACCTAGCAAATCACACAAAGTCTTTGGAATCGTGGAAACACTAGCACCCAAATCACACAAAGCATAGCATTAATGATCTTTAATTTTAATTTTAATAGTAGGTTCCCACTCATCATAAAGTTTTCGAGGTATAGAAACTTCCAACTCAAGTTTTTCTTCATAAGATTGCATTAAAGCATCAACGATATGTTTGGTAAAGGCTTTATTTTGACTATAAGCATGAGGAGAATTTAGCACGGATTGCAACAAGGAAATACAATCTATCAAAGAGCAATTATTGTAATTAAATTCCTTGAGATCCAAAATAGTGGGTTGATTGATATTTAAAGTTTTGACTTCTTCAATCCCACTTTTAACAATTTTAGCATCAAGATCTAAAGACTCCGAATTTTTGGAACGTCTTCTAGGTAAAGGCGGATCATATTCAGTCCCATCATTATCAAGATTCATATTGCAAAACAAAGATTTAATAGGGGACACATCAATAACTTTTAGATCTTCATCTTTATTATCATGGAAACTAGAAGAACACGCTTTTATAAAGAAATCTTTCTTAGCACGCATCGTAGCGGTTCTTTCTTTGCACTCATCAATGGAAATTCTCATGGCTTTGAGAGACTCATTGATATCATGCTTAGGTGGAATAGATCTAAGTTTCAAAGAATCAACATCAAGAGAAATTCTATCAACGTTCCTAGCCAACTCATCAATCTTAAGCAATTTTTCTTCAATCAAAGCATTGTAATTCTTTTGTGAAGTAATAAATTATTTAATATTAGATTCAAAATCAGAGGGTATCTTATTAAAATTTCCATAAGAATTGTTGTAGGAATTACCATAATTATTAGAGGAATTACTAGGATACGGCCTAGGGTTCCTCTATACGCGTTGTTACCAAAATTATTCCTACCAACAAAATTCACATCCATAGATTCATTATTATTCTCAATTATAGTAGACAAAGGCATATCATTAGGATTAGAAGAAACACTTTTATTAGCAAATAATTTCATAAGTTCATACATCTTTCCACTCAAAACATTAATTTCTTCTATCGCATGCACTTTCTTATTAGTAGATCTTTCAGTGTGCCATTGAGAATAATTAACCATAATATTATCTAGGAGTTTAGTAGCTTCTCCTAAAGTGATTTCCATAAAAGTTCCTCCCGCGGCCGAAACTAAAAGATTTCTAGAAGCAAAATTCAATCCGGCATAAAAATTTTGTATAATCATCCATAAATTCAAACCATGTGTAGGGCAATTACGTATCATTAATTTCATCCTCTCCCAAGCTTGTGCAACATGTTTATGATCAAGTTGCTTAAAATTCATGATATCGTTTCTAAGAGAGATGATCTTAGCGGGAGGAAAATACTTAGAGATAAAAGCATCTTTGCACTTATTCCACGAATCAATACTATTTTTATGCAAAGACGAAAACCAAGCTTTAGCACGATCTCTAAGCGAAAAAAGGAAATAGCTTCAATTTAACAATATCATTGTCCACATCTTTCTTCTTTTGCATATCACACAAATCAACAAATTTGTTTAGATGGGTAGCGGCATCTTCACTAGGAAGGCCGGAAAACAGATCTTTCATGACAAGATTCAGCAAAGCAGCATTAATTTCACAAGATTCAGCATCGGTAAGAGGAGCAATCCGAGTGCTAATAAAATCATTGTTGTTGGTATTAGTAAAGTCACACAATTTGGTATTATATTGAGCCATCGTGACAAGCAAGCAATCCAACACGCAACCAAACAAGAGACGGGCAAATAAAGGCAAATAGAGAAAGAGAAGGAGGAAGGAGAGAGAGGGCGAATAAAATGGCAAGGGTGAAGTGGGGGAGAGGAAAACGAGAGGCAAATGGCAAATAATGTAATGCGGAAGATAAGGGTTTATGATGGGTACTTGGTATGTTGACTTTTGCGTAGACTCCCCGGCAACGGCGCCAGAAATCCTTCTTGCTACCTCTTTTGAGCACTGCGTTGATTTTCCCTTGAAGAGGAAAGGGTGATGCAGCAAAGTAGCATAAGTATTTCCCTCAGTTTTTGGGAACCAAGGTATCAATCCATTAGGAGGCCACGCACGAGTCCCTCGCACCTACACAAACAAATAAAATCCTCGCAACCAACGCAATAAAGGGGTTGTCAATCCCTTCACGGTCACTTACGAAAGTGAGATCTGATAGATATGATAAAATAATATTTTTGGTATTTTTATGATAAAGATGCAAAGTAAAGAAAGCAGAATAAACAGAAAAGGAAATATCTTGTTGATGGAAGATTAATATGATGGAAAATAGACCCGGGGGCCATAGGTTTCACTAGTGGCTTCTCTCGAGAGCATAAGTATTACGGTGGTAAACAGATTACTATTGAGCAATTGACAGAATTGAGCATAGTTATGAGAATATCTAGGTATGATCATGTATATAGGCATCACGTCCGAGACAAGTAGACCGACTCCTGCCTGCATCTACTACTATTACTCCACAGATCGACCGCTATCCAGCATGCATCTAGAGTATTAAGTTCAAAAGAACAGAGTAACGCTTTAAGGAAGATGGCATGATGTAGAGGGATAAACTCATGCAATATGATATAAATCCCATCTTGTTATCCTCGATGGCAACAATACAATACGTGCCTTGCTGCCCCTACTGTCACTGGGAAAGGACACCGCAAGATTGAACCCAAAGCTAAGCACTTCTCCCATTGCAAGAAAGATCAATCTAGTAGGCCAAACCAAACTGATAATTTGAAGAGACTTGCAAAGATAACCAATCATACATAAAAGAATTCAGAGAAGATTCAAATATTGTTCATAGATAAACTTGATCATAAACCCACAATTCATCGATCTCAACAAACACACCGCAAAAGAAGATTACATCGAATAGATCTCCACAAGAGAGGGGGAGAACTTTGTATTGAGATCCAAAAAGAGAAGAAGTCATCTAGCTAATAACTATGGACCCGAAGGTCTGAAGTAAACTACTCACACTTCATCGGAGAGGCTATGGTGTTGATGTAGAAGCCCTCCGTGATCGATGCCCCCTCCGGCAGAGCTCTGGAAAAGGCTCCAAGATGGGATCTCATGGATACAGAAAGTTACGACAGTGGAATTAGGGTTTTGGCTCCGTATCTAGTAGTTTGGGGGTACGTAGGTATATATAGGAGGAAGAAGTACGTCGGTGGAGCAACGTGGGCCCCACGAGGGTGGAGGGCGCGCCCCCCTACTTCGTGCCTTCCTGGTTGATGTCTTGACGTAGGGTCCAAGTCCTCCGGATCATGTTCGTTCTGAAAATCACGATCCCGAAGGTTTCATTCCGTTTGGACTCCGTTTGATATTCGTTTTCTGCGAAACTCTGAAATAGGCAAAAAACAGCAATTCTGGGCTGGGCCTCCAGTTAATAGGTTAGTCCCAAAAATAATATAAAAGTGTATAATAAAGCCCAATAATGTCCAAAACAAGATATAATATAGCATGGAACAATCAAAAATTATAGATACGTTGGATACGTATCATAGAGGTATTTGAAAACTGCCAATAGTGATTGTCGGAGATTTTTCAATAACATTAATACCATTCACTTGAAATTGTTTTTTCGGAAAGTGCACCTTATGCTCATTACCATTAATATGAAAAGTGACCTTGCTTTTATTGCAATCAATAACAGCCCCTACAGTATTCAAGAAGGGTCTACCAAGGATAATCGACATGTTGTCGTCTTCGGGCATCTCAAGTATAACAAAGTCAGTCAAAATAATAACATTAGCAACAACAATGGGCACATCCTCACATACACCGATAGGTATGGTAGTTGATTTATCAGCCATTTGCAAAGATATTTCAGTAGGTGTGAGTTTATTCAAGTCAAGTCTTTTATATAAAGAGAAAGGCATAACACTAACACCAGCTCCTAAATCACACAAAGCAGTTTTCACATAATTCTTTTTGATGGAGCAAGGTATAGTTGGTATTCCTGGATCTCCAAGTTTTTTAGGCACTCCATCTTTGAAAGTATAATTACCAAGCATAGTGGAGATTTCATCTTCCGGTATTTTTCTCTTATTTGTGATGATGTCTTTCATATACTTTGCATAAGGAGGCATCTACAAGATATCAGTCAAGCGAGTACGCAAAAAGACTGGCCTCAGCATTTCAGCAAAGCTTTCAAATTCTTCATCATCATTCTTTTTATTTGACTTGGGTGGAAAAGGCATAGGTTTTTGAACCCACGGTTCTCTTTCTTTGCCGTATTTCCTAACCACAAAGTCTCTTTTATCATACCTTTTATTCTTAGGTTGTGGGTTATCAAGATCAACAGGTGGTTCTATCTCAACATCATTATCTGGTTCTTTTTCATTGTTTGGTTGAGTGTCTTCATGAACATCAACATTATCTTTTTCATTATCGCTAGGTGAGCGTTCATTACCAGATTGAGTTTCGGCATCAGAGATAGAAGTTTCATTTTCATTATCAGGAGGTTTCTCTACTTCAGGATCACAAGAAGCATGTGAAGTCCTATCATTTTTCTTTTTCTTTTTCCTTTTAGAAGGACTAGGTGAACTGGTGTTATTTCTTTGTGAATCTTGTTCAATTATTTTAGGATGTCCTTCGGGATAAAGTGGTTCCTGAGTCATTTTACCTCCTCTAGTTGCAACTCTAACAGCAAAGTCATGCATATTATGATTCATTTCATCAAGTAATTCTCTTTGTGACTTAGCAACTTGTTCTAATTGAGTTTGAACCATAGAAGCATGTTTTCCAACACCTCTAACATCATTTGCTATTCTAAATAACAAGTGACTCAAGCGAGCAGTCATATCAGAATTATATTTCAATTGTTTCATAACATTTGCATTGAAGTGATCTTGTTTTCTAATGTAGTTTTCAAACTCATAAAGGCATTGACTAGGATGCATATTGTGAGGATTATCATTTTCATTAAACTTCATAAGATAATTTACCTCTACCACCTTAGGCAGTGGTGGTGTATTAAGCCCATGTGTTTCTTCAATAGGAGGTAAATTTTAACATCTTCAGCTTTAATACCTTTTTCCTTCATAGATTTCTTTGCCTCTTGCATATCTTCAGGACTGAGATATAATATACCCCTCTTCTTCGGAGTGGGTTTAAGCGGTGGTTCAGGAATAGTCCAATCATCATAATTTGTCAATATGTTATTCAATAATTCTTCGGCTTGAGCAATAGTCCGTCCCCTGAAAACACAACTAGCACAACTATCTAGGAAGTCCCTAGAAGCATCGGTTAGTCCATTATAGAAGATATCAAGTATTTCATTTTTCTTAAGAGGATGATCAGGCAAAGCATTAAGTAACTGGCAAAGCCTCCCCAAGCTTGTGGGAGACTCTCTTCTTTGATTTGCACAAAGTTAAATATTTCCTGTAAGGCAGCTTGTTTCATATGAGCAGGAAAATATTTTTCAGAGAAGTAATAAACCATATCCTGGGGACTACGCACACAACCAGGAGCAAGAGTATTGTACCAAGCTTTAGCATCACCCTTTAATGAGAAAGGAAATAATTTGAGGATAAAGTAATAGCAAGTTTTCTCATCATGAGTAAAAAGGGTGGCTATGTCATTCAACTTAGTAAGATATGCCACAACAGTTTCAGTTTCATAACCATGGAAAGGATCAGATTCAACCAAAGTAATTAACTCTGGGTCGATAGAGAATTCATAATCCTTGTCATCAATAAAGATAGGTGAAGTAGCAAACTTAGGATCGCATTTCATTCTAGCATTCAGAGATTTTTCTTTATACTTGCATAGTAATTTTTCCAGATCATCTCTATCCTTACAAGCAAGAATATCTCTAGTTGTTTCTTCACTCATAACATACCCTTCCGGTACCTTAGGCAATTCATATTTAGGAGGGCTAGTTATAGCAGGTATTTTAGGAGTTTCAGTTTCAAGCTCATCATCAGAATTAACAACATCATGTTGTATTACTCTAGCAATTTGTTTATCAAGAAATTCACCAAGTGGCACATCATCATTATCAAGCAAGGTACTAGCATCATCATAAGCATCATTCATAGTAGAAGTAGCATCATCAATAACTTGCGACATATTAGAATTAATAGCATGTGGTGGTGTTGCAAGTTTACTCATAACAGAAGGTGAATCTAAAGCGGAACTGGATGGCAGTTCCTTACCCCCCCCCCCTCCCCTCTTCCTTGAGGGATAAATCTTAGTCTTTGTATCCTTCAGATTTTTCATAGTGATAATATAATAATAATCCCAAGTGACTCAACAAGTATAGGGGATCACAACAGTTTTCGAGGATAGAGTATTCAACCCAAATTTATAGATTCGGCACAAGGGGAGCCAAAGAATATTTGAAGGTATTAGCAGCTGAGTTGTCAATTCAACCACACCTGGAGATTAATTATCTGCCGCAAGTAATCAGTAGCACAATAATATGATAGTTTTGATAGTAGTGACAGCAGCAACGGTAACAGTAATAGTGATAGCAGTTTTGTAGCAAGTGTAACAGTGATGATGGCAGTAGTAACTTAGCAGAAACAATATAAGATAAATTCGTAGGCATTGGATCGGTGACTTGTTGGATGATATTCATCATGTGACAGTTATAACCTAGGGCAAGACGGCACTAGCTCCAGTTCATCGATATAATGTAGGCATGTATTCCGTAAATAGTCATACGTGCTTTATTAAAAGAACTTGCATGACATCTTTTGTCCTACCCTCCCGTGGCAGCGGGGTCCATATTGGAAACTAAGGGATATTAAGGCCTCCTTTTAATAGAGAACCGGAACAAAGCATTAACACATAGTGAATACATGAACTCGTCAAACTACGGTCATCACCGGTAAGTATCCCGATTATTGTCACTTCGGGGTTAACGGATCATAACACATAATAGGTGACTATAGACTTGCAAGATAGGATCAAGAACACTCATATATTGATGAAAACATAATAGGTTCAGATCTGAAATCATGGCACTCGGGCCCTAGTGACAAGCATTAAGCATAGCAAAGTCATAGCAACATCAATCTTAGAACATAGTGGATACTAGGGATCAAACCCTAACACAACTAACTCGATTACATGATAGATCCCATCCAACCCATCACCGTCCAGCAAGCCTACGATGGAATTACTCACGCACGGCGGTGAGCATCATGAAGTAGGTGACTATAACTTGCAAGATTGGATCTAAAACATGGATATAATGATGAATTCATAAACGGTTCAGATCTGAAATCATGGCACCCGGGCCCAAAGTGACAAGCATTAAGCATGGCAAAGTCATAGCAACATCAATCTAAGAACATAGTGGATACTAGGGATCGGGCCCTAACAAAACTAACTCGATTACATGATGAATCTCATCCAACTCCTCACCGACCAGCAAGCCTATGAAGGAGTTACTCACTCCCGATGGGGAGCATCATGGAATTGGCGATGGAGATGGGTTGGTGATGACGAAGAACGAATATCCCCCTCTCCGGAGCCCCAAACGGACTCCAGATCTGCCCTCCCGAGGAAGAACAGGGCTTGGCGGCAGCTCCGTCTCGTGGATCGCGATAATTCTTTCTCCCTAATTTTTTCTGGAAATATGTGATTTTATAGTATCAGGGGGGGTCGTCGGCGGGGCCACCAGGTGGGTACAACCCACCTGGGCGCGGCAGGAGAGGGGGCGCGCCCTGGTGGGTTGTGCCCAACCAGGGGCCCCTCTCTGGTGGGTATTGGCTCCAAAAATTCTTATTATTGGTATAAAAAATCCTCGCATTGTTTCATTCCATTCCGAGAACTTTTATTTCTGCACAAAACAACACCATGGTAGTTCTGTTGAAAACAACATCAGTCCGGGGTTGGTTTCATTCAAATCATGCAAATTAGAGTCCAAAACAAGAGGAAAAGCGTGAGAAAAAGTAGATACATTGAAGATGTATCATGTATTTACAAGAAAGTGAGTGGCAGCACTACATCCTTTCTAATAAGTATATGTGAATGACATATTGTTGATCGGAAATGATGTAGAATTTTCTGGAAATCATAAAGGATTGTTTGAAAGGAATTTTTCAAAAGAAGGACCTTAGTGAAGCTGCTTACATATTGGGCATCAAGGTCTATAGAGATAGATCAATACGCTTGATAAGACTTTCGATGAGTACATACCTTGATAAGTTTTTGAAGGGGATCAAAATGGATCAGTCAAAGAAGGAGTTCTTGCCTGGGTTGTAAGGTATGAAGTTGAGTAAGACTCAAAACCCGACCACGGTAAAAGATAGAGAGAGAATGAAAGTCATTCCCTATGCCTCAGCCATAGGTTCTATAAAGTATGCCATACTGTATACTAGACCTATTGTGTACCTTGCCATGAGTTTGGCAAGGGGATATAATAGTGATCCAAGAGTAGATCACTGGACAACGGTCAAAATTATCCTTAGGTACCTAAAGAGGACTAAGGAAATATTTCTCAGTTATGGAGGTGATAAAGAGTTCGTCATAAAGAGTTACGTCGATGCAAGCTTTGACACCGATTTGGATGACTTTGAGTCTCGATCTGGATGCATATTGAAAGTGGGAGCAATTAGCTAGCGTAGCTCCATCCAGAGCATTGTAGACATAGATATTTGCAAAATACATACGGATCTGAATGTGTCAGACCTGTTGACTAAACTTCTCTCACAAGCAAAACATGATCACACCTTAGTACTCTTTGGGTGTTAATCACATAGCGATGTGCACTAGATTATTGACTTTAGTAAACCCTTTGGGTGTTGGTCATATGGCGATGTGAAATGTGGGTGTTAATCACATCCAGATGTGAACTATTGGTGTTAAATCCCATGGCGATGTGAACTAGATTATTGACTCTAGTGCAAGTGGGAGACTGAAGGAAATATGCCCTAGAGGCAATAATAAAGTTGTTATTTATATTTCCTTATATCATGATAAATGTTTATTATTCATTCTAGAATTGTATTAATCGGAAACTTAGTACATGTGTGAATACATAGACAAAACAGAGTGTCCCTAGTATGCCTCTACTTGACTAGCTCGTTAATCAAAGATGGTTAAGTTTCCTGACCATAGACATGTGTTGTCATTTGATGAATGGGATCGCATCATTAGAGAATGATGTGATGGACAAGACCCGTCCGTTAGCTTAGCATTATGATCGTTTAGTTTTATTGCTATTGCTTTCTTCATGACTTATACATATTCCTCTGACTATGAGATTGTGCAACTCCCGAATACCGAAGGAACACCTTGTGTGCTATCAATTGTCACAACGTAACTGGGTGATTATAAAGATGCTCTACAGGTGTCTCCAAAGGTGTTTGTTGAGTTGGCATAGATCGAGATTAGGATTTGTCACTCCGGGTATCGAAGAGGTATCTCTGGGCCCTCTCGGTAATGCACATCACTATAAGCCTTGCAAGCACTGTGACTAATGAGTTAGTTGCGGGATGATGCATTACGGAATGAGTAAATAGACTTGGCGGTAACGATATTGAACTAGGTATGATGATACTGACGATCGAATCTCGGGTAAGTAACATACCGATGACAAAGGGAATAACGTATGTTGTTATGCGGTTTGACCGATAAAGATCTTCATAGAATATGTAGGAGACAATATGAGCATCCAGGTTCCACAACTGGTTATTGACCATAGATGTGTCTCGGTCATGTCTACATAGTTCTCGAACCCATAGGGTCCGCACGCTTAACGTTCGATGACGATTTGTATTATGAGTTATGTGTTTTGGTGACCGAAGTTTGTTCGGAGTCCAGGATAAGATCACGGACATGACGAGGAGTCTCGGAATGGTCGAGAGGTAAAGATTCATATATTGGAAGGTTATATTCGGACATCGGAATGGTTTCGAGTGATTCGGGTATTTTTCCGGAGTACCGAAGGGTTACCAGAACCCTCCGGGGGAATAATGGGCCTTAGTGGGCCTTAAGGGAGAGAGAGGGAAGCCCACGGGGGGTGGCCACGCGCCCCCCTCCTAGGGAATCCGAATAGGACAAAGAGGAGGGGGCGGCGCCCCCCTTCCCTTTCCCTCTCCCTCTCCTTCCTATTCCCTCCGGTGGAGAAAGGAAAAGGGGGGGCGAATCCTACTTGGACTAGGAGTCCAAGTAGGACTCCCCCCATGGCGCGCCCCTCCTGGCCGGCCAGCCTCTCTCCCCCCTCCTTTATATATGTGGGCAGGAGGCACCCCAAAGGCACAGCAAGAAATCTCTTAGCCGTGTGCGGTGCCCCCTCCATAGTTTACTCCTCCGGTCATAGCGTCGTAGTGCTTAGGCGAAGCCCTGTGCGGATCACATCACCATCACCGTCACCACGCCTTCGTGCTGTCGGAACTCTCCCTCGGCCCTCTACTGGATCAAGAGCTCGAGGGACGTCATCGAGCTGAACGTGTGCTGAACACGGAGGTGTCGTACATTCGGTACTTGGATCGGTTGGATCGTGAAGACGTTTGACTACATCAACCGTGTTAACGTAACGCTTCCGCTTTCGGTCTACGAGGGTACGTGGACACACTCTCCCCCTCTCGTTGTTATGCATCTCCTAGATAGATCTTGCGTGATTGTAGGAAATTTTTGAAATTACATGCTACGTTCCCCAACACAGGGAGGTGAACGGAGACGCGGGAGAAGTGGCGGGGAGCCCTGCTGGATGGCCGGAGGTGACGGAGATGCAGATTTCCGGCAGGGGAGTGGTGTGGTGGCCGAGGTAGTGTAGCGACGGCAAGAGAGAATGAAGGAAGGAGACAAAATGGGAAGGATGAAGTCGCAGGGTCCAGGAAGGGTTTTGGGTGAGCCTGGGTGTCAGATTCGTATGTTTCGCGTGTTCGGAATCCCGCAAACCTCCTGCAATTTTGTCTCTGTTTTGCGGGAGAAATCGCGTCCGGACCGCCCCGCGGACCGATACAGGGCCGCATTGGATGGCTCCTGCGGTCCGGACAGCGCGGTCCAGACGGTTGCGGGAGGTTTATGGGTCCGCCTTGGAGATGCCCTTATGTACTTAATCTCTCATATCTTGAAAAAAATATTTATTAGTATTTTTTAACAGATTTATTACTACAATATGCCCATGTTATGAAAAGTTTGACTCATTTCTCCTCCCCCTTCCATCTTGGATTCTTGACTCCACCACTGGTTGCAAGCTTGCATCATTTCTAAACTTGATCGCAATAGCAACATGCCAACATCTCTTTTCAAAATAAGAAGCTAGGCATTAGTTATTTAGTGTTTTGGGTTCAAACGAAGACGAAAGCTGGTTGTGTGCACCATGGAACCATATATCCGAAATTAGGCATGGATCATTCACGTCTTACCATGTACGTATTGTCACGAGATGAGCCCACTCTTGCTAATTCACAAAAATATATGTGAAATTTACTCTTAATTTTATGAATAAGTCCAGACACTCATAGAAAAAAAAAATCCAGCCATACTGCCGCTCCTCGTGCTCTATTATCCACGCCATATGGATTGCCTGATCTGACATCACCAGTGGCATGGCGAAGTTGACCCCACAAGTTTTTCGTCATCCTTTGTGTCTCGGCTATTCCAGGCCTCATTCGGTTTGGAGGATTTTTATAGGAAAAACATGGAAACAAGAATTCCAGAGGAAAATTTCCTATATATGCATTCGGTTTGTAGGAAATACGTAAAGGAATTTCATAGGAATACTATTCATTTCCTATGCTTTTGGAGGAAACTACACATCCACTCAAAACTCATTTTGTGCGTAGGAACGAGGCAAGTCAATTCCTTAGGGTGGCAAGTGCCATCCTATCAAATTCCTATACTACTCCAAATTCCTACGTTTAGATTTCCTCCAAACCGAATGAGCCCCCAAAGTCTGCCACCACCGGCTTGGAGTCCTGGCGCCGCTGCTGGACTTCACAACCTCTGGCCAGGCTCGGGCCTCACTTTTCCACCTGAATCCTAGTCTGAAAAATGAAATGAGTGTTTTTGACAAAAAGAAGAGAACAAAATACTTTATTGTTTTATCTTCAAAATAAATATATTTAATACTAAATACTTTATTGTTTTGACCAAGTTTTTAAAATAAACTATCAATATTTAAAATACTAGTAGATGACTAAAAAATGCAGACGTGTACTTCATGCTGAATCCTTTGTGTTGTGAATGTTGATATTTTTTTTCTTTAAACGTGGACAAAAATGTAAACGTATACTTCATGCTGAATCTTTTGTGTTGTGAATGTTGATATTCTTTTTCTTTAAACGTGGTCAAAGATAGAATCATTTGATTCTTAGAAAAATGAAATATGCACTAAATTTCGGTGCGGAAGAAGTGGTTTTATTAGGTGGCTGAGCCAAGCATGGGCTTGGCGTTTTGAGATCAACATTTTGCAAAGTGCGGCCCGAAACCCGCCCGGGCTGGTCCGCGCTGGATCCGGCTTGCCTGCTCCCTTTCCATGCTTCCATCCGTGCTCCCATTTCATCCTACGGCTGTATTTTTCTCTTTTTTCTTTTTAATCTAATCATCTCCTCCCTAATTTTAAGGGGTGGAGCCGAGCTTTATTTTGTTCCAATCAAATCATGCCACGTATGAGAAAACACGGATGAATGCACGCGGGAGAAGCAGGCAAGTCTCGTCCGTCCGCGCTATGGCCAGCTGGTTTGCTCGTGCGGTCACCCTTCACCCGCCACCCGCAAGAGAGAGACAGCCAAGGGAGACCGCCCGTCCGGTACGAGGAGCTGCTAGCTAGGGCCAGGTGACACGCAGCGAACGGATCAAAGTTGACGGTTTGTCTTGTCTGACTACTACTACTACTCCACTCCAGTACGCAGGCAGGTCTCGCCTTGCCGGCACGAATGTGTTGATTCTCTTCTCCAGAGGCGCAGATCAAAGTTGAACTTACGCAGCACTAGCCCGTTCAAAGAGTTACGGCACTGACCAACTCTTTCGTTCGTCATCTTGCATGCATGCATGCCATCCTTGAACCAGTCACCATCGCCATGCCTATATATGGACGCACGTACACAGCTCACCGCAAACCACCACAACGATCGAGCAAGCAAGCCATCGATCCCACCGCCTCCACAGGAGGGTACGCACCACTCTCACAAGCACAAGCACACACGAACCTCCTACCACCATGGTGACCTTCACGGCGCGCCGGGGCGAGCCGGAGCTGGTGCGCCCGGCGAGGCCGACGCCGACCGAGACCAAGGCGCTCTCCGACCTCGACGACCAGTGGACGCTGCGGTTCTACGAGTCCATCGTCGGCTTCTTCCGTGCCCCGCCGGGCGAGGCGCCCAGGCCGGGCAAGGTGGCCAGGGGCATCAAGGCGGCCGTGGCGGCGGCGCTGGTGTACTACTACCCTATGGCCGGCCGCCTGCGGAAGCTCCCCGGCGGGAATAGGCTGGCGGTGGACTGCACCGGGGAAGGAGTGGCCTTCGTGGAGGCCTCCGCGGACGTGCGGCTCGAGGACCTCGGCCAGCCGCTGGTGCCGCCGTACCCGTGCGTCGAGGAGTTCCTCGGAGACTGCGGTGACACCAGGGATGTACTTGGCAAGCCTTTGCTCTTCCTGCAGGTAATATCATGTTTCTTGATTAGTTGTAGTATTTCATTATGTGGCTTATGGTTGGTGGTGGGATGTTGATTTTCTACATACTATGTATGATGGTTTGAACACTTTATCAATATCAAAATTCTTCTAATTTTTCCGGGATAAATATCAATATTCTAGCAAAATAAAAAAATAAAAGGAGAAAAGAGGGTTGCATCACATAATGAAATTGTTAGCGTCTAACTTTCATGGGAAAAAAGAGCTGTTATATTAGTAAAGTTTTGTCCATCAAATGTTAGCAAATTCCATTCGTCGGTTTTATGTTTTCATAGTAAAATGAATTAAAATCGAAAATTATTTAATGTACTTCAAATATTCATTCTAGTTATATTATTACTTATCACTAGTCTAAATTAAGTTTGTGTTGACGCTTGAATACGATGTCACCAGATACAACTGAGAGAAGTGTATTAATATGATTATCAAAAAAGTGTATTAATATAGAAAGGGAAGGTGAGTGACCCATACCCATGTGCACATGATCATATTAGTTATTTTCATTGCTCGTTTGAATTCCATATATTACAACCTCACCGTATATACATAATGTGTTATGCAGGTGACACAACTAAAATGTGGAGGATTTGTTATTGGGCTTCACATGTGTCATTGCATTGCTGATGGTTTTGGTATTCTTCAATTTATCAAAACTATAGCCGATTTTGGATGTGGTGAACTTATCCCAACCACTTTGCCCGTGTGGAAAAGAGATATCTTCACAGCACGCATGCCACCATCCATTGCACATGTTTACCCGGCATATAAACCATTTCTTCATGGGTTAGAGTGCACGGGAGATGACGTGATCCTATCAACTCCACCAGAATGCATGGAAGTGCAATATTTATTCTTTGGGCCAAATGAGATAGATATTTTGAGAAGCCATGTCCCAGAACACCTCTCTAAATCTACTACAACATTTGAGTTGATTACGGCTGTCATGTGGCGGTGCCGCACATTGGCACTGGGCTATGAATCTACTCAAAAAGTTCGTGTCATGTTTACACTAAATACACGTGGGAGAAGCATTAATGGTGAAAGCGCTGTCCCACGTGGTTACTATGGAAATGCACATTTCTCTCCTATGGTCGAGGTCACCGTCGAGGAGTTGGCTACAAAGCCGCTCGGACATATACTTGAGCTCATGCGCAAAGTCAAGTTGGACACCACAAAGGATCGCATGAAGTCAATGGTGGATTTGATGGCATTATGGCGAGAGCGGTCACCTTTCGGTATGGATAGAACATATGAGGTCAGTGACACAAAGTGGGTTGGAGGCAATGCACTGCAATTTGGGAAAGCTGAGCTGGTTGCTGCTGGCACACCGCATGCTGGAGATTTCACTTCAAAGCTGATAAGCTATCATACCAAGTGTAAGAATAAAGATGGTGAAGACTCAACCGTGGTATCAATCCTACTGCCAAAACCAGCAATGGATAAGTTCACAAAGGAGATGGCATTTTGGCTGAAGAAGTAAAATGGAAATAACATAACAAGTCCACTTTGTTGTATGTATATGTTATTTCCTTCATTTAGTATTATGGTCTAAACACCAACCATAGTTGATTATGTGCTACCATGAAAGTCATGGTGTACTTGTTTCAATGCTTGTATCCTCACTTATGTTTTCCCCAATTTATTAAGCAAATATAAAGAATAAGTCCTCCCTTTGAAATGCATATTGAGGATTCACATGCCCTCCTTTTTGTGAGTCAAGTAACCGCATTCATGTGATGGGAACTTGTAAAGATTATACTTTTTTGAATGTGGAAAACTGATGATCCATATGTACTACACCTACACCAACGAATTGCGAGTTCGAACTTGCTTGTATTATGCGTTTCCACAAAAAGGGGAGTCAAGGTGCTGGTCACTCCTTTCCTTTCTATGTGCTTCATGAGAGGTTCATCTGTTTTTGGTCCAACAAACTACCGATCAAGCATCAATATGGACTTACAAAATTAAATGTCTAAGTAGCTTCGCCTCAGTCAACAATACCAAATGAATGAATGTTGAGTGTATTTGTACTGATCAAACATCAATATATATAGACTTATAAAACGAAATTGTGATCGATTTTCTTCGTGGTCTTTCAGAGTAAGTTTGCCTTGGTCAACATTGCCAAATGGACTATGATCCTCCTCCTCACACACCTCCCTTTTTAAAGCATCTCCAATAGACGCGCCAAATAAAGCACGCGCCGAAAAAGATGCCAATATAGCGCGCGCGATCAAAAACAGCGCTGCAGCAGAAGCTATAAAATAGAGCACGCACAAAAATGAAGCTGCAAATTTAGCGCATGCGGGTTGCGGGGCTGCAAATTTGGGGCACCGGCTTGTGCGCGCGGGCTGCTGCATGTGGGGCCACCGGATTGGGCGCCGTGTTTTTGTGCGTCTGGTAAACCTCCCGCACGCAAAAACACTATTTCAACGCTGCAAAACTTTTTTAGCGTGCGTGTATTGGAGATGCACTTAAGTACTGTGATGAGCCGATGGTAGGCGACCAAGAATTTGAGACAACCAAGCATTTGCAAAAACACAAAAGCCATGTTCCAAAATGCAGGAGCTACATGTTCCACAGGTGAAGAGAGTACTCCCACAAAAAATGACATAAAGGAGACCACGAAATTGAAAAGAACACCAGATGTAGCACAAACCCACAGCAGGCAGGCTTCAACAACACATCGCGCGAACCAATTTGAACATGACTCGCTCGATCGAGACACCAAGATCAGTTTCCGGGTTTATTTTATGTTGCGCACGTAGGACGTTGGTCGATCAGTTCTGCAGCAGCAGGAGCTTGTCGTCGTTGTCCTTGGGCTTGGCGAGCGTCTGCCTGGAGCGCACGCGCGCCTGCAGCCGCGCCATGGCCTGCATGCAGTGCACCGCCACCTCCGCCTGCCGCCGCACGTACGCGCCCCGCGCCACCGCCTGCAGCCTCACCAGGCTCCTCAGCGCCTTGAACGCCCGCCGCGCCTGCAAAACCAAAACGCAGTTTAGATTTAGACGTGCAAATCAATCAAGCGTGGAAGTAACGATCTGGCATGGCGGCCAGCATGGTGAGCACGCGCGCACCAGGTGGGCGCGGAAGTAGGCCTGGATGGTCACCGCGGCGACGTCCTCCCGAGAGAAGCCCTCCCGGCACAGCAGAGCGTACTCCTCGTTAGAGCAGACCGACTCGTCCTCCTTCGCCGGCGCCGGCTCCACGGCCTGCGCGAGCGGCGCCGCCCTGTGGATCGCCTTGGCGACGTCGCCGTTGGCGCGCGGGTTGGTGCTGCTCTCGCGGACGGCGCCGGAGTCCGCGCGGCGCGTCTGCGCCACCGCCTTGCTGGCGGAGTTGAGCCAGCTGCGCCGCGCGGTGCCTGACTTGGACTTTGCGTTGCCGGCCTGCGCGGGCGCGGCGGTGGTCACGCAGCACACGCGCTGTGTCCGCCCGATCGGCGTCGAAGGGGTCCGCGGCGTCCGCGCGGGAGGAGGAGCCAGCGCCGCTCCAGCCGACGCAGCAGCTACCACGGGAGTCCTCGCAGGAGGAGGAGGAGGAGCAACCAGCGGCGCTCCAGTCGACGCAGCAGCTGCCACGGGAGTCCTCGCAGGAGGAGGAGCAACTTGCGGCACTGCAGCCGACGCAGCAGCTGACACGGGAGTCTTCACCGGAGGAACAGCCAGCGCCGCTCCAGCCGATGCCACGGGAGTCCTCGCGGGAGCAGCCGGCGCCACCTCTCGCGCTGGAGCAGCGGGTGCCGCGGGCGCCGGCGCTGGAGCCGCAGGGAATCGGCGGACCTGCTGCGCCCGGCGAGGGGTGCGGGAGCGGACGCCGCAGAGGCGCCTGGCGGAGGGCGTCTTGGGGGTGCGCGGCGTGCGGACGGCGTCCCCGGTGCCGCAGCAGCTGGTGAGCGGCGTGCGCACGCTGCTGTTATCCGTGTCGACGGGGGCGAGAGCGCTGCCCCCGGAAGCTCGGTGGTGGGGGCCGATGCAGCATATGCACGCCGCGCTGCTGCGGCGGCGGGCGTCGCCGGAGGGCTTCGACGGCATGAGGCAGCACATCGCCCGCGTCCTCGGCATCGCAAAGTCGTCGCTGGCGTACCTGGTCGAATGTGGTGCGAGTGCTACGACTTGTGGGAATGGCCGGCAAGGCGGTATAAATGGGCCGGGAGCCGGCCGGAGAGGAGGGAGACGACCGAGGCGATGTGCGCGCCTCTACGGACGTGGGTGTCTGTCGGCGTCGGCGTGGCGGCTTTGTTTAGGGTTAGCGCGTGAGATCGGGGACAGCTTTGTGAGGCGACGACGAGAACGTGGCGGGATGGATGGATGAGCCATGGAAATGTGAACCCAGTTTTTGAAAAGAAAAGAAAGAAAGCAATGTGGTCAACAGAGGCGAAAAAACCCGGTTGTGGCCCGGAGCAAGTCCAGGACTGTTACTGGGCCAGCAAAATATCGCGAGGGCTATGGGCCTGTTTGGTTGCTACAAAATACTATGTGCAAGAGAAAATTCGGTAAAAAAATGGGAAAACGTTTATAATCATCCAACTTATCTCTCTCTCTTTTAAGCCTCCTTCTCTATGCGCCACGTGTGTGCGTCAGGCTGCGGCTGCCCACCGCTTCGCCCCAACCTTATCTTATCTCTAACGCAGCTCCTCCACTCGTTTCTTCTTCTTTCTTCCTTTTACGTCCCATCGCCAAGAGATTAGCCATGGCGAGCAGCCGAGCACCACCACAACAGCTAGGAAAACGGAAGAGTTAGACGCCGGCCGTCGGCACCAACAACCGGAGCTCCTCCGTTGCATCGCTGGAGGTGGCATAGAACACATGGAGGGGAGCCATGGTAAGGACCACCACAACAACGGGGAACCGGGAGGTGATGCCGGTGATACAGATGGCGCTCGTCGATGAACGCCGGTGCTGCAATGCACCAACGCGTCCATGGCCGCCGGTATGCAACACAACAACTTGTCCACGGCCATCATGGTGCGTTACAACCTCGTCCGTGATGCAATGCAACCTCGTGTGCCGTTGCAGTACTCGAGCGCCGGCGGCGGAGCTGCAATGGAGCGCTCGACGCCGGCGGCGGAGCTACAATGGAGCTGCTCGGCTCAGGCGGCGGAGCTCCAATGGAGCGCTCGGCGTAGGCGGCGGAGCTCCAATGGAGCGCTCGACGCCGGCGGCAGAGCTGCAATGGAGCCGCTCGGCGCAGGCGGCGGAGCTGCAATGGAGCCGCTCGGCGTAGGTGGCGGAGCTTCAATGGAGCGCTCGACGCCGGCGACGGAGCTGCAATGGAGCAGCTCGGCGCAGGTGGCGGAGCTGCAATGAAGCTGCAAGTCGCCGGCTACGGAGCTGCAATGGAGCGCTCGTCGATGCCTCCCCCCTGCTCCGACGCACCACTCCCGCGACTGGTCCCGGTGCTGCAGCGCTGCGCTTGTGAGTGGCTCAGTGCAGCGTCGTTGGCGGCTCTTGGGGGCAGCCCGTTGCAGTGAAGCGCTGCTGCCATGCCTAGAGTCTATGGTGTTGCCACGACCGGCGGCGGTAATGTGTTTGCAAGGTGAGGAACGAGCTGGGCAGAGCCTGATGCTGCGAGCGAGCGCGGCATGGCGGCTGCGACTGCGAGCTAGATCAGGGCCGCTCGCTGGAGCTTACCGCGTCTATCTCAGGAATCGCGTGTGCGTGGGGATTTTTTTGAATTGGCTGCGACGCGAGGAAGACGAGGCCACGCGCGGCGTTCTATTGTGTGAGAGCGACGCGGTCTAGGTTGACTAATCCAACGTATCGAGGGATTTGATCGGACGGTTGGGGACCCGACTGATTTCCCGAGGAAATAAGTCGGATGATTCCTAGCAGCCGCAAAAAAAATGTGCATGAGAAAAGGTGCCGCCTGGTCTAAGCCTGAGCTGGGTTTCATTTCGGTGAAATGGAGCAGGGGCAGACCCCCTTTTCCTCTAAAAACTAAGCATGAGTTGGTGATAATTTTTGCCTGACCGGGCAAGTTATTTTTTTATTCATTTTAAATACATGTGGGCATTTCAAATAGACGTCGAAATTTTCTGTATACAGCTTGAACATTTTTTCAGGTACACGTTGAAAAATAAATACACATTGAACATTTTTCTAAATACATGTTGAACATTTATCAAATGCACATTGAACATTATTAACTTTTAAAACATTTATATTACATTGTATATATTTTATTTGAAATTACACAAACATTTATCTGACTTGTCTGAACTAATGTTTAAAAGTGTCACCAACATTTTCTTGAATGGTACGAAACATTTATTTAAACTATGCAAAACTATTTTAACATTGTATAATTTTTTTCTAAAATGTGACAACTATTTTTAGAAATTTGTGAACATTTTTCTAATGGAACGAATCCCTTCTCGAAACAGCGCAAACAATTTTTCTGCACAACATGAATATTCTTTAATTGCGTAATGAAGGCTTTTAACTATTTAATTCGGGTATTTTCCATTTCAGAAATATAAATAGAAGTAACAGATATAAAAAGGAAAAACACAAAGGAAACTAATCTATCACTTCTAGGTCGGGCCACTAAACATTGTGCTTCACCCAAGGCGATAGTCACACGGTCCGCTTAAAAACCACGGCATGTTTGAGTAAAAGGATTGGATAAGTGACAACGACCCAAGTTATTACGGTGTATCATGCATACAACAACACCAAACTATTAAACAATTTTAAGGTGTGGCGGAAGCCTACCCTTGCCAGATTATTGCCTCCACCACTGCTCACGTCTGCTATTTTTTTACTATTATTTTATTCCTGTTTTTAGATTTAATGGGCTATTCAACCAGTCTTCTTATGTTTTTACTTTGATTTACTTTCTATTTTCAAATTAGTTGTTTTCGAATCATCTTTTAAATCACAAAATATATTAAGATTCGCTAACATCATATAGAAATAGTAAAAAACATGAATATTGTTTTAATTCGTGAACAGTTTTTATTCATGAAAAAAGTTTATTTCATGATTTTTTTTAATCAAATTCGAAACACCTTTTGAATTTGCAAATATTTTATTCAAATTTAGAAACATTTTCCAAAATTCTCCAACATTTTTACTAAATCGCAAATATATTTTGAAACTCACAAACATTTTTCAAAGTCATGAGCATTCTTTTTAATTTATAAGTGTTTTTTAATTAATTAGGAAAACAATTAACATGACTAGGCGGATCGCAGCGGCCGCGTCCGCCACCATCGCTACATGAGACGTGTCCAATTGAGGGCCCGCATACCATCCTTCATTGAATGCGCTTCTACAATAAAGGCTATATTTTGGAAACATATGCAGTGTTGCAATGGTCTACGATGGATCTATGTTTTGCAACAAACCTCTGTTGCAGAAATTTGCTGCAATAAGACCTCAGTTACAAAATATGGCAGCAAAACCTCAGTTGTAATTTTTTTTTGGCAACAAAATAGATGTTGCCAGAAATTCTCTAATAAGACATGTGTTGTAATGGTGGGGATGGGCTTGACCGCTCATTGTGGCAGATCATAAAGCTCACGACCTGACTGATCTTTTTAAAAGACCAGCCGGCGGGCGCGTAGCACGCCCTAATTTACTAGCATTTAAAATCCATAACCTTTTTTAGTTCCTAAATAATACTTACAGGATATTTTTTATTTCTGGACATTTTTTTAAAAAATGGAAAGTGTTTAAATAGAAACATGACCCAAAAAAGCGGCTGAATAAATAAATAAATAACGCATGGGCCGCACGGCTCCAGATGCGCGTTTGGGTGACTCCCAGCGTCCTACGCGAGAGGTAGGCAGTTGATAATCTCCCAAGCTGGCCCATAAGCGGGAGAGTTCTTTGTTTTTCTATTTTCACATCATCTAATTTGTATTTCTCAACAAAAAAACTTCATCCGATTTATTTACAGTTTTAGCGTCCGTATTTCCTTATTATTTAATTCTTTTTAGTTTTCTTCTCTTTATATTAACTTTTTTAAAATCACTACCATTTCATCAAATTCTTGAACATTTTCTAAATTCACGAACATTTGACGAATTTGTAAAAAGATTAGGTCACAAAAATGAAGTTTTAGGACATATTTTAAGTTTTCTAAATGTTTTTCAAATTTGAGATTTTTTTTCGAATTTGCGATAATTTTCTCAACTCTTGAAAAAACATTCAAATATGGGAACATTCTAAAATTGTTGAAAAATTTAGATTTTATATTTTTTAAAATGCAAACATTTTCTGGATTTTTTTTCAATAAGATTTTTATGATTCATGATCATTTTTTGAATTCTCAAACCATTTTTGAATCATACATAGTGGAAAAGGGAAGAAATACAGAAGTCGCAGTAGAGCTGGCAATGAGTGGTGCGCTAATGAGCTCACCCACCTCACAGGCTAACGATCAAGCTGTGGTGATCGCTCGATATGTCGTCGCTATAAGCGGTACATAGAGCCCTGACATCTGGGCATTTGGACAATAGGTGAAAAAAAGTAGCCCACCTTGTGCATTCATGGAATAAAAAACATTAAAAAAACTCGACCACCTTGTCCTCTATCAGTTTGGACTTTGGGTGAACTGATCGATGCCCATTAAGTATGATTTACGGCATTCATCGGTCCCACATCTAAATCTCATAGAGGTTTGGTGTTTGAGATGAAAGGG
This sequence comes from Triticum urartu, assembly GCF_056163025.1. Classification (NCBI taxonomy): domain Eukaryota; kingdom Viridiplantae; phylum Streptophyta; class Magnoliopsida; order Poales; family Poaceae; genus Triticum; species Triticum urartu. The sequence goes on along the minus strand of NC_141877.1, from coordinate 643,977,835 downwards.
GGTACTCACAAATATTGAGCATAATCATATGCACATATTTCCACCTGTTTGAGATTTCGCTTAAATTGGCCGGTGCATACAATTTGGTACTAGGGCCTCTCTCAGTTCAAGATCCAGCTAGCGCAACTTTAATAAAAATATAATCTACAAACCATCATACGTCCACAATAATGCCCGATATCAAGGATTTTGCTCTATGACCTAAGAAATCTCAACGGAGGGATTTCAAAATTCTCTAGTCTCAATTTGAATCAATCATTAGACGGCATTGGTGTGATCTTATGTCTACGTATCTACGTAAGACATATATAAATATATGCTACAAGCCTATAAGACGGCGACAAGTTGAGGTGGCATGTGCTTAATTAGTGAATGGCTTGCCAAGTTGGCATGACGCTCGTATCTTACAGGCATGTATCTACAGCTGATTATATGGCTTTGGTGAGCTTTTCATGTTTGCCTCAATCAAGAGCCACATTCTCCAGTGATCATTAGTAGGTCGAAAGATATTCTCGGATGCACGAAAGGCTTCACGCCCGGCTTTTCGAAGATGAATGCCACAACAAACGGCCAGCACTTGGAAGATATTCTAACCAGAAAAACCTCCAAACGGTGGCCGGAGACGATCAAGTGCTGTCTTACATGGCGTACAAGTCCGTATACAGATATTTCCATATATTTCACAAGTGGGATGGCCGTCACCAACACAAAAGGCCCTAGCAATTCCTTTCGTATATATTGCACACAAAGTGGTTCGTCAACATTAACAAATGCAGGCCAGATTGCGGAGGAGATCGAAAACGGAAGTGGGTTCGCTACAAATTCGCTGGCCTGCAAGTGTGCAGAAACGGGTAAGTTGGATTCGGCAGCAAAATAGTGGTTAGCTAGGCGGAATCGGTTCTGCGAATTCAACAATTTTTTCTATGCACCAATTGCCTGCCTTCCCGGCAGAATTTGCTTTCGATTTAAAATACGCCATGGGAAAAGAAGAATCAAATGCCCGCGTCTTTTCCGCCTCGGCTTTTTGGCAGTTAGGGTTCTCCACTGACAGGCGTATATCTGCTTCGTATGCCATGCATGCTGAGGAGGACAGAGATCGTCACTTCCGAATTTTGATAGCAGTTGCTTGCGCATCTGGTCCTGGCATGGACGAGTCAAAAAGGACCGAGAGAGCAGGGGTAAAACTTGACCACGAATGGGTGCAATGGCGCACTTGTTCCCGTCAGATTTACTTTCCCAGACCAAATCTTTGCTGGAATCGGTTCGATGCCAAGATTGACCGCACGGCGACAGATCAAGGGGTTGATGGAACGTCTCGGGTTTAGGGTATCTCGAGGTCATCCCCTACTCTCTCACAAATGTCCATCCAGGCTATTCGGACACAAAAATACACTTAAAGGCATCCGACAAATTCATCACATATGTCCTCACTGACCGAAAACCCTAAGTTCATCACAAATCTGGAGGAGAGATGGGGCAGTCCGAACTATCTGCCACGTCAGTCCAAGCACACGGGGCTCAACGCCGAGCCCACTTCCCCTTCCACTCCCCGTACCCATTTTCTTTCTCACCTGCCAAACCAGTCGCATCACCGCCGTTCATACCATTCTCGGGCCCAACAGATCTAGCTATTGTCATCAACAGGCCGATGAAGATGTCGAATGAACCCATACACTCGCACGACACATGACTACTGGGGGAATTCAAGGTCCACATGTCTCACATTTGCGGTGTGCTGGGTTGTGTCCTCGAATCGAGCTCCTAATGCGACCACACGCCATCTCCGCTGCAGGTCTAGCCGCCACCGCCAACCCTTCGTGTGCTAGCATCGCCTCCGCTGTCCCATCGCGGATTCAGCTGCCACACGCCCTCACATTGCGAATCCAGCGGCCACGAGCCATCCCTAGGTGTGTCGCGCTTAAGCGCCGCCTTCCCCTTACCCCGGCAGATCCGATGAGAACGCCGATTGGGATGTTCTTGATGCGTCATTTGATGAGGATCTCATTGCATCGGAGGAGAAGCCACGTCCAGGAGGGTACTCTGGTCTGATGTAGTTCGGTGTCGCGCCATCGAAGCAAGGCGGCTTCAGAAGTCCATCAAAGCTTCTGCGGCTGATGCCGACGAGGAATGAGGCTAGTCACAATGGAAAGTGTCATATATAAATATCATGCATATGATATACTAGTGTATGATACTGCCTTCATGATGCTTAGTTACATAGCTTAGTATCATAATGGCCTCACTTATTGTTATGCATAACACATACTAGTACATCATTTAATATGATACGTATCATATCATGATACTTAATCATCTTTTTTCTCATTTAATTATGTGCGCCTCAGCAAAAATGTCTAGCTGTCATGCATGATACTGCCTATGATACTTCTGTTGTGACCAGCTTGAAAGGGTTCTTCGGACGAAGATGGCTACAACCAACGCCCTTTGAACTTCATGATCCACCTCAACTCTAGTGCATCTTTTACCACTCGTTACTAGTTTAGTTTAGTCGTTTTATCGCCGTTTAGCATGTCTTGGTCGTTTACGTATGTAGTTATTAGTCGTCGATGTTGTATGTATAATTATCTGGAAATTTGCAATGGCACGCGAGTGTGCGGACACTCACCTATCAAGCCCTATCGATTGCTCAATTTGTCTCGCGATTCATAAAGTAATTGAATCCCACACGAGGGCCCAGTAAAAAAGATCCCTCAAAAACTTGAAACTTACAGTTTTTGCATCTAAAAATGCCAAGTTTCAACAAGTTTCAGAGATATAATTTTAAGCAATTTTTTCTGTCAGTCGTAGACACAAAATAATTGATTTTTATCGGTCGCTCGTACTAAGTTTCAACATTGACACTTATCCTATTTTTTAAAATTGCCAACATATATTCAAAATTGATGTTACTTCAAAATGCTGATCACGAAAAAAACACAAATATGAAAATAGAACTTAATTTTAAAAAAGATATAGAACTTTGAAAATCGAAAGCCAAAATACAAAAAGGCGGCACCAGGGCATGGGTGGCCCGCACTTGCGTGTCGTAAATCCTCGTCCTATAATTATCAGTCGTTTTACTATGGTACTATGAATATGTGATGTATGTTTAACCATATTTGGAAGCCTGCGATGTGGACTATGAATTGTGTGAAGTTATGTTTAATCTAAGTTTGGGGAAAAAGTGGTTTGCGGAACATGGGATCGAAAAAATGGGTAGTGTCTCCTCAGGTATCTCTACTTTTTGGATAAGTGAGGATGTCCACAAATATTTGGGAAGGTCTCTTAGCTTGGTATATTAAGATGGAATTACCACAAATGTGTCAGAGAGATAGAGAGAGAGAGAGAGAGAGAGAGAGAGAGAGAGAAGTGTCTCCATGCCCCCACCCCCACCCCGCGCCATCTCCTCTAAGGCAACTTTGGGGATAACCCTAGCGCCGGCGGCGCGTTCCCCTCATCCTTTCCCTTCCCTCTACGGCTGCCAGAGGGGCTCTACGGCACGGGTGCGTGGCCCTGATGAAGGTGGCGGTGGGGTTCTGGCAGCTCCATCGCATATTGTGGGCTTTGGCTCCCGGGGTGATGGCCTGGACCGGTGGCGCACAGTGTGATGGGCAGCATCGGCGGGTGCAGGTGCGTCACCTTCCACGGCTACATGGGCGGCATGGAGGCGATGGACGGCGTCGGTGCGGCGGATCCTCGCAAGTCTGCCGGAGTTCCATGAGGAGATTAGTCCCTGACTCGATCTGCTTCGATCTGTGACGGCGTCGGCCCTAGCAACTACGGTCGTCTTCTCTCGGTGTTGGCTGGACGGATCTGGCGGGTGGGCGAGGATCAGGGGGAAACCCCTGGCCGGCGCGGTGTCCTCCCCAAAGTCGATGCCTTGCGACGCCAATCCCTTCCTTGAGGCTTTAGTGTGGATCCTCTCTCTCCATCCTCCCCCCTGAGCTCAGGCGAAAGCTTATGTTCCTCTGCTTTGGGCGACGATGGCAAATGGGTGCCGTTCTCCTTCCTGAAGGCGTCGGCCGGAGACTACTCAAGGTGGTGGAGTTGTTGGTGATTCGGAGTCGACTCGTGATAGTATGGTCTATCTGTTGCATCCCACTCGGCTCCTGGTGCTCCCTCAACCGATGCATGGTGATGCCCTCTTCGTGGATATGCGCCATCATTTGACATATCGTGTTCGGCGCTCTATCTTGTCGCTACCAACGTTGGTGCTCATTTGGTCGACCATCCATGTATGTGGGTCTGGTGTTGTGCTTCTCCTTTGGTAGCTTGGGCACCTTGAGCTAGGTTTTAGTGGGAACCACTATGCCGTCCACCGGTGCGGCCCCCGTTGAGCTTGAATGAACGGGTGTGGCCCTTTGCAGCGGTGGAGATAGATCAGGTGCTAGAGTGTTCATGTTTGGCTCTTTGGATGTAGCCGGCACATGATACTTGCACGGTGGTGCCCGCATCTCGAGACCTTATTTTGCTAGTTGGTGTTGGCAACACTGGTCGTCGACAACGGTGCTCTATGCTTTGGCTCAATGTTGTAGTTGCCTTTGAGTTGTTGTGCTTAGCACTTTTTTCACTTTGCTTTTATTTCTTCTATATTGTATATTATGGTGACTTTTTAATCCTAGCCGGTTGATAATTTTGTTAATTCAAACTCCTCTGGGGCCGGCGTCTTTTCTCTAAACAAAAGTATGTGTGACCCGGTAGAACCGTAGTCGTTCACTACTTCTATTGAACATGAAAGGTTTTTTCAGCCGTTGAATTGTGCTTTGGACCGGTGCTAGCATGGATTTCTGGATCACCGTTACACATGCACGTACGTACGCATGCATCCAAATGCGACGCACGGCTAGTCAGCGTGACACTCGTACGTACTTCCTCTGTTCGGAATTACTTGTCGCAGAAATGGATGTATTCTATTTCTGCGACAAGTACGTCGATCTGGCTGGCTGGCATCTCTGCTTGCATCACTGGTAGAAAAAGGGCCTATAGTCCCGGTTCGTAAGGGCCTTTAGTCCCGGTTCAGGAACCGGGACTAAAGTGTCGGTACTAATACCTCCACCCTTTAGTCCCGGTTCAATCCAGAACCGGGACTAAAGGCCCTCCACGTGGGCAGTGCGCAGAGCCCAGTCAGGAGACCCTTTGGTCCCGGTTGGTGCCACCAACCGGGACCAAAGGGTCTCCTGACTGGGCTATGCGCACTGCCCACGTGGAGACCCTTTGGTCCCGGTTGGTGGCACCAACCGGGACCAATAGGCATCCACGCGTCAGCACTTCTGTGGCTGGGGTTTTTGTTTTTTTTTGAAAGGGGGGGGGGTTGGGGGTTTTAGGGGGTTAATTTAGGTTTTCATATATTGTGTTAGCTAGTTATAATTAATAGAGAGAAGTGTCCTCTGTTATGTCTGTGCTTGGTCGACGCTACGTACTATACATACGTATATAGAGAGGACTAGACACGCTAGCTAGCTAGTAAGCAAACGAAGGAAACAGAAGATCGTCATGAACATATATGCATATATACAGAGAGAAGTGATATCGACCACCTCTCCTTCTCCGAGAGATTGGTCGAACAACAAGTTCTCGTATATCTATCTGACACTACCGGCTACATATATACAGTAATTATCTCTTACAAATATAATCATACGGACTCAGGGTTAACATAGAATTCTCCGTCTTCAGGGATCACGTGGTCAAGAAAGAATGCCGCCAATTCCTCTTGAATTCCTCGCATGCGAGCTGGTGCTAGGAGTTCATCCCGCTTCCGAAACATCTAATTTAAAGAAGGGGGTCAATACATATATATATGAATGAATGAAACTCAACACAAATGATGGTAATAAAATAAAATTGTGAATGTTGTTATTTACGTACTTCATATTGTTCGTCAGTGTAGCCCCGCTCACAGGTCGTGTGGCGGATGGACTCGCAAACATAGTAACCACAGAAATCATTCCCTTGTTGCTGCCACAACCACTTTACAAGAAATAGAGCTTAATCAAACTGATAAGCAAGAATGTCAAATGGTATTGATGAAACTAGCGCTTGAATGACTAGTAGATGCGCTTAAAATGCTACTATAGCTAGTACTTACTTTCGGGTGTCTAAATTGCAGCTCCTTCGGCAGTCCCGGAGCTTTTCTGGTGAATTTTCTCCAAACCCTGCCGGACAAAGAAAACAATTACTTGATATATCAGGAAATGAACAAAGTTGCTGATATAGTGGATAATGATCGATTTAACTTACTTCTCGAGTATTTGAGTCATGTCTGCATAGTCCTTGGGATCTTTTCGTCTTGAGTCTAAGACGGTTACTAGTCCCTGCTCAAGCTTAATATGTAGGAGAATATAGTGGAAACTGCACACGCATGCATAACTCATCAATTACATTACTATAACCTTGACTAATATATAAGGGAAACCGAATACGCACAAGACAGTAACACTCACTTGAAGTTGTAAGGAAAGAGTATTATATCTTTGTTTTGATTTATTATCAACGATTCTAGCATGCTGGCCTCGGTTTCTGCGGCATGAAATTTAACCTGAGTTGCATCTATGAGATTTGTGTTAATGAACCCAATATCACCGACTTGTCTTTTCTTCAATTCGATGATCTTCAATCTGCATAATATAGTGAGATGATTATAAATACATGCAATGAAAGAGCTAAGCTATATAGAGAAACTTAATGACAGAAGTAGTACTACTTACAGACAGTAGCAGGTGACAGTTGCTTTATCGAGGGCCAATTGATTGAAGAACTGATAGAACTCCTCAAATGGAACAGGCAACAGATCAATTCCAACGAGGTCATGCTCCGGTTTAACTCTCGCATACAAAGTACTCCTCCCCCCAGAGTCTCTGCAGATTTTCAAGTACCAATCATGCAATCTTCGCATCATCGTTGATAGAGATCTTTCATCTTTGACGAGAGGCTTCCCGTACTCGTATCTTTGTATCTGCACGTCCATGGGGTCATAATGTACTTCGTCGGGCAGGTAATCTGCAGGATTGCTATAACCGGGCACCATCCTCGGATCATTATCGACGTTGTGGCTAGGCACCTTGAGCGGGGGGCACGATTGCTTCGCTTGTTCGCCGAGCTGGGCAATTTGTTTCCCAGCTCGTCGTTGTTTCAGCCTTTGATCACTGACAGTACTTCCCGACCGCTCCGCTTCGGCAAATTCCTTTCCAATAATGCGGTCATAGTTTTCTTTCGGCGAATCAGACTTTGGTGTTTTTGTCAGGGCAGCCAGAGTGCGCTTCACTTTCACCCGATCTACCTTCTCCTCCGGAGGTGGATGTTTCTTTGCTTTCACCCCTTCAAAGAATTTCTTCACTTCTTCTCGCGTGATCTCGGCGTTCTCCTCCTGGGTCCTCTCGTATGGTAACTTCTCTGGAGTCTTCAGAGAAGGACCGAATCTGTATGTCCTCCCGCCTCTGGTTGTACTGCTAGACGCCGACCGAGCAGACGTAGCGGTTGTCTTCTTTACTTGCTTAAGCGGCGGAGGAGAAGGACTACGACGCGCCGGAGCAGCTGGAGCGGCGGCGGGTCTCTTCCGCCCTTGCTGACGAGGCGGAGAAGGAGGAGGCGGGCTGCTCGGGCGCGTCGGCGCAGGCGGAGAAGGAGGCGGAGTGCCGCCGCGCGCCGGAGAAGGAGCCGGCCGAGGGCCCTGATCGTCACTCGCCGGAGGAGGAGGAGGCGGTGGAGGCGGAGTGCCCTGACTCGCCGGAGGAGGAGGAGGAGGCGGTGGCGTCCAGTTCGGAAGGTTGATGAGGTCCTTCCGCCATAGGCATGGAGTCTTCAGAGCAAACCCCAGCCGAGTCTCCCCTTCACCGGTAGGGTGGTCAAGCTGGAGGTCCTCAAATCCCTCCGTTATCTCATCCACCATCACCCTAGCATATCCTTCTGGAATTGGCCGGCAGTGAAAAGTTGCGCCGGGTTCAGTAGGATAAACAGAGCCAACAGCTGCCTTGACCTTCAAATTCATCCATTGCGTCATAAGGTGGCAATTTTGAGACTCCGTGATAGCATCCACGGGATAGCTGGCAGGAGCCGTCAAGGCATGCTCTAGCTGAAGCAGCTCGGTGGAAGCCACGCTGCTTCTGCGCTGAGATGGCGGGGTAGCTTCGGGGGAGGCTTCGGCAGTACGTTTGCTGCGATTTGCTTCTCGTTCCTCTATCGCGTCCACCCTTGCTTGCAGTGCCTGCATTTGGGTCTGCTGCACTTTTTTCCTCCTCTCATGGGATTTGTAACCGCCTGCGTCCGGAAACCCAACCTTCCACGGAACGGAGCCTGGCGTGCCTCGTGTCCGTCCAGGGTGCTCAGGATTCCCGAGGGCCATTGTGAGCTCGTCGTTCTCTCTGTCTGGAAAGAACGTCCCTTCCTGCGCTGCTTCGATATACTGCTTAAGCTTACTGACTGGTATGTCCATTTGATCGTTCGTCCAAATGCACTTCCCTGTTTCAGGGTCCAGGGTTCCGCCAGCCCCGAAGAACCAAGTCCGGCAACGGTCTGGCCAGTTAATTGTCTCTGGTTCGATCCCTTTATGAACCAGATCATTCTCAGTCTTGGACCACTTAGGCCGGGCTACGAGGTAGCCACCTGACCTCGTGCGATGGTGAAACTTCTTCTTCGCAGCATTTTGCTTGTTTGTCGCCGACATCTTCTTACTCTTTTCCGATGTCTTGTGGGCCACAAATGCGGGCCAGTGATCTCTGATATTCTCATATCTGCCCTTGAATTCTGGTGTCTCATTATTTTCGACAAACTTATTCAGCTCTTTCTTCCACCTCCTGAATAGTTCTGCCATCCTCTTCAGAGCAAAAGACTTGATTAATTTCTCTTTAACTGGGTTCTCTGGATTATCCTCAGGCGGTAGGGTGAAATTTGACTTCAGCTCAGTCCAAAGATCATTTTTCTGCATATCATTGACATAAGAGACCTCAGGGTCTTCTGTAGCCGGCTTAAACCATTGCTGGATGCTTATCGGGATCTTGTCCCTAACCAGAACCCCGCACTGAGCAACAAATGCGCTCTTTGTCCGGAGGGGTTCAATAGGTTGGCCGTCGGGCGCGATTGCTATGATCTCAAACTTTTCATCCGAGCTCAACTTTTTCTTCGGGCCTCGTCTCTTTACCGAAGTTGTGCTCGATCCGGAGGGCTAGAAAAAAGAACAAAGACTTAATTAATATGTGTACATACCAAAACAATGAATGCATCAATCAGCTAGTCAGCATAGGCTTAACTAATATATATACCTGGCCGGACTCGGTTCGGTCACCGGAGCCGTCCTCATGTTCTTCTTCTTGCACCGGCATTAGGTCACCGTAGCCAGCTTGTTCACCCTGTCCTTCCAGACCATCGGTTTCGTTGAGAAACAACGAGATGGCATCACTTCCTTCTGCGATTATGTCCCTCAACAACGCTTCTTTTGTTGCTTCGTCTAGGGCGGTGTCCATAGTTTCTACAAATATTTACAACATGGCAATTATTATTCAAACATGATAGATGGATATATTAGTGCCAAACGTAGAACTAGCTACCTAATCATAGTAAGCTATCGGGAGGGGGTATATATCGACAACGACGACACTACATCTATGTCCCTCGACGACCCTCGTTCCCGATAAAAAAAAAGAGGAAGAAGAAGAAAAATAAGAGGAGAAAAAAGAATAGAGGAGAAGATCTCCTCTATTCTTTCTTCTTCTCTTTTTTTCTTCTTCCTCTTCTTTTTTTATCCTCTTCTTCCTCTCATGTTCGATAGGATCGCCGAGGGGTCGGGAGGTTGCGTAGTGTCTCAGGATTCAACAAAACCATGTCTTCATCATTAGGCGAAAGTAACATGTGCATGATGGTACGAAGCTCTTCAAAGTTGTTCTGGAACGGACTCCCAGATAGGATAATCCGCCTTTTGGTACAAAGTTCAGCAAGAGCCTTCCGAATATCGCTATTTGGAAGGCCTTTGCTGAATTCGTACCAAAAAGCGGATTATTCTATCCGGGACTCCATTCCAGAATAACTTTGCAGAACTTCGTACCAACATGCCCTGGTTACTTCCGGCTAATGATGAAGGCATGAATTTCTTCAATACTTTGACACTAGGAAACCTCTCTCGACCCCTCGGCGATCCTCGACCCCTCGAACCCTCGACGACCCTGGAACCCTTGACCCCTAGACGACCCTCTTCTTCCTCTCATGTTCGAGAGGATCACCGAGGGGTCGGGAGGTTGCCTAGTGTCAAAGGATTCAACAAAACCATGTCTTCATCATTAGGCGAAAGTAACATGTGCATGATGGTACGAAGCTCTTCAAAGTTGTTCTGGAACGGAGTCCCAGATAGGATAATTCGCTTTTTGGTACAAAGTTCAGCAAGAGCCTTCCGAATATCGCTATTTGGAAGGCCTTTGCTGAATTCGTACCAAAAAGCAGATTATTCTATCCGGGACTCCATTCCAGAATAACTTTGCAGAACTTCGTACCAACATGCCCTGGTTACTTCCGGCTAATGATGAAGGCATGGATTTCTTCAATACTTTGACACTAGGAAACCTCTCTCTACTTCCGGCTAATAAGAAGAAGAAGAAGAAGAAGAAGAAGAAAAGAAGAAAAAAAAAGAGGAGAAGAAGAAAGGAATAGAGGAGAAGAAGAGAAAAATAGAATATATTCTATTTTTCTCTTCTTCTCCTCTATTCCTTTCTTCTTCTCCTCTTCTTTTTCTTCTTTTTTCTTCTTCTTATTTATTTCTCCTCTTCTTTTCGGTAGAGGAAACCCTAAATAGCTAGCAAGTATCGTGGGTGTGAGATACATGTGGCCTTCGGTGTCGGACACTACATCCACGTCTCACAAGTGACGTGGGGGTCGAAGCTCGCGCCACTTGTGGGATGTGGATGTAGTGTCCGACACCGACGGTACATGTATCTCACACCGACGATACTTTTTATTTAGGGTTTCTCCTCTACCGCTCGGCGACCCTCTCGATGACCCTCGTTCCCGATAAAATAAAGAGGAAGAAGAAGAAGAAAAAAGAAGAGAAGAAAGAATAGAGGAGAAGACTTCCTCTTCTTCCTCTCCTCTTCTTCCCCTTCTTCCTCGCCTCTCTCATGAATGTCTGGCGTTCTCGACCCCCCCCCCACGTGTCGAAGAAAAAAAAGAAGAAAAAAAAAGAGGAGAAGAAGAAAGGAATAGAGGAGAAGAAGAGAAAAATAGAATATATTCTTCTCCTCTTCTTTTTCTTCTTTTTTCTTCTTCTTATTTATTTCTCCTCGTCTTCCTCTCCCCTCTCGGCGACCCTAGACCCCCTCTCGACCCTCGACCCCTAGGCGACCGTCGACCCCTCTCTTTTTTTTCTTCCTCTTCTATTTTATCCTCTTCTTCCTCTACCGCTCGGCGACCCTCGACCCTCGTTCCCAATAAAAAAAGAGGAAGAAGAAGAAAAAAAGAGGAGAAGAAAGAATAGAGGAGATCTTCTCCTCTATTCTTTCTTCTCCTCTTTTTTCTTTTCTTATCCCTCTTCTTTTTTATCCTCTTCCTCCTCTCATGTTCGACGACCCTCGACCCCTCGGCGACCCTAGACCCCCTCTCGACCCCCTCTTCTAAAGAACTATTTTTTCTAAAGAACTATTCTTTGCATATATACATGAACATAGATATATACACAGAGAACATATATATATACATATATATATATATAACAAGCATATATATGAAAAAAATCTATGAACAGAAAAAAATCCTAAATTTTCTAAAAAACTATTTTTTGCATATATACATGAAAAAAAGCATATAACAGAAAAAAAAAGCATATAACAAAAAAAAAGCATATAACAAAAAAAAGCATATAGCTAGGGCGCCGCGGCCGGACCAGAGGAGGACCGCGGAGTCCGGCGGCGGCGACGGCGACGGCGACGATGGGGGCGGGCGGGCGACGGCGACGGCGACGCGGGCGACGGCGACGGCGACGATGGGGGCGGGCGGGCGACGGCGACGGCGACGATGGGGGCGGGCGGTCGACGGCGACGGCGACGGCGGGGCGGCGCGCGGCGCGGGCGACGGCGACGATGGGGGCGGGCGGCGTCGGGGCAGGGCGACGAGGGCGACGGCGACGGGGGCGGGCCGGGGCGGCACGCGGCGCGGGCGACGGCGACGATGGGGGCGGGCGGCGTCGGGGCAGGGACGAGGGCGACGGCGACGGGGGCGGGCCGGGGCGGCGCGCGGCGCGGGCGACGGCGACGATGGGCGCGGGCGACGGCGACGATGGGGGCGGGCGACGTCGGGGCAACTGCAAGATGAGAATGAAAAATTCCAAAGTGTGCCTTATATAGCAGAGGCTTTAGTCTCGGTTCGTGGCAGCAACCGGGACTAAAGGTTGGCATTAGTCCCGGTTGGTGCCACGAATCGAGACCAATGGCCTCTTTTCGGCAGGCCAAAGGGCGGGAAGCGAAGCGCATTGGTCCCGGTTGGTGGCACCAACCGGGACTAAAGGGGGGCAATGGTCACGGTTGGTGCCACGAACCGTGACCAATGCCCCCTTTAGTCCCGGTTGGTGTCACCAACCGGGACCAATGCCCTTGTGCTGCCCGCGCCCATAAGTTTAGTCCCACATCGCTAGTTGAGAGCGCCCGGCACTGGTTTATAAGCTCTGCTGCCTCCTCCCTCTTGAACTCCTCTGAATAGCAGGCCTATGGGCCTAATTTGACACTGCTTTGCCTGTGGGCCTATTGGGCCTTCTGCGGGCCTGAATCCTGGCCCATGTAGGGTTTCTAGTCGTATTCAGGCCGTGGAGGCCCAGTTGATGGCATTTTTTTTTGGTTTTTTTCTTTTTTATTTCTATATTTTTTTGGTTTTTTATTTTTTTATTTCTACTTAAAACTAAATACTTATAGTTTTTTAGTGATTTCTTTTTGCTTTTAGGTCACAAAAATTATAAACTTTCTGTTAGTGCCATTAGTTTTAAATTTTAAATAGTTTAAATTTGAATTTTTAAAAATTTGTGTGAATCACTAGTTTATGAATAACTTTACTATAAAATTAGAATTTTTTTCTTCTTTACTATTTATTTTTTATTTATACTTACAATTAAATACTTATAGTTTGATTTTAGGTCACACAAATTATATTCTTTTTGCTATTGAAGAATATTATAGTTTTATTTTAGTTGATCATAACATAATATTTTAATTGATTGTTTTTATTTTCATAAAAGTTTTGTAGTTCATTCTGTTTGCTATTAATTCATTCTTTGAGCTAAATGACTCTGAAATTGGAAAGCATTTCAAAATGAACTCTGAAAAGGTTGAAAGTTGGCATGGTATCATCATTTCACCCACATAGCATGTTCCAAAAAGTAGAGAGGGTTACGACAAAAACTTGATGCACTTCGTGTACAAAATGGACAATCACTTTCGAAGTATCAAAGTTTCGAACCATAAGACATGAAAGCATTTCAAATGAACTCTGAAAAAGTTGAAAGTTGGGATGGTATCATAATTTCACCCACATAGCATTTGCTTATTGCGGGAGAAAGTCTTCACTTTTTCTTTGCTTGTGTCATTTGCTTATTGCGCCGTAACCATGGATAATCTTCATTGTTTATCAGGATGCTTGGGTCAGCCTTGACATTGAAGGGAGGAATTTCATGAAACTTTTCATAATCTTCAGACATGTCTGTCTTGCCGTCCACTCCCAGGATGTCCCTTTTTCCTGAAAGAACTATGTGGCGCTTTGGCTCATCGTATGATGTATTCGCTTCCTTATCTTTTCTTTTTCTCGGTTTGGTAGACATGTCCTTCACATAGATAACCTGTGCCACATCATTGGCTAGGACGAACGGTTCGTCAGTGTACCCAAGATTTTTCAGATCCACTGTTGTCATTCCGTACTGTGGGTCTACCTGTACCCCGCCGCCTAACAGATTGACCCATTTGCACTTAAACAAAGGGACCTTAAAATCAGGTCCGTAGTCAAGTTCCCATATGTCCACTATGTAACCATAATATGTGTCCTTTCCGCTCTCGGTTGCTGCATCAAAGCGGACACCGCTGTTTTGGTTGGTGCTCTTTTGATCTTGGGCGATCGTGTAAAATGTATTTACATTTATCTCGTATCCTTTGTAAGTCAATACAGTCAAAGATGGTCCCCTGGACAACAAGTACAACTCATCACAAACAGTGTTGTCACCTCTGAGACGTGTTTCCAACCAACTGCTGAAAGTCCTGATGTGTTCACATGTAATCTAGTCGTCGCACTGCTCCGGGTGTTTGGAGCGCAGACTGTTCTTGTGTTCATCGACATACGGGGTCACCAAGGTAGAGTTCTGTAGAACTGTGCAGTGTGCTTGAGACCAAGAATATCCGTCCCTGCATATTATTGAGTCTCTTCCCAGAGTGCCTTTTCCAGTCAGTCTCCCCTCATACCGCGATTTAGGGAGACCTATCTTGTTAAGGCCAGGAATGAAGTCAACACAAAACCCGATAACATCCTCTGTTTGATGGCCCATGGAGATGCTTCCTTCTGGCCTAGCGCGGTTACGGACATATTTCTTTAGGACTCCCATGAACCTCTCAAAGGGGAACATATTGTGTAGAAATACGGGCCCCAGGATGACAATCTCGTCGACTAGATGAACTAGGACGTGCGTCATGATATTGAAGAAGGATGGTGGGAACACCAGCTCGAAACTGACAAGACATTGCGCCACATCACTCCTTAGCCTTGGTACGATTTCTGGATCGATCACCTTCTGAGAGATTGCATTGAGGAATGCACATAGCTTCACAATGGCTAATCGGACGTTTTCCGGTAGAAGCCCCCTCAATGCAACCGGAAGCAGTTGCGTCATAATCACGTGGCAGTCATGAGACTTTAGGTTCTGAAACTTTTTCTCTGGCATATTTATTATTCCCTTTATATTCGACGAGAAGCCAGTCGTGACCTTCATACTGAGCAGGCATTCAAAGAAGATTTCTTTCTCTTCTTTCGTAAGAGCGTAGCTGGCAGGACCTTTATACTGCTTCGGAGGCATGCCGTCTCTTTCGTGCAAACGTTGCAGGTCCTCTCGTGCCTCAGGTGTATCTTTTGTCTTCCCATACACGCCCAAGAAGCCTAGCAGGTTCACGCAAAGGTTCTTCGTCACGTGCATCACGTCGATTGAGGAGCGGACCTCTAGGTCTTTCCAGTAGGGTAGGTCCCAAAATATAGATTTCTTCTTCCACATGGATGCGTGTCCCTCAGCGTCATTCGGAACAGCTAGTCCACCGGGACCCTTTTCAAAGATTACGTAGTGTAAATCATTGACCATAGCAAGCACGTGATCACCGGTGCGCATGGCGGGCTTCTTCCGGTGATCTGCCTCGCCTTTGAAATGCTTGCCTTTCTTTCGACATTGATGGTTGGTCGGAAGAAATCGACGATGGCCTAGGTACACATTCTTCCTGCATTTGTCCAGGTATATACTTTCAGTGTCATCTAAACAGTGCGTGCATGCGTGGTATCCTTTGTTTGTCTGTCCTGAAAGGTTACTGAGAGCGGACCAATCGTTGATGGTCACGAACAGCAATGCCTTAAGGTTAAATTCCTCCTGTCTGTGCTCATCCCACGTACGTACACCGTTTCCATTCCACAGCTGTAAAAGTTCTTCAACTAATGGCCTTAGGTACACATCAATTTCGTTGCCGGGTTGCTTAGGGACTTGGATGAGAACTGGCATCATAATGAACTTCCGCTTCATGCACATCCAAGGAGGAAGGTTATACATACATAGAGTCATGGGCCAGGTGCTGTGATTGCTGCTCTGCTCCCCGAAAAGATTAATGCCATCCGCGCTTAAAGCAAACCATACATTCCTTGGGTCCTTTGCAAACTCATCCCAGTACTTTCTCTCGATTTTTCTCCACTGCGACCCGTCAGCGGGTGCTCTCAACTTCCCATCTTTCTTTCGGTTCTCACTGTGCCATCGCATCAACTTGGCATGCTCTTGGTTTCTGAACAGACGTTTCAACCGTGGTATTATAGGAGCATACCACATCACCTTCGCAGGAACCCTCTTCCTGAGGGGCTCGCCGTCAACATCACCAGGGTCATCTCGTCTGATCTTATACCGCAACGCACCGCATACCGGGCATTTGTTCAGATCCTTGTAGGCACCGCGGTAGAGGATGCAGTCATTAGGGCATGCATGTATCTTCTCCACCTCCAATCCTAGAGGGCATACGACCTTCTTTGCTGCGTATGTACTGTCGGGCAATTCGTTATCGTTTGGAAGCTTCTTCTTCAATATTTTCAGTAGCTTCTCAAATCCTTTGTCAGCCACAGCATTCTCTGCCTTCCACTGCAGCAATTCTAGTACGGTACCGAGCTTTGTGTTGCCATCTTCGCAATTGGGGTATAACCCTTTTTTGTGATCCTCTAACATGCGATCGAACTTCAGCTTCTCCTTTTGACTAATGCATTGCGTCCTTGCATCGACAATGACCCGGCGGAGATCATCATCATCGGGCACATCGTCTGGTTCCTCTTTATCTTCAGCAGCTTCACCCGTGGCAGCATCATTGGGCACATCGTCTGGTTCCTCTTGATCTTCACCAGCTCCCCCCGTTGCAGCATCACCGTATTCAGGGGGCACATAGTTGTCATCGTACTCTTCTTCTTCGCCGTCTTCCATCATAACCCCTATTTCTCCGTGCCTCGTCCAAATATTATAGTGTGGCATGAAACCCTTGTAAAGCAGGTGGGAGTGAAGGATTTTCCGGTTAGAGTAAGACCTCGTATTCCCACATTCAGTGCATGGACAACACATAAAACCATTCTGCTTGTTTGCCTCAGCCGCATCGAGAAACTCATGCACGCCCTTAATGTACTCGCGGGTGTGTCTGTCACCGTACATCCATTGCCGGTTCATCTGCGTGTATTATATATAATTAAGTGTCCAAATTAATAGAAGTTCATCATCACATTAAAACCAAAGTGCATACATAGTTCTCATCTAACAACATATAGCTCTCCAGAGCATCTAATTAATTAAACCATACATTGAAACTATGTAAAACATTTCAATGCGAAAACAAATGCGATCATAATCGCAACCAAGGTAACAATTGATCCAACGGCATAATGATACCAAGCCTCGGTATGAATGGCATATTTTCTAATCTTTCTAATCTTCAAGCGCATTGCATCCATCTTGATCTTGTGATCATCGACGACATCCGCAACATGCAACTCCAATATCATCTTCTCCTCTTCAATTTTTTTTATATTTTTTCCTTCAACAAATTGTTTTCTTCTTCAACTAAATTTAACCTCTCGACAATAGGGTCGGTTGGCATTTTCGATTCACATACATCCTAGATAAATAAAATCTATGTCACGTTGGTCGGCATAATTTTCATAAACAATAAATGAACCAATAGTTATGAAGATAATATACATACCAAACCCGAATCATAGACAGGACGAGGGCCGACGGGGGCGGATACCAAAACCATCGCACTATATAAGATGCAATAATAAATGTAAGAAAATGATACAAGTATCTATCTAAACAGACAAGTAAGAATATTTCTCCTTTCAGAAAGAAGATAAGAACAAGAGGCTCACCACGGTGGTGTCGGTGATGAGATCAGCGCGGGTGATCGACGGCGGTGAAGACGGGGACGGGGCGTGACGGACCGCTAAATCTAGACAAATCTCGAGGAAAATGGAGCTTGGAGGTCGAGCTTCGAGAGGAGAAAGTTTAAGTAGTGTGGCTCGGGCATTCCATTGAACACCTCATGTGCATAGGAGGTGAGCTAGAGCACCACAAACCCCTCCCCTCGCCGGCCAGAGAAAAACAGAGCACTGGAGTGCTCTGCTCGCGGGCGAGGGTATATATAGGCACCTCATTGGTCCCGGTTTGTGGCAAGAACCGGGACTAAAGGGGAGCCTTTGGTCCCGGTTCAGGCCACCAACCGGGACCAATGGTGGTGGGCCAGGAGCGAGGCCCATTGGTCCCGGTTCGTCCCACCAACCGGGACCAAAAGGTCCAGACGAACCAGGACCAATGGCCCACGTGGTACGGCCGGCCCCCTGGGCTCACGAACCGGGACCAATGCCCACATTAGTCCCGGTTCTACACTGAACTGGGACTAATGGGCTGAGCCGGCCTGGACCATAGCCCTGTTTTCTACTAGTGCATGTAGGCAGCCGCACGTGGGATGGGCTGGGTAAACGAGAAAAGAAAACCCGCGCGCGTTGGCGTTGGCGTTGGCTTCTTCCCCTGACAGATGGATGCCACGCCGAGCCGATCGAGGCAGCTAGCTTGCATTTTCGCCGGTCGATCGGTGGCCGACTGGTCGGGACTGTCGTCTCTCCCCATAGCCATAGGGCGGTCTCCGATGGAGCAGGCGCGGCGCTCGGGGACATGATTTCCGGCCGATGTCCGATATGTCCGGCCGCGGCCAGTGATACACACCAGCTAGAGCGTAGAGCATCCACAGCCGGTTTTCTGAAATCCTTCTTAAACGTTCGTTGACGCGTCCAGTCAATGACCGAACATGAGAGAGGAAAAAGAGAACACAGTCGACTCCCTCATCTGTATACATTTGAGTTGTCCGCAAATTCTTATATTAAAGACAAATGTATGGAGGATATGAGGGCTCGCGGACACGTCTGGACATGCCGGTCCATTCCTCATATAGGACGCAGCTCATATTTTCTCTTTCTTCATCCTCACTAATCACGTGCAAGTGACCGAAGATATGATGAAGAAAGTGAAAGGTATGACTATATGAGTGGACAAATAAGGACTCAAAATACACACACATGATACTTGATCGGGCGCGTCCGCGAGCGTTTAGGGTCAGATTTGCTAAATCGGGCGGCAGATGATGCTCTTAGACAACGCATGACACCAGCTAGCTGTCCCCGCGCCCGTCCGGAGTTAGGCGACGCAGCGTAGGTCCCCGGGGTCAATTCTTTCGACTCTGTGTCATTTGATATCTGCTCGGAAAAGGCGGTAAATTTGTCCTGTCGGCGCTCGGTCTCGATCGGGCTCCTCTCGTCACGCGCCGGTGATAGTGTCTGGATTTCTCGGTGATTTCCGGTGAATTTCCAAGTGCCTTGGGACGGGGACATTTTCGTAGTGATACTACGTTGGTGCATTTCTTTTACTGACTGCGTCGTCGTCTTGGGACAGGGACCTTTTGGCATGGGAGATCGGAGGAGACCTGAGAGGAGACTGGGCTAGCTAGCTAACACCCAAGTTGTCTAGCCTAATTAGTTAGTTCTCCAATCACTGGTCTGGAACACACAAGTCGGCGGGATCTTCTGCCTGATCTTGAAAATGGATAAAAAATGGTCTGTGCTTACTTTCAGCGTAACTGCTCCAGCCAGCAGGTAGTACTACGTGACCATCTCGATCGATCGTGGGATAAGTAAATGAAGGGTGTATGGCACGTGGATGGAGCCGTTTGTTGTTTACACACCGACTAATCGACTATGGTGGTGCACATTATTAGTCCAACCTAGCTAGGCTCCCGGCCGTGATCCACAGACCTCATGCCACGCATTAATAACTGCACAAATCCAACTACACAACGTCTCGCTCCCGTCTTTTTACTTTGCATATAAAAATTGTCTGAAATCAAACTTCATAAAGTGATCATATTTATATGAAAAAATATCAACACCTACTATGCTAAAATATTACAATGTAAAAATTTAATTCATGACACATTTACTGACATTGATTTCACATTATGAATGTTGTTGTTTTCTATAAAGTTGATCAAACTTTACGAGGCTTGACTTCAAACAAATCTTATATGCGAACTAAAAAGAACTGGAGGGAGTACTATGCATGGTATTTTCGTATGTATCAACACATTCACACCTACGTACCGATCGATCTCTCTAGTTCTATCTATAGTTCTATACTACTAACAAGTGCATTTATATAGAGTTAAGGTAGTTCCACGAAGAGTATACTATGCATCAAATTTGTTCACTTCCTTGAAAATCCGTTCGAATTGTAATTGGATATTTACGGCCAGTTGCGGAGCCAGAAAATTTTGATTAAGGGGGCCAAAGGATGCTAAAACGGCTGTGGAAGGCCAAACAATGAAAAATGAGCTTTTAGCAGCAAATGATCATTAAACATGTGGTGTTCATATGTTAACACGCACCGATCGATCGACCTCTCTAGACCTATCTATACGCACGTACATAGCAGAGATGTGCTTATACTGACTTATACTATACTAACAAGTAGTGCTATGCTTGTGCATTTGCGCAAGGCTAAGCTAGTTCCACGAAGCTCCTTCCTTCATATGCTTGCAAAGAATGAATTAACTACACAAAGTTATACTACTTGTGTAGATCATATATGCGAGTGAGTTCCTAGGGGGGTGCCTACATACCCTCCAAACTGAGTTACCAAACAAAGGCTGGGCGGCGGGAAAACCAGAGGGGCCAATGCCAACCCACTAGTGCAATTCTCTAGTATTTTATGTGCCAATGATTGGATCATCCTTGCTTACAAGGACCGCGCGCGCCAGTGACGGTGAATCTCCGGCGAGCTGGCTCCTATAAATACCGCCCCCCTTGCAGCGCCTTCCCTCACAGCACGCACCACAGCACAAAGTCCGAAAATGGAGAGCTCAGTCCAGAGCTGGTGGGTGCTTCCCCTCACCTTGCTCCCGGCCATCTCCGGCGGCCCGCATGGCGGCACCACCATGACAACCACACTCGCCGCCGTAGCCACCAGCTTCGCCTACGTCGCCGTCCTCGCCTGCCTCGCGTGGGCAGCCGCGGCCCTGCTCTACTGGGCGCACCCGGGCGGCCCTGCATGGGGCCGGTACTGGCGGGGCAGGGGCCAGGGCGCGGGCCTACGACGTGCCATCCCGGGCCCGAAGGGGCTCCCCGTCGTCGGCAGCCTCGGGCTCATGTCCGGGCTGGCGCACCGCTCGCTGGCGGACGAGGCGGCGCGCCGGCCCGGGGCCAAGCGGCTCATGGCGCTGTCCCTCGGCCCCGTCCGCGCCGTCGTCGCCTCCCACCCGGACGTCGCCAAGGAGATCCTCGACAACCCGGCCTTCGCCGCCCGCCCGCTCAACCACGCCGCCTACGGCCTCATGTTCCACCGCTCCATCGGCTTCGCCGAGCACGGGCCCTACTGGCGCGCGCTCCGCCGCGTCGCGTCGGGCCACCTGTTCGGCCCGAGGCAGGTCGACGCCTTCGCGCCATACCGCGCGCGCGTCGCCGGCGACGTGGTCGCGTCGCTGCGCGGCGCCGGGGCGGGCGTGGTGGAGCTGCGCGGCGTCCTCCGCCGCGCCTCGCTCTACTACATCATGCGGTTCGTGTTCGGCAAGGAGTACGACGTGTCGGCGCCGCAGTCGTCGTCCGGCGAGGTGGAGGAGCTGCTGGAGATGGTGCACGAAGGGTACGAGCTCCTCGGGAAGGAGAACTGGTGCGACTACTTCCCGGGGCTCGCCGCCGTCGACCCGCAGGGCATCGGGGCCCGGTGCGCCGAGCTCATGCCGCGGGTGAACCGCTTCGTGCACGGCATCATCCGGGAGCACCGCGCCAAGGCGACGCTCACCGCCAGTGGAGAGGCACCGCGTGACTTCATCGACATATTGCTTTCCCTGCAGGACAGCGAGGGGCTCGCCGACGCCGACATCGCCGCCGTGCTCTGGGTACGTACGCAGCATGCATATTATCAAGAGCAACAAACACAACTTTTTCACCAACATGGCATCGGTTCCATTTGGAGTAGTATTACGTATGCAGATCACGCCTACTACTTTTGTTGCGATAACAATAATCTTGACAAAGCGGCCAATCAACGTAGCACTTTTAAAAAGCTAGCTAGCAAGCGCCCATGCAAAATTCCACCAGCTTTTTCTTCTTTGTTTAGTTCCGAATCATTTTAATGGATGGCTAGTAGTCAGTTACTACTGCCTAATGGATAGAGCACTGGGTGTAAAAAACAAGAAAATGTTGGCTGTTTTTTTCCAGGAGATGATCTTCAGAGGAACGGACGCCATGGCGGTGCTGATGGAGTGGGCCATGGCGCGCCTGGTGCTCCACCGCGACGTGCAGGCCAAGGTGCACCGCGAGCTCGACGAGGTGGTCGGCCGGAGCAGCCCGGCCGCCGAGTCGTCCCTGCCGGCGCTGCCCTACCTGCAGGCGCTGATCAAGGAGGCCCTCCGCGTGCACCCGCCGGGGCCGCTGCTGTCGTGGCGCCACAGGGCGATCACCGACACGTACGTCGACGGCCACCTCGTCCCCGCCGGCACCACGGCCATGGTGAACCAGTGGGCCATGAGCCGCGACCCGGAGGTGTGGGACGCGCCGCTCGAGTTCCGGCCGGAGCGGTTCCTGGCCGGCGGCGAGGCGCCGGATGTGTCCGTGCTCGGCGCCGACGGCCGGCTCGTGCCGTTCGGGTCCGGCCGGAGGAGCTGCCCCGGCAAGTCCCTGGCCATGACCACGGTGACCGCGTGGATGGCCACCCTGCTGCACGAGTTCGAGTGGGCGCCGGCGGCGTCCTCCGGCGTCGACCTGTCGGAGGTGCTCCGCCTGTCGTGCGAGATGGCGGCGCCGCTCCAGGTCCGGGTGCGCCCGAGGAGGTGCTCCGCCTGATGTGGCTCTGGCCACAGGTTTGATCGGCCTCGCCGTGTGCTGCTAGTAGTTTCTCGTAGTCCCGTGACGTGACCCCGTGCTTCACGAAAGTGAATAATTAAGCTGCCGGTGTAAAATGTACGTGCGCCGGGCCCAGCTCAGCTCAGTGTTTGGTTCAGAGTTTCTTTCTAACTTGTGTGATGTGATGTGTATGCTATGTAACGTACCATCAGGTGTGAGTGTGAGGTTCCACATAGTGTACAAAATTGCAAAACAAAAATCTATAAGAGATTGTGTGTGGAGTGTGCAATAGTACACCGTTGCTTGTCATGTGTAAAGGTGCACGAGTTTTGGCTTTAGAACATCTTCAACAGGCGCCGGTCGCGCAGCGCGCAAAAAACACATATGCCGTATGCGCATCGGCTGGTTTGGCGCGGCGCGTAGCGCTGGCTTCAGCGGCCGCGCTAAAATGCAGCGCGCGCGTCGCTCCAGCAGCGCGCCAAAATGCAGCGCGTGCGACCCGTCGGTGCATTGCATATAGCATTTTTCAACACAAAATGATAAACATTTTTAACACAATAAAAATTTCACACAAACAAATTGATGAAGTTCATGCCCACAAGTTTAAAATCATGCCCACAAGTTCATCCAACCAAGTTCAAAATGCAAATCAAGTTCAATACACAAAGGAAAGACACATCATTCCTTGTCCTCGTCTTCGTCCTCGTCCTCATCTTCGGAAGACGATTCTTCCGCCTCTGAAGATGAATCTTCCTCTCTCTCCTCATCGCGCACCGCATCATGTGAAGCTCCAACGGTGTTGGCAAGATTTTCAACGGCATCTTCATGGGAATGTGTGCGAGGAGGCTCATCGAAAGACATTCCGCCCATGGCGGCCGGAGGTGCACCCATGCCTTCCATGAGAGAAGCAAAACTCATGCCTCCCATCGTGGCCATAGCGTCGGGGCGTGCTCCAAAGCCAGCCATGCCTCCCATTGCACCTAAACCGCCCACGGTACCTCGGAAGCCACCCATGGCGCCGAGGCCACCGCCACCCATGGCGCCGAGGCCACCGCCACCCATTGCACGAACCATGGCTCTTTTTTGGATCAAGACTTCTTGTTGGGCAAGATTGACATACTCATTTTGCGCCGCATTGAGGTTAATTGTGTCCAAGAAGAACAAGTGCTCCCATTCCAACAATCTAGTTCGCTCCTCATTGCTCACCTTCCTCTCCTCCAAAGCCACCTTCCTCTCCTCGGCCGCCACCCTCCTCTCCTCGGCCGCCAACCTCCTCTCCTCGGCCGCGGCATCTTGGGTCCTTGCCATTTTCCTCACCTTGTTGGCTTCTTTTCTTGCCTTCACAATAGCTTCCATAGCATTTTTGAACTCATCATCTCCTTCCTCTTCTTCTTTTGGGTTTGGTCTTTCTTGCACCCATCCGGTCGCTTTGGCTTCGAGTATGAAATCGAGTTGGGTGTAGGGCTTCTCTTGCCGTCATCACTTGATGCATCATCCTCATCATCATCATCATCCAACTTAATTGTTCGCTTCCGTTTGTCGCTCAAATGCAAATCATCCAAATCTTCACGCTTCTTCCATTTCTCATCATCCTTCAACACATCATAGCAATGAGGCAAAGTAAAGACCCTTCCTTTCTTGATCTTCCCCTTCTTGGTTTTCCTCTCCTCTTCTTTGAAAAGTTTTGCGCAATGTTGAACTACATGAAAACAAAGCAAGTTAGCACCAACAACAAGCAAAACAAAGCAAGTTTAGCACCAACATGTAAGATGAAATGGCACTTACTCTATCGTCCTCATTTGTGCCACTTGGGTTCAACTTGTCAACCGCCTTTTGACAAGCCACCCACCTTTGACAATCCGAGTTGATTGTCGACCACCGGGACCTAAGTGATCGGTTGGAGCGGTCAATTCCACTCACGTTGCGAGCATCAAAGTGTTACTTCATCCGGTTCCAATAAGCATCTCTACTTTGATCGCCTCCAACGGATGGATCCCTCGACACTTGCAACCAAGTATTGCATAGTAAGATGTCATCGGTGTTGGTGTAATTACCCGTTCTTCCTTTCGGTGCGTCGACAATGCCCTCACCCTCCTCGTCCACCTCGAACTCATGGTCTTCAAAATGCATGTCATTGGTTTGAGACCAATGCAAATTGTTGGAGCCAACACCCATCGTTGACATGTATGCATCATCATTGAGACTACAAAATTTTTTGCACGATGCAAATAAGCTATCTATATGTGACGAATGCATCATTCAAAAAATAACAAAAAATTGAAATGTTAGAATTTTTTTACCTTGGAGGCATTTCATCGAACATGTTGTGCGCGCCGGCCGCCGGCTCAACGAGTGAGCTTGCCGGCGCTTCGGCAGCCGCCGCACCCGTCGCACGCCCCGCAAGCTTCTTCCTCTTCGCCTTGGAGGTGCCGGAGCCGTCCGCCGCCTTGTTTTTCTTCGCCGATGTCTTGCCCTTCTTTGGCCGTGCCGCATTGGGGAGCTTTGAGGAGGAGGGGGCGGCAGCTTGGGCCGGCGCCGGCACGACGCCACCCGCCGCCGAGGTCATCCGCGGCGGCATGAAGAGGCCGCACGCGAGGCCGCTCGTCGGAGGAGCTCCGGCGGCGGCGAGGCCAACGCCACCCGGGCTAGGGTTTGTGGCGGCGGGGGGGGGGGGGGGGGGGGAGGGGGGATCGCGGCTATAGGACGGGGTGAGCGGGGTGCCGGCGCGTGCGTCCATGGGTGCGGGTCTCCGGCGCCGGCGCGCACGGGGCTTTGGAGGGGGAGAAGAAGAGCGCCGAGTGTGCCGCGCGCGGAAGCGGGCGCCGCAAATACACCGCGCGATGAACCGCATCCACGCGCGCTCCCAACTGCTTATACCGCGCGCGCGGTTATTGCGCGCCCGCTGAAGCCATCCGCGGGGTTGCGCGCGCGCTAAAACAGGAGATTTTGCGGCGCGGCGTCTGTTTAGCGCGCCTGTTGGAGATGCTCTTAGGCTCTCCCTCCGACTACAGCAAACTGTTTTTTGGTTTTTATGGCCTCCTGGATCTTAAAGGAATGGCAGAGTTTTCATACCTGAAAAAAAAAATATCACCGGCAGACACTTTTTCTGTGAAGCGCGAGGCTGAAGGTGGGGATGCCATGAGGAACGCCAACCATGGCGAGGCCGAGCCGTGGAGACCGGTAGCCTACGATAACCGGCGGGAGCGAGTTCGACACTTGACGCTAGGGCCGGGAGGGAAGGTGGTGGTTGTCGAAGCTGTTCATCCGAGGGGTGGCTTAGAGGGATGGCCGGGGATAGGTCGAGGTTGGGTAAGGCGGTGCACAACTGCGCCACCGACCATGGGGGGCGAAGGCAGGTGATTGGTCGCGCGTGAGGAGGAAGGAGGAACTGTCGTGGGTGGTGAAAGAAGAAAGAGAGGATGAAGAAGAACAATGCACGCACGATGGCCGTTGGATGTTGATGGACCGATGAGACTGGTCTCTTTGGGCATTTGACCAGTAAGGTGTCCAAAAAATGTATGCATGGATGGCCACACTCTGGAGTTTGCCCTTTGTGCGACACAACTCCGAAGACAACAGCACACTTGTTCTTCCAATGTAATACCTCCGTCCTACAATATATCTTGCAAAAACGTTATTGTAGGGCAGAGGGAGTAATATCATGACTGGACATTAGGCATTTTGTTTTGACCTTTGCGCTAGTATCATTCTTAAACTTCTACTACTCCCTCTATTTTTATTTACTTTGCATTCTGGATTTAAACAAAGTCAAACTTTGTCAAGTTAGACCAAAAATATAGGAAAAATATCAATATTCATAATATCAAGTTCATATTGTATGAAAATATACTTTATGATGATTCTAATACTTAGTGTTACTATTCATCATTCAGGGTACAGAATAAGTTATTCTTCATCCGAGGTAATCTTACGATCATTTCATAATTAAATTACGTTTGGAATTCAAATAGTTACATTCCTATTGATTCACTACGTAAAATTTGACATAAGAAAATAAAAATATAAGTCATAAGACAAGAAAATTTGCAGTTTATGTGTATTTTAGACTATGTTTTTACGTTTGTAATTTTACATAACATAAAATATTTTTTACGGCAATTATATATTTTCTTACGGTCTCTTTTTGCGTCGGAAAAAATAAAAAAACTTACGGAACGTAAAATTATGGTGCATTGATGGTAAAATAGAGGGAGGTGAAGAATAACTATTCATTACCCAGCGTGACGAATAGTGCGACCCTTCTAATACTATAGATTTTACATTGTAGATGTTGATAAAAAAAATTCTAAATAATAACAAACTTGATAAAGTTTGACTTTGACTAAACCCAGAACGCAAAGTAAACAAAAATGGAGGGAGTACTTATTTAACTAACGTGGCAAATATATTGTATCTTTAGAAGAAAAATATCTTTCCTACGACATACCTACGCTGTTCAAACAAACCGTGATCTACAATGATTTTCTTTTCAAGTTTAAAGAGGGCAGGCAGTAAAACATGAGCAGACACTGACTTCAGAAATCCCAGATGTTGGCGTGGAATTATTTTTTGTATCTTTTAGAGATCACGATGCGACTTGGATGAGATACAGAAGTATTCTCCAACAGGATCATTACGAACCATTTCTCAAAGATGACATGGAAGAGATATACAGAAAAGAGACAGATAGACATGGATGTGACAAGCAATTCCGAATGGGATGAGAACAGCAAAGACACGAGCATTTCTGATGGGAATCGATTAGACTCGACACGTCACGGAGACCAAACCACAATGGGATTCATTATTATCATATCAGGTAGCCCAAATTATTCAGGGCCGCACCAACAAAAGGTACAAGATCCGGCACACACAAACAACATACACCCGACATCCCGGACCCCCAACTCTATCAACTGGTGGCACATAAAAGGGATAAACCAACCACTGCCTGTCCAGGGAATACGTTAGCTGAGCACAATATCCGGCACTAGATATCGAAATTTCCTCAGGCAATCCACATGGGAGTTCACTTTGCATACGGTTTTTTTTTTCAAACTCGGGTCGCTTCTGTGTATGATGTACACACTGCAGCGAGCATAAATTCAGATGCTCACTGAGACGGTCCATTCTAGAGGAGAGCATGGCCGACCTTGCAGCAAGTCTCACATTCCCAGCTCTGACAAAAGTTTGCGCCACCTAGGAGTCTCCTCGTCAAATATGTAGGTCAGTTTCGACACCAAGACTCCGCTGCCACCAATCTGCAGTTCCAAAGTTCATGGAGACACGTAGAAGTGTAAGATATATTAAATATACAACAATAACTATACTGTATATTGAGTACCAAACATATGTGTTCTAGAAACAAAAGTTTCTGTTATGAACTCTAACATCAAGTTGTTCTATTGTTCAAGGTTACCAGATCCAGTTTCACAAATCGAAAACACTAACGCCTACACGTGTGGCAACATTGCAACTCGCCCACACGCCTGGATCACCGTCCAGTTAAGTTTGCACGAATCTTGACACACCGAGGCAGTTTTCGCGTGCCACGTAGGACAAGCCCGGTGTGTGGGCGTTGGAGAGGTCGCCCACACGCCCCACAGCACGCGGTTGCCAGCTGCGCTGTGTGGGCGAACTAGTTTCTGCCCACACAGCCACCACCTAGTCCACGCGCGTGTGGGCGACACGACAGTCGTATGTTGTTGGATGGCAACTGCAGTTGCGCGTACATGGCAACTATGATTCGTTTGCTAGACGGCAACTGCAGTTGCGCGTACATGGCAATCAGGTAAACGTACATGGCAACTGTGATTAACCACTCGTGGCAACTAGGTAAACACACATGGCAACTATTGTTTGACCATATGTGGCAAGTAGTTAATCACACAAGACAACTATGGTTTGATTACACGCGGCAACTACCATAAATTAGACATGGCAACTAGAGTTAACCAAAACAGAGAGAGTTGTCATGCTTTTACAACCATATTTGCCATCCCGGATAACTACATCTGCCATCCCGGATGGCAACTAAATCGTCATCCCGCGGGTACCTATTGTAGCTGCGCCAGGACGTGTGGGCATATTTGCTTCGTGCCACACGCACGGGGTGGGGATGAGTAGTACTTGTTGGACGTGTGGCATGAAGTAGCTGCGCCCACACGTGTGGGCGATTCTACTGTTTCGCCCACACACAGCCCGTGTGGGCTGCCCCCTGCTCATGCCACACACGGTGTGTGGGCGAATGCCTATAATGCCACACGTGTGGTGGATATCGCCGTCCTTCACAAATTACAGGCCGGCCTGCATCAATGGGTATCTACCAGACAGTTTGATTTGTCAAATTAGAACAGATTTTGATCTGGACCACTTGCTAACTGGTTCTGGGCACTGGCTGAATTCAGAATTTTTAATTTATAGATCAGGATTTATGCTCCCAGCACCGACCAGGATTTCCTGTTCCTGGTCGTAATATACAGGTTACCACCAAGATTTGAAACCTAGGTGCTAAAGATCTCCATTGTAACTGTCAGTGGTAATAGTTCCACGCTTATAAGTTATAGCTGCTGAATGCAGCTTACTCTAAGATTTGAGTACTTACACTCAAGGTGCAACATGGCTAACCCAGTTTTTTAATTACTTAGATATTTTACTTAGTTGAGAACAACTGTCTGCCTCAAATACAGCATGAAATAATTATCCCGAGAATAAATTGCTACCAACAACAAACTGATAAGAGAAGGCAAATGTTTCCATAGAAAAGCATGAGGTAAATAGCTTACAGATCTCAGCTGTTGAATAGACTTGTAGAGGGATTTTTGGGGAACTACCACATTAATAGCATAGTAGTCCACCGCAACATTGCCATCCTGTGTGCAATACACTGGACTTATAGTTGGGCCCTGTTCACGTCAAGATGGAGCAAATGAAATCATAAGTATTAGTTCAAAAGATAAGATTGTATCCCCATATTAAAAAACAACATTAGTGTGGATTAGCAATCAAGAGCAAACCTATTAGTTAGTTAGCAATGCATTATTAGTTTAACTTGAAGGAACCTAAAAAGGCTGCCAAGACTACAACTGGAATTTGGCCCAGTCTATCGATGCTAACACATTATATTGAGAGATATTCTGGATCCCAAGAGAAATGATAGATGTTACACATCTACTTTCGCTTCAAAGGGCTAGAAATTCCCTCGTCAAACATCTGCCATCGCTTATTTAGTGGGCACAGGCGATAATTATGCAAGTTGCAGATATTATAGGTGCTACAATTGTCGAGCAAATATAATTATATTTTCAGTTATGGATACTAAACTGTATGAGCATATAGAATATAATAGAATATTACAGGTGCTAGAATTGTAGAGCAAATATAATTATATTTTCAGTTATGGATACTAGACTGTATGAGCATATAGAATAGAACTCTATTTTAAATATAAAGCTAAAATTCGACCATCTACCTGCACAAAATATGTGTGCGGTTCATGACTAGTTTTCCCAAAAAATATGTTTCTGCTACTTTAGTGCTTATCATGATACCTGTAATCCACATAATGATGTTTGGCTGAGAACTCTCTCTGCCACTTCTTCTGCACTATTGCCCCTCATATTTGCCGTTACCTTATATGATAATGGAGGGTATAGTAAGTTAATCAATCAACAAGGTGTAATAATCCGACATAAAAGATGTAAACATTTACCATTATCTTGCCAGATGCTGTGAGGTGAGCCTCTAATCTTTCAAGCATCTCATGTGAAATCTCTAACACACCTTCACGTCTGTTCAGAGATTTCTTACTTGCTACAAGCGTTGCCTGCGTGGTGTTGAACACATAATAAAATGAGCACGGGCTTTCACTCTGAAAAATTGAACATCACTTGGAATTATTTGTCCTTTGCGAGCTCGTGCCTGTGTGTGAGAGAACTTACCTGGCTTTCCAAAATTACTCCACCTTCAATTTCCTTCAAATTATTCTCACGCAAAGTCGTTCCACTACTCACAAGATCCACAATAGCGTCAGCCATACCCATCTTCATGGAGAAAAAATGAATAAGTATAGCATATATTACCCTTATAGACTGACGATACATTGTGTCCCAAGAAATTACAAATCAAACAAGTCAACTTTGAGAGGAGGCGACGGGAGACCATAAAAGATAGATCGAAGGAGACCAAAAACAATCTGACAGGGAGGACGAGTTGCTGCGTCTGGAGACCTAAACCTAGGCTGTTATACCATGTTACGGATGCACCTCATCTGGTATTACACAAGAATTAGGGTACAAGGAAGGAAACATAGCCTAATACGGACTCCTAAACTAATACTAATACTCCTAAACAGATGCCAATATAGCACACAGTGGCAAAGATGACTACATTTTTCATTGCCCGTATAATGAATTAAGGCTTGGATCTACCATAATTCACATCCGAACATATACACTATACAGCTTCATGCAATGCTGCTAGCATAGTCAACAAAGGAATAAGACGCGAGGGGGGGGGGGGTAACAGCCTTAAGAATGATACTATGCAAGAGCAGAATTGGTGGAGAAACAAGTGACCAACTATGCTCTAAATATTAGCCTTTGGGTTCTATTAAGATCTAAGGAGCTAGAGGTGGAACTGAAATGGACAACCCACAATGTTTAGTCATCCAAATTTAAAACAAATACATAAAAAGGAGATGAGGCAATCACAGAGAAACAGAAGGAATTAATTAAAAATGAGTTAAATTAAAGATAGCAATCTCACAGCAGGATATGACTCGAGAGCACCATCACCAGCTAAAAATGAAACATGCTTGAAACCCTTTTCTTTCAAAAACTTTGCACCTACCTGCAGCGAAATCCACAAATCAATGATCAGCAAAGAAGAGTCCATGAGAGGGACGGGGGGGCTAGGGGGGGGGGGGGGGGGGCTAACAAATAAAAGTTTATTCATGACCATACATAACCAAATCCTGTAACGACCCGCATTGGTCTTTCTTCACTCCATTGAGGCATATTTAACAAATCCTCTAGAGTATTGACGCTATCGAAAATACCTTCCTTCGGCACCTGATCATAGAACACAATTAGACTTATTCGGATATGAGCTTCAATCAAGGTATAGCGAGGCTGTTAGTAGTAAATGCACTTGGATATACCGTACCGCAAGGGACAAGCGACAATGTCCGAAATCGAGAGCATCATGAATAATAACTAGATCATCATTGCCCTGTCACAGAAAATCTTAAATACATATCAGCATATATCAAAGGAACTGAAAACAATCAATCAGTTGAAATTAATCCAGCAGAAACTTCTAAAACTAAAGGTAGGCGTACACTGGGCCAAAAGATTTAACATTATTCCTCAAAATTTTACCTGCGCATATTCACTGATTATGTCATAACCCACAATACCAAGATCAAGATCCCCTGAACATAGTTTACGAACAATATCCGTGGGCCTCTGAAACCAAACCTCCAAATTTGGAACCTACATACAAAAATGTATTAGAACTTTACCATAACCATCTATTATTCCCTCTGTTTCACAATACTTCAAACCACCACAAATATTCCTGTAGATTAATTAGATATAGGCGGATTTACAGACGCAGCGAATGTAACACTATATCTAGGCATGAAAATGTATGCATGCAACTTATAGATTTTAGCTACCCGCCATGCGACAGAACAGGGTTAGCTGGGAGTCACTGTATATTGTAATTTGTAAATGGAAATAGATCAGACAAAACAAAATGTTTAATATCCCACACTGAAATTTTTAGATACTCAACAGACATGAAGATGCAGGTTCCACATTCTTATTTTGCTTCCTTGATTTTATCAGTATTATCTACATGACAATGGTGCAACCAAATATGCATTACCCAACAAAATAGTTGTTTTGAACAAACTCCAAACTTAACTCTATGAATAACAGACAAATACCAATTACCCAACAAATTAGATTTATGGGT
The DNA here is from genome assembly GCF_056163025.1 of Triticum urartu. NCBI lineage: Eukaryota > Viridiplantae > Streptophyta > Magnoliopsida > Poales > Poaceae > Triticum > Triticum urartu. The sequence continues at coordinate 643,945,243 of NC_141877.1, read as the reverse complement.
TGGATGTTGTTTAGAACAAACTTCAAACCTGACTGTATGAACAGCTGACGAATACCCATTACCCAACAAATTAGATTTACAGGTTCAATTTTGTTGACTCTATGAATAACTGGTTGCATAAGTTCTCTTTGCAGAGCTTTGCTGGTGCAAAAATAGTTAATCGGAAGGGTAAGTTTTACATGAACCAGTAAGGATTTTTTTTTTCTTTCTATATAGTGAAACTGCAGCACAAAGCAACACAACACAGCAAACGCCAACCACAGCTGAACCTAATAAATATTTTAGATTGTTATAATGTTTCAGTTGGCCTAAATATCTGAACATCTTCCAATTTATTATTTATGTCAAAGACACCACACATATTATTATTCAGCAATATATATTATGGACAATGGATAGATCTCATCTTGACAAAACTGTTGGGAAAAAATATTAAGACATGGAATAAATCTCCTGATGTATCACATCTTGGCTGATGCAATAAACCGATGCTCCTCTAACTATTCTAAAATAATCAGAAAATAGAAGGCCACCTCATTGATATGCCCAAATAGAGAATGTTTCAATTGTGGAATTAATCCCCATGCTTATGTCCATAGTACATAAAACAAATGCAGGACATGTCGAGGTACTGTGTTTAAGCATGAAATAGACGCTACGAGCAGTATAATACATTGATAAATTCCGAGAAACTGCCGAACCACGGTGTTTCTAAACTGTGCCGTCCTATCAATTGAGCCAATCAGGGCCTGAAGGCGTACTGATTCAGTCCCTGCTCACAGCAAGCAGCCACTTCTCCTGCCTAGATACGGTACACGGGTAATGCCGTGGAGACGAGACGGAGATGAGAACTCACCTGCGGGATGTCGGCGGTGTACTGCCGCGGGTTGAGCTGCCTCACCGACAACTGGCAACTCTGCACCAAACACCAACACAGCAACAAAATCAGCAAAAACCATCACAAAATTCAGTCCCAGAAATGGAAGCGAAGCGAGGGCATGGGGACGAGACTCGGCACGGCACGGGGACGGGACCTTGAGGAGGCTTAGGGTTAGCTCGGCCATGCGGCCCTTGCTGGGGAGCCCGAGGCGGACGACGGAGCGGTCGGCGGACAGGGGCCCGGCCGCCGCCGGCTTGGCGGAGACGGCGGTCGCCGCTGCCGCCGCCGCCCGCGGGGCGAGCAAGCGGGTCCTCGCCGCCGCCGCGGCCGGCGACGAGGTCCGGAGGCGGAGGGCGGGGGACGGCCGCGAGGGCGAGGGCGACGGGGAGAGGAGGAAGGGCGCCAGGTCCAGCCGCGCCCCCATCATCGCCGACATTCCGGTGTCGCTCTCGGGGTCGAGGCCTGCTCTCTGGGGCGGAGTGGGGGACGGAGAATGGCCTCCTGGCTGCGGCGAAGCGTCGGGCTGCGGCTGCGGCGGCGAGAGGGAAGGGAGTGGGTAGGTAGGCGGGGTGGGGTTTTGGACGGGAGTGGTGGGGTGGGGTGGGGCTTGGCGGTCTGACGCGGCAGGATGACCGTCCGTTCCGTGGAGCGCGATCGATCACGACACGGAGGATGGATATTCGCGAGAGGTTTATTTTGGTTCGCGAGCAACCATGGAATGGGCCGATGTCGGCCCGGCCCAAAATTTCATGGTTAATGGGTTTTTTAGACGCTGATAACGACCACATGTGTGGCATATTAGACATCCGTCCACACGTTATGTGTGGCGTAAATAGAAAGCAGCTCACACGGGTTATGTGTGGACGAACATTAGAAATGCCTACACGTGTGAGCGTAGCTACTTTGTGTCACACGCTCAACAAACTACTATTCATCCTCACCCCGCGTGTGTGGCACGAAGTAAATCTGCCCACATGTTTTGGTGCATGGGATGACACTTTAGTTACCCCGAGGATGATAACTTTAGTCATCTGGGATGGCAAATGTAGTTGCCATGTTTAAGTAATTGTATTTGCCGTCTGTATTCAAATCGTAGTTGTCATGTGTGATAAACTACTTGCCCTATGTGGTCAAACAATAGTTATCATGTGTGATTATCTAGTTACCACGTGTGGTCCAACCATAGTTATCATGTATAGTTAATCACAGTTGTCATGTGTGTTTATTTAGCTGTCACGTACGCACAACTACAGTTGTCATCTAGCAATGAATCATAGTTGCCATGTGTATTTACCTAGTTGCCAAGTACGTGCAACTGCAGTTGCCATCTAACAACGTACGAGCGTAGTGTGGGAGAAGAGCAGTTCGCCTACATGCGCGTGGACTAGGTGGTGACTGTGTGGGCAGAAACTAGTTCGCCCAACGGCACAGCTGGCAACCGCGTGTTGCGGGTCGTGCGAGCGAACTCTCCAACGCCCACACACATGATGATGCCCACGTGGCACTGAAAATCTAATAGATTCATTTAGAATTCGTGCAAAACAAAATCAACGTGTATCAACACGTGTGGGAGAAGTGCAAACATGCCATACATATGGACGCTAATATTTTAGTTTTTTTTCATTGGTTATTAGTATTTCATATAAAGAAGGTTCCCTCAAAGAAAATGGGCCAAAATCTGGTTTGACTTTGTTAGACAACTTTATCACAAAATGACTTCCTCCAAATTTTTGAACACGATCTAACCACCACCGCCGCCGCCGCCACCACCACCACCAACAACAACAACAACAATAACAACAACAACAACAATAACAACAACAACAACAATAAAGCATTTAGTTCCAAACAAGTTGGGATAGACTAGAGGTGAAATCCATAAGATCACGCGATCAACTCATAACTCATGGTTCTGGCACATGAATAGCAAGCTTTCACGCAACCCTGTCCATAGCTAGGCCACATAGAAATATCATGACCCTTTTCAGCAATATCATGGCTTGCGACGCTTCTAGCCCACATAGAAATGCCAAACCGCCTGGCGTTTCTGGCCTGGCCATGCTCTGATCGAGTAGCGGTTGACCACCTCCATGGCAAGGCAAAGAACTCCAAACCATATGGCGTTAGTGGAAATGCCACCGAGAAGCCGTTAATGTGTGCCCGTGGCAACTTATCTATTCTCAGAAGAAACTCTATTGGTTTTCGCATGTCCAGGTCGAGCAGAAACACCACAAGCAATGGCGTTATCAAAAGGATCAAATCGTGCTAAAAAATCTGAAAGGGTTCAAATCGTGCTAAAAAATCTTGACACAATCAAAATAGTGATTTTGGTCTAAAAAGGGCTAGGGGATCAAGCCACACTAGGATAGTTCATCAGGTTGAGCAGCTTGACCTGGATTTGGTTTGTCCAAAGTTGTAGCATGCATCTCACATGCATGTGTGATGGCTAACGGCCGTGCGCGTACATCTCCTCATATTGCTTCATTCCAACAACCGACTTGAGGATTGATGGTGCCAAATCTGATGCTTGGTGTAACGTACCTAGGGATTTGGATCTGGGAGGTAGGAGGAGGGGATGAGAGGGGAACGGCGAGAGAAGGGGAATTGTATAGATAGCAGAAAGGTCAGGAAGATCAGCTTCCGGTCCAAGCAATACAATAGTCGATACCCCTCTCACACCACATGCACTGTTTACTTATACAGCCCACTCACACACACCACAGCTGTCGACAAGCGGTTCGGTCTGCTGATTCGCTTCCCAGTCTTCCAGCCCTTCGTCGTGTCTCTGACTTCGGGACCCACTAGCCCTCCGGATCCTTCTGGTTCGGTGCGGCCTTCCCAAGTGGCATGACAATCTCCCCTCCTTGAGTTGTGGCTTGCCCCCAAGCCGCTGACGCCGGGAATCATTGCTGAAGCTCCTTTGGCTCCTCCCAAGTGGCAAGAGACCTGGGCAAATCTGACCAACGAATCAAGTAGCGTGAGTGGTTACCTGTGTTGGTGTTCACTTCTTTACTGGCCAGGATCTGGAGTGGTTCATGTTGCATATGCAGTACCGCGGGCTCCGGCGGAAGATCAGCTTCCACAGTGGTGTCCACTCCCGGGGCTTGTTTCAGTTGCGAAATGTGTACAACAGGATGTATCTGACTTGTCTCCGGCAGCGCGAGACGATACGCTACCTTCCCCACTCTAGCAGTCACCTGATATGGGCCATAGTAGCGGAAGGCGAGCTTTTGGAATGGCCTCCGCGCCACTGAGCTCTGTATGAACGGTTGCAATTTGAGGTAAACCCAGTCTCCCACTGCAAATTCCTTGTTCGTGCGCTTCTTGTCTGCTTGCCTCTTCATCCTGTCCTGGGCATTCTTGAGTTGTTGCTGGAGCAGGTCGAGCATGACCTCTCTTTCCTTTAGCCACGTCGCCAAGTCCGGAACAGTGCACTGATCAACCTGAGTTACCCCAAACTCGCGGGGTAGCGTCCCATAGATAACTTCAAACAGTGTTCGCCCCAGCGCCGAGTGAAAGGTGGTATTGTACCTGTACTCCGCAAGGAACAGCCATTTGCACCAATTGCGCGGACAGGAGTGGACTGAGCAGCGCAAGTAGGTCTCAAGACACTGATTCACACGTTCCGTCTGCCTATCAGTTTGGGGATGGTAAGAAGAGCTCATACGCAATTGTGTCTAGGAGAGACGGAACAGCTCCTGCCATAGGTTGCTTGTGAAGATACGATCCCGATCTGAGATCAATGCCAATGGAAGCCCATGCAATTTGAAGACCTGTTGCATGTATATCTGGGCGACTGTCCGTGCTGTGTACGGGTGCTTCATGGGCACAAAGTGTGCATATTTGGAGAATTTATCCACCACTACTAATATCACATCATATCCTCCTGATTTGGGTAACCCTTCAATGAAATCCAATGATACTACTGCCCAAGGCCGTTTGGGGATAGGTAGTGGTTGGAGTAGCCCTGTGGGGGACACCCGTTCTGTTTTGGCTCTCTGACACGTGTTGCACTGGCGCATGAACTGCTGCACCATGCTCTTCAAGTTCTTCCATGCAAACAGCCGGCGCACTCGGTTGTAGGTGGCATGAAATCCTGAGTGTCCTCCCGTCGCGCTGTCATACAACGCCTTGATCAGGGAGGTCTGGGTTTTGACATCATTGCCAATCCAAATCTTGTCATTGTACTTGAGCACACCATCCTGAATAGCATATCCTTCATCGCTGGTTGGATCCAACGATAATCTGGTTAGCAATTGCTGCGCTGTAGGGTCTTGCCGATAGCTATCAGTGATTGCTTCTAGCCAGGCTGGTTTGCACACTGTCACGGCTGCCAATTCTTCGGGTGTGTCGTGCACTCTGCGCGACAGTGCATCGGCCACTCGGTTGGTCGCCCTTGCCTTGTACTGAATTTTGAACTGCAGCCCCACAAGTTTGGTGAAAGCCCGCTGCTGGATTGGGGTGTTTAGCCTTTGATCAGTCAAATTCAGTAAGCTCTTTTGATCCGTACGAATGGTGAATTCGGAGTGCTGCAGGTATGGACGCCAGTGATCTACTGCAAGTAATAAGGCCAGGCACTCTTTCTCATAAGCCGATAGCCCCAGGTTGCGGGGAGCGAGGGACCTGCTCAAATATGCCATCGGGTGATCATTTTGCATCAGCACAGCACCAATGCCCGTGGCACTCGCATCGGTTTCCACCACGAACCGTTTGGAAAAGTCCGGCAATGCAAGCACGGGTGCCTCGAGGAGCGATGTTTTTAGAGCCTGGAAGGCTGCCTCTGTGGTGTCTGTCCAGATGAATGGCACATTCTTTTTTAAGAGGTCGTTGAGAGGGCGACTGAGGATACCAAAATTACGCACAAACTTGCGGTAGTATCCCGCCAATCCCAAGAATCCACGGAGTTCTTTCACTGTTGCTGGCTGTTTCCAGGTTCTCACCGACTGCACATGTTCATCCAGAGTCACAACTCCTGCTCCACTAATTGTGTGCCCCAAATAGCTGATTTCTCGTTGGGCAAAGGAACATTTGGAATGTTTTGCGAACAGATCATTTTCCTTCAGGAGTTGAAGCACTTGACGAAGAATATCCAGATGTTGCAAGTACGTCTTCGTGTGAACCAATATGTCATCCATGAATGCAAGCACTCCATGTCGGTTCAATGGCCGGAAGACGGTGTTGATGACACCTTGGAAAGTGGCCGGGCCCCCTGTTACCCCATATGGTAGCACCTTGAACTGAAGCTGCCCCTGGTGCGTCTTGAAGGCTGTTTTCGGCTCGTCTTGCTCCACCAACCGGATCTGATGATACCCTGCCTTCAAGTCCAGCTTCAAGAACCATTCTAACCCTGCTAGCTCATCCAACAGCTCGTCAATGATCGGCAGCGGATAAGCATTCTTGACCGTGATCGCATTCAAATGCCGAAAATCCACACAAAACCGCTAAGTCTGGTCTTTCTTCTTGACCAACAGGACTGGTGATGAAAATGGGCTTGTACTGGGCACGATCAGACCTGCGCGCAGCATCTCTTGCACTTGCTTCTCGATCTCTGTCTTCTGTTCTGGAGTATATCTATAGGGACGGATGTTAACAGGTTTTGCCCCGGGTATCAAGGGGATTGTGTGGTCCCACGACTTGTGTTTGCGCAACCCTTGAGGTTCTGAGAAGACCACTTCATATTCTTTCAGCAATTGCTCCACTTCTGGCATCTTGTCCGTCGTTTGCTGCCTGGGCTGTTGATCTGCTACTGGATAGAGCGTGACCACACAGGCAACCGCGTGGTCATCCACCAGCTCCTGCAATTGAGCCATGGAGATCTGAGGAACATGCTGAAGTTTGCTTTGCACCCCTTTCAACGCCACTGTTTGGCCGTCTCTTTCAAACTTCAAGATTTTCTGCTCCCAATCTACCCACATGGTCCACAGCATTGGAGCCAATCCATGCCAACTATCATGTCATAACAGCCAAGCGACAAGATACGTAAGTCTTGTTGGGGAACGTAGCATAAATTCAAAATTTTCCTACGTGTCACCAAGATCTATCTATGGAGAGACCAGCAACGAAGGGAAGGAGAGTGCATCTACATACCCTTGTAGATCGCTAAGCGGAAGCGTTCAAGAGAACGGGGTTGATGGAGTCGTACTCGTCGTGATTCAAATCACCGATGATCCTAACGCCGAACGGACGACACCTCCGCGTTCAACACACGTACGGAACGGAGACGTCTCCCACGCCTTGATCCAGCAAGGAGGAGGATGAGGTTGATGGAGATCCAGTAGCACGACGGCGTGGTGGAAGTAGCGGGATTCCAACAGGGCTTCGCCAAGCGCTGCGGGAGGAGGGAGATGTGTCATGGGAGGGAGAGGGAGGCGCCAGGGCTTAGGTTTGGTTGCCCTCCCTCCCCCCCCCCCCCACTATATATAGGGCCAAGGGAGAGGGGGAGGGCGCAGCCTTGCCCCTTCCTCCAAGGAAGGGTGCGGCCAAGGGGGGGAGGAGTCCATCCTCCCCAAGGCACCTCGGAGGTGCCTTCCCCCTTTAGGACTCTCCCCTCCTCTTGTCCCTTTGGCGCATGGGCCTCTAGGGGCTGGTGCCCTTGGCCCATATAGGCCAAGGCGCACCCCCTACAGCCCATGTGGCCCCCCGAGGCAGGTGGCCCCACCCGGTGGACCCCCGGGACCCTTCCGGTGGTCCCGGTACAATACCGGTGACCCCGAAACTTGTCCCGATGGCCGAAATAGCACTTCCTATATATAATTTACCTCCGGACCATTCCGGAACTCCTCGTGACGTCCGGGATCTCATCCAGGACTCCGAACAACTTTCGGGTTACCACATACTAATATCTCTATAACCCTAGCGTCACCGAACCTTAAGTGTGTAGACCCTACGGGTTCGGGAGACATGCAGACATGACCGAGATGACTCTCCGGTCAATAACCAACAGCAGGATCTGGATACCCATGTTGGCTCCCACATGTTCCACGATGATCTCATCGGATGAACCACGATGTCAAGGACTTAATCAATCCCGTATACAATTCCCTTTGTCTAGCGGTACGATACTTGCCCGAGATTCGATCGTCGGTATCCCGATACCTTGTTCAATCTCGTTACCGGCAAGTCTCTTTACTCGTTCCGTAACACATCATCCCGTGATCAACTCTTTGATCACATTGTGCACATTATGATGATGTCCTACCGAGTGGGCCCAGAGATACCTCTCCGTCACATGGAGTGACAAATCCCAGTCTCGATTCGTGCCAACCCAACAGACACTTTCGGAGATACCCGTAGTGTACCTTTATAGCCACCCAGTTACGTTGTGACGTTTGGCACACCCAAAGCATTCCTACAGTATCCGGGAGTTGCACAATCTCATGGTCTAAGGAAATGATACTTGACATTAGAAAAGCTTTAGCATACGAACTACACGATCTAGTGCTATGCTTAGGATTGGGTCTTGTCCATCACATCATTCTCCTAATGATGTGATCCCATTATCAACGACATCCAATGTCCATGGTCAGGAAACCGTAACCATCTATTGATCAACGAGCTAGTCAACTAGAGGCTTACTAGGGACATGGTGTTGTCTATGTATCCACACATGTATCTGAGTTTCCTATCAATACAATTCTAGCATGGATAATAAACGATTATCATGAACAAGGAAATATAATAATAATCAATTTATTATTGCCTCTAGGGCATATTTCCAACAGTCTCCCACTTGCACTAGAGTCAATAATCTAGTTCACATCGCCATGTGATTAACACTCACAGGTCACATCGCCATGTGACCAACATCCAAAGAGTTTACTAGTGTCACTAAACTAGTTCACATCATCATGTGATTAAGACTCAATGAGTTCTGGGTTTGATCATGTTTTGCTTGTGAGAGAGGTTTTAGTCAACGGGTCTGCAACATTCAGATCCGTATGTACTTCATAAATTTCTATGTCATCTTGTAGATGCAACTACTACGCTACATTTGGAGCCATTCCAAATAACTGTTCTACTTGGAGCTATTCTAAATTGTTGCTCCATTATACGTATCCGGTATCTCTACTCAGAGCTATCCGGATAGGTGTTAAGCTTGCATCGACGTAACCCTTTACGACGAACTCTTTTACCACCTCCATAATCGAGAAAAATTCCTTAGTCCACTAGTTACTAAGGATAACTTTGACCGTTGTCCTGTGATCCATTCTTGGATCACTCTTGTACCCCTTGACTGACTCATGGCAAGTCACACTTCAGGTGCGGTACACAGCATAGCATACTGTAGAGCCTATGTCTTAAGCATAGGGGACGACCTTCGTCCTTTCTCTCTATTCTGCCGTGGTCGAGCTTTAAGTCTTAACTTCATATCTTACCACTCAGGCAAGAACTCCCTCTTTGACTGATCCATCTTGAACACCTTCAAGATCATGTCAAGGTATGTGCTCATTTGAAAGTACCATTAAGCGTTTTGATCTATCCTTATAGATCTTGATGCTCGATGTTCAAGTAGCTTAATCCAGGCTTTCCATTGAAAAACACTTTCCAAATAACCCTATATGCTTTCCAGAAATCCTACGTCATTTCTGATCCATAATATGTCAACAACATATACTCATCAGAAATTCTATAGTGCTCCCACTCACTTCTTTGGAAATACAAGTTTCTCATAAACTTTGTATACACCCAAAATCTTTGATCATCTCATCAAAGCATACATTCCAACTCCGAGATGCCTACTCCAGTCCTCAGAAGGATTGCTGGAGCTTTGCATACTTATTAGCATCTTTCAGGATTGACAAAACCTTCCGGTTGTATCACATACAACCTTTCCTCAAGAAAATCGTCGAGGAAACAATGTTTTGACATCCTATCTGCAAGATTTCATAAATAATGCAGTAATCACTAATATAATTCCAATAGACTCTTAGCTTCGCTACGAGTGAGAAAGTCTCATCGTAGTCAACTCCTTGAACTTGTCGGAAAATATCTTAACGACAAGTCGAGCTTTCTTAATGGTGATACTTACCATCATTGTCCGTCTTCCTTTTAAAATCCATATGTACCTAACAACCTTACGACCATCAAGTAGTTCTTCCAAAGTCTACACTTTGTTTTCATACATGGATCCTCTCTCGGATTTTATGGCCTCGAGCCATTTATCGGAATCCGGGCCCACCATCGCTTCTCCATAGCTTGTAGGTTCATTGTTGTCTAGCAACATGACTTCCAAGACAGGATTACGTACCACTCTGAAGTGGTACGCATCATTGTCATCCCACGAGGTTTGGTAGTGACTTGATCTGAAGTTTCATGATCACTATCATAAGCTTCCACTTCAATTGGTGTAGGTGCCACAGGAACAACTTCCTGTGCCCTGCCACACACTAGTTGAAGAGATGGTTCAATAACCTCATCAAGTCTCCACCATCCTCCCACTCAATTCTTTCGAGAGAAACTTTTCCTCGAGAAAGGACCCGATTCTAGAAACAATCCCTTATTGCTTTCGGATCTGAGACAGGAGGTATACCCAACTGTTTTGGGTGTCCTATAAAGATGCATTTATCCGCTTTGGGTTCGAGCTTATCAGCCTGAAACTTTTTCACATAAGCGTCGCAGCCCCAAACTTCTAAGAAATGACAGCTTAGGTTTCTCTAAACCATAGTTCATATGGTGTCATCTCATCGGAATTGCGTGGTGCCCTATTTAAAGTGAATGTGGTTGTCTTTAATGCCTAACCCATAAACTATCGTGGTAATTCGATAAGAGACATCATGGTATGCATCATATCCAATAGGGTGCAGTTATGATGTTCGGACACACCATTACACTATGGTGTTCCAGGCTGTATTAGTTGTGAAACAATTTCCACAATGTCTTAATTCTGTGCCAAACTTGTAATTCAGATATTCATCTCTATGATCATATCATAGATATTTTATCCTCTTGTCACGACGATCTTTCAACTTCACCCTGAAATTACTTGAACCTTTCAATAATTCAGACTCGTGATTTATTAAGTAAATGTACTCAACATCTACTCAAATCATCTGTGAAGTAAGAACATAACGATATCCACTACACGCCTCAGCACTCATTGGACTACACACATCAAAATGTATTTCTTCCAACAAGTTGCTTTCTAGTTCCATTTTACTGAAACCGAGGATTTCAGTCATCTTGCCCATGTGGTATGGTTTGCATGTCTCAAGTGATTCAAGATCAAGTGAGTTCAAACGGTCCATTTGCATGGAGTTTCTTCATGCATATACACCAATAGACATGGTTCGCATGTCTCAAACTTTTCAAAAATGAGTGAGCCCAAAGATCCATCAACATGGAGCTTCTTCATGCGTTTTATACCGATATGACTTAAGTGGCAGTGCCACAAGTAGGTGGTACTATCATTACTATCTTATATCTTTTGGCATGAACATGTGTATCACTACGATCGAGATTCAATGAACCATTCATTTTAGGTGCAAGACCATTGAAGGTATTATTCAAATAGACAGAGTAACCATTATTCTCCTTAAATGAATAACCGTATTGCGATAGACATAATCCAGTCATGTCTATGCTCAACGCAAACACCAAATAACAATTATTTAGGTTTTAATACCAATCTCGATGGTAGAGGGAGCGTACGATATTTGATCAACCTTGGAAATACTTCCAACACACATCGTCATCTCACCTTTAGCTAGTCTCCGTTTATTCCGTAGCTTTTATTTCGAGTTACCAACACTTAGCAACCGAACCGGTATCTAATACCCTGGTGCTACTAGGAGTACTAGTAAAGTACACATTAATATAATGTATATCCAATATACTTCTGTCGACCTTGCCTGCCTTCTCATCTACCAAGTATCTAGGGTAGTTCTGCTTAAGTGACCGTTCCCCTTATTACAGAAGCACTTAGTCTCGGGTTTGGGTTCAACCTTGGGTTTCTTCACTAGAGCAGCAGTTGAATTGCCGTTTCATGAAGTATCCCTTTGTTCCCTTGCCCTTCTTGAAACTAGTGGTTTCACCAACCATCAACAATTGATGCTCCTTCTTGATTTCTACTTTCGCGGTGTCAAACATCGCGAATATCTCAAGGATCATCATATATGTCCCTGATATATCATAGTTCATCACGAAGCTCTAGCAGCTTGGTGATAATGACTTCGGAGAACCATCACTATTTCATCTGGAAGATCAACTCCCACTCGATTCAAGCGATTGTTGTACTCAGACAATCTGAGCACAAGCACAACAATTGAGCTTTTCTCCTTAGTTTGCAGGCTAAGAAAATCGTCGGAGGTCTTATACCTCTTGACGTGGGCACGAGCCTGAAATCCCAATTTCATCCCTCGAAACATCTCATATGTTTCGCGATGTTTCAAAATGTCTTCGGTGCCTCAACTCTAAGCCGTTTAACTGAACTATCACGTAGTTATCAAAATGTGTATGTCAGATGTTCGCAACATCCACAGACGACGTTCGAGGTTCAGCACACTGAGTGGTGCATTAAGGACATAAGCCTTCTATGAAGCAATGAGGACAATCCTCAGTTTACGGACCTAGTCCGCATAATTGCTACTATCAACTTTCAACTAAATTTTCTCTAAGAACATATCTAAACAGTAGAACTGAAGCGCGAGCTATGACATAATTTGCGAAGACCTTTTGACTATGTTCAGGATAATTAAGTTCATCTTATGAACTCCCACTCAGATAGACATCCCTCTAGTCATCTAAGTGATTACATGATCCGAGTCAACTAGGCCGTGTCCGATCATCACGTGAGACGGACTAGTCAACATCGGTGAACATCTTCATGTTGATCGTATCTTCTATACGACTCATGCTCGACCTTTCGGTCTTCTGTGTTCCGAGGCCATGTCTATGCACATGCTAGGCTCGTCAAGTCAACCCTAAGTGTTTTGCATGTGTAAAACTGTCTTACACCCGTTGTATGTGAACGTAAGGATCTATCACACCCGATCATCACGTGGTGCTTCAAAACGACGAACTTTAGCAACGGTGCACAGTTAGGGGAGAACACATTCTTGAAATTGTAACGAGGGATCATCTTATTTACTACCGTCGTTCTAAGCAAATAAGATGTATAAACATGATAAACATCACATGCAATCAAATAATAGTGACATGATATGGCCAATATCATATAGCTCCTTTGATCTCCATCTTGGGGCTCCATGATCATCTATTACAAGAACATGATCAATCTCATACATCACATATATCATTCATCACATCCTTTTGGCCATATCACATCACATAGCATACCCTGCAAAAACAAGTTAGACGTCCTCTAATTGTTGTTTGCATGTTTTACGTGGCTGCTATGGGTTTCTAGCAAGAACGTTTCTTACCTACGCAAAACCACAACGTGATATGCCAATTGCTATTTACCCTTCATAAGGACCCTTTTCATCGAATCCGATCCGACTAAAGTAGGAGAGACAGACACCCGCTAGCCACCTTATGCAACTAGTGCATGTCAGTCGGTGGAACCTGTCTCACGTAAGAGTACGTGTAAGGTCGGTCCGGGCCGCTTCATCCCACGATGCCGCCGAATCAAGATAAGACTAGTAACGGCAAGCATATTGAACAAAATCAACGCCCACAACTACTTTGTGTTCTACTCGTGCATAGTAACTACGCAATAGACCTAGCTCATGATGCCACTGTTGGGGAACGTAGCATAAATTCAAAATTTTCCTACGTGTCACCAAGATCTATCTATGGAGAGACCAGCAATGAAGGGAAGGAGAGTGCATCTACATACCCTTGTAGATCGCTAAGTGGAAGCGTTCAAGAGAACGGGGTTGATGGAGTCGTACTCGTCGTGATTCAAATCACCGATGATCCTAACGCCGAACGGACGGCACCTCCGCGTTCAACACACGTACGGAATGGAGACGTCTCCCACGCCTTGATCCAGCAAGGAGGAGGGAGAGGTTGATGGAGATCCAGCAGCACGACGGCGTGGTGGAAGTAGCGGGATTCCAACAGGGCTTCGCCAAGCGCTGCGGGAGGAGGGAGATGTGTCATGGGAGGGAGAGGGAGGCGCCAGGGCTTAGGTTGGGTTGCCCTCCCTTCCCCCCCACTATATATAGGGCCAAGGGAGAGGGGGAGGGCGCAGCCTTGCCCCTTCCTCCAAGGAAGGGTGCGGCCAAGGGGGGGAGGAGTCCATCCTCCCCAAGGCACCTCGGAGGTGCCTTCCCCCTTTAGGACTCTCCCCTCCTCTTGTCCCTTTGGCGCATGGGCCTCTAGGGGCTGGTGCCCTTGGCCCATATAGGCCAAGGCGCACCCCCTACAGCCCATGTGGCCCCCCGGGGCAGGTGGCCCCACCCGGTGGACCCCCGGGACCCTTCCGGTGGTCCCGGTACAATACCGGTGACCCCGAAACTTGTCCCGATGGCCGAAATAGCACTTCCTATATATAATTCTTTACCTCCGGACCATTCCGGAACTCCTCATGACGTCCGAGATCTCATCCGGGACTCCGAACAACTTTCGGGTTACCGCATACTAATATCTCTATAACCCTAGCGTCACCGAACCTTAAGTGTGTAGACCCTACGGGTTCGGGAGACATGCAGACATGACCGAGATGACTCTCCGGTCAATAACCAACAGCGGGATCTGGATACCCATGTTGTCTCCCACATGTTCCACGATGATCTCATCGGATGAACCACGATGTCAAGGACTTAATCAATCCCGTATACAATTCCCTTTGTCTAGCGGTACGATACTTGCCCGAGATTCGATCGTCGGTATCCCGATACCTTGTTCAATCTCGTTACCGGCAAGTCTCTTTACTCGTTCCGTAACACATCATCCCGTGATCAACTCTTTGATCACATTGTGCACATTATGATGATGTCCTACCGAGTGGGCCCAGAGATACCTCTCCGTCACATGGAGTGACAAATCCCAGTCTCGATTCGTGCCAACCCAACAGACACTTTCGGAGATACCCGTAGTGTACCTTTATAGCCACCCAGTTACGTTGTGACGTTTGGCACACCCAAAGCATTCCTACAGTATCCGGGAGTTGCACAATCTCATGGTCTAAGGAAATGATACTTGACATTAGAAAAGCTTTAGCATACGAACTACACTATCTAGTGCTATGCTTAGGATTGGGTCTTGTCCATCACATCATTCTCCTAATGATGTGATCCCGTTATCAACGACATCCAATGTCCATGGTCAGGAAACCGTAACCATCTATTGATCAACGAGCTAGTCAACTAGAGGCTTACTAGGGACATGGTGTTGTCTATGTATCCACACATGTATCTGAGTTTCCTATCAATACAATTCTAGCATGGATAATAAACGATTATCATGAACAAGGAAATATAATAATAATCAATTTATTATTGCCTCTAGGGCATATTTCCAACAAGTCTGTCTCGAATGTATGTTCCTGTGTCGTCCATTCGCAGATCGGAATGATGCCTGCACACTGCAAGACTCCCTCATCTGCGATTTTCACTGTGATAGGATCAACCCGCTGCACTCGCTCTTGCAGATGATCAGCCACAGCCTCGCTAACAAATGAGTGTGAGCTCCCCGAGTCCACCAAGATGAGCACTGACTTGCCCGCGATCCTGCCCAACAACCTGATGGTGTGTGGCGAGGTCTGACCTATTGTTGCCACCTTGGAGATGCACATCAGAAATTCGTCGTCAGACTCGCCATCTTGCATCTGGGGTGCTTGGTTCTCTGCTTGCAAGAGTTCGAGTAGCTCCTCTACCACGTGCAGCTGAACCGTGGCTGCGCATTGGTGGCCTTGGCCCCAACGCTCGCCACACTTGAAGCACAGCCCTCGCTCGCGCCGGTAATTGCGCAGAGCCGCGACTCGGTCTTCGCCGCGCGCCCCTCTGTCGGCACGCTCACCCTGATCTGCGCCGCGCGCTGCATCCAGGGCCCGACGGTCCTCTGCTGCAGCCGGTGGTGCTGGCAGCAGCTGACGAGCTGGAGGTGCGCCCAGGGCCAACAATGGACGCGGTGGAGCTCTTTGTTGTGGCACATCTTGTCACCGAAATTCCTTCCGAGGCAGCGCCTCTAGCAGCTCCTCCTGCATAGTAGCCAAGGAAAAAGCAGTATCCAAATCTTTTGGCTGGTGTAACATAACACCTACACGAATATCAGTGCGAAGCCCTTCTAGGAAGTGTGTGGTGAAGTACAATGAATCAAAGCCAGGGTTATGTGCTAACATCTGGTGCATCAGTTCCTCAAATCTACTCATGTACTCGTGGACTGAACTAGTTTGTCTAAGACTGTGGAATTGCCGCAAGTGTGTCTCGTATTGTTCTCTGCCGAACTTGCTACACAGCGCTGTGCATAGGGCCTCCCAATTTAAGGATGCGCTCTGCGACTCCTGCAACTGCAGCCAGCGAGCCACATTCCCCGTGAAATGCAGAGTTGCTACCCGCACCCAAAAGCTCAGGTTGAACCCCATAGACATCGAAGTACTTTTCACACCTGCTCTTCCAGAATTGCAGATTATCCCCATCAAAGGACGGAAAATCCAGTTTCGGCAAAGCCCAGTTATGCTGGACGTGCTGCCGCTGGTCAAACTCACGCCCCCTTCCCCAGGTATGCTGCTTGGAACAAGAGAGAAGGGTGGAGATCTGGACGCACCGTTGGCCGGAGGCGGCACTAGGGTGGTGACCACCCCATGAGCCAGACCCCCGAGATCGTGGATGTCGCTGTGGCCACTTGGCCCGTGGTGCCCCGGGTCGACCGCTGGTGGCGGCGCGACTGTTCCCACCACTGGATCTGACACGGCGGCCGCCGGATCTGTCGCCCCCGCCGGATCCGCAAGCGCTGGATGGAGCACGATGCGGCCCACCTGGGTACGCAGCTCATCAAGTTGGCCTTGGAGATTGGACACCGCCGGCCTCCACAGCTCGAGCGATGTCTGGATGGCCTCCAATATGGCGTCGGTGGCCGTGCGGCTCTCCTTGACGGACTGGATCAGAGCCGCAAGTTGTTCCTGTTGGGGAACGTAGTAATTTCAAAATTTTCCTACGCACACGCAAGATCATGGTGATGCATAGCAACGAGAGGGGAGAGTGTGATCTGCGTACCCTTGTAGACCGACAGCGGAAGCGTTAGCACAACGCGGTTGATGTAGTCGTACGTCTTCACGGCCCGACCGATCAAGCATCGAAACTACAACACCTCCGAGTTTTAGCACACGTTCAGCTCGATGACGATCCCCGGACTCCGATCCAGCAAAGTGTCGGGGTAGAATTCCGTCAGCACGACGGCGTGGTGACGATCTTGATGTACTACCATCGCAGGGCTTCGCCAAAGCACCGCTACAATATTATCGAGGAGTATGGTGGAAGGGGGCACCGCACACGGCTAAGAAAACGATCACGAGGATCAACTTGTGTGTCTAGGGGTGCCCCCTGCCCCGTATATAAAGAAGCAAGGGGAGGAGGCCGGCCGGCCCTTATTGGCGCGCCAGGAGGAGTCCTCCTCCTAGTAGGAGTAGGACTCCTACTAGGAGGGGGAAGGAAGTGGGCAGGGAGAAGGAAAGGGGGCCCCCCCCCCTCTCCTAGTCCAATTCGGACCAGGGGGAGGAGGCGGCGGCCCACCCTAGCTGCCCCTCTCTCTCTCCACTAAGGCCCATATGGCCCATTACTTCTCCCGGTAGGGTTCCGGTAACCCTCCGGCTCTCCCGTTTTCTCCGAAATCACTCGGAACACTTCCGGTGTCCGAATATAGCCGTCTAATATACCAATCTTTATGTCTCGATCATTTCGAGACTCCTCGCCATGTCCCTGATCTCATCCGGGACTCCGAACTCCTTCGGTACATCAAAACTCATAAACTCATAATATAACTGTCATCGAAACCTTAAGCGTGCGGACCCTACGGGTTCGAGAACAATGTAGACATGACCGAGACACGTCTCCGGTCAATAACCAATAGCGGAACCTGGATGCTCATATTGGCTCCTACATATTCTACGAAGATCTTTATCGGTCAGACCGCATAACAACATACGTTGTTCCCTTTGTCATCGGTATGTTACTTGCCCGAGATTCGATCGTCGGTATCTCAATACCTAGTTCAATCTCGTTACCGGCAAGTCTCTTTACTCGTTTCGTAATACATGCAACCAACTCATTGGTTGCAATGCTTGCAAGGCTTATGTGATGTGCATTACCGAGAGGGCCCAGAGATACCTCTCCGACAATCGGAGTGACAAATCCTAATCTCGAAATACGCCAACCCAACATTTACCTTTGGAGACACCTGTAGAGCTCCTTTATAATCACCCAGTTACGTTGTGACGTTTGGTAGCACACAAAGTGTTCCTCTGGCAAACGGGAGTTGCATAATCTCATAGTCATAGGAACATGTATAAGTCATGAAGAAAGCAATAGCAACATACTAAACGATCGGGTGCTAAGCTAATGGAATGGGTCATGTCAATCACATCATTCTTCTAATAATGTGATCCCGTTAATCAAATGACAACACATGTCTATGGTTAGGAAACATAACAATCTTTGATTAACGAGCTAGTCAAGTAGAGGCATACTAGTGACGTTTAGTTTGTCTATGTATTCACACAAGTATTATGTTTCCGGATAATACAATTCTAGCATGAATAATAAACATTTATCATGATATACGGAAATAAAATAATAACATTATTATTGCCTCTAGGGCATATTTCCTTCAGTCTCCCACTTGCACTAGAGTCAATAATCTAGTTCACATTGCCATGTGATTTAACACCAATAGTTCACATCATTATGTGACCAACACTCAAAGGGTTTACTAGAGTCAATAATCTAGCTCACATCGCTATGTGATTAACACCCAAAGAGTACTAAGGTGTGATCATGTTTTGCCTGTGAGAGAAGTTTAGTCAACGGGTCTGCCATATTCAGATTCGTATGTATTTTACAAATTTCTATGTCAACAATGCTCTGCACGGAGCTACTCTAGCTAATTGCTCCCACTTTCAATATGCATCCAGATTGAGACTTAGAATCATCTGGATCAGTGTCAAAGTTTGCATCGACGTAACCTTTTACGACGAACCTTTTGTCACCTCCATAATCGAGAAACATATCCTTATTCCACTAAGGATAAATTTGACCGATGTCCAGTGATCTACTCCTAGATCACTATTGTACTTCCTTGCCAACATCAGTGTAGGGTATACAATAGATCTGGTACACAGCATGGCATACTTTATAGAACCTATAGCTGAGGCATAGGGAATGACTTTCATTCTCTTTCTATCTTCTGCCGTGGTCGGGCTTTGAGTCTTACTCAATTTCACACCTTGTAACACAGCCAAGAACTCTTTCTTTGACTGTTCCATTTTTGAACTACTTCAAAATCTTGTCAAGGTATGTACTCATTGAAAAAACTTATCAAGCGTCTTGATCTATCTCTATAGATCTTGATGCTCAACATGTAAGCAGCTTCACCGAGGTTTTCTTTGAAAAAAATCCTTTCAAACACTCCTTTATGCTTTGCAGAATAATTCTACATTATTTCCGATCAACAATATGTCATTCACATATGCTTATCAGGAATGTTGTAGTGCTCCCACTCACTTTCTTGTAAATACAGGCTTCACCGCAAGTCTGAATAAAACTATATGCTTTGATCAACTTATCAAAGCGTATATTCCAACTCCGAGATGCTTGCACCAGTCCATAGATGGATCGCTGGAGCTTGCATATTTTGTTAGTACCTTTAGGATCGACAAAACCTTTTGGTTGCATCATATACAACTCTTCTCTAATAAATCCTATTAAGGAATGCAGTTTTGTTTATCCATTTGCCAGATTTCATAAAATGCGGCAATTGCTAACATGATTCGGACAGACTTAAGCATGGATACGAGTGAGAAACTCTCATCGTAGTCAACATCTTGAACTTGTCGAAAACCTTTTTGCGACAATTCTAGCTTTGTAGATAGTAACACTACTATCAGCGTCCGTCTTCCTCTTGAAGATCCATTTGTTTTCAATTGCTTGCTGATCATCAGGCAAGTCAACCAAAGTCCATACTTTGTTTTTCATACATGGATCCCATCTCAGATTTCATGGCTTCAAGCCATTTTGCGGAATCTGGGCTCATCATCGCTTCCTCATAGTTCGTAGGTTCGTCATGGTCAAGTAGAATGACCTCCAGAATAACATTACCGTACTACTCTGGTGCGGATCTCACTCTGGTTAACCTACGAGATTCAGTAGTAACTTGATCTGAAGTTACATGATCATCATCATTAGCTTCCTCACTAATTGGTGTAGTAGTCACAGGAACAATTTTCTGTGATGAACTACTTTCCAATAAGGGAGAAGGTACAATTACCTTATCAAGATCTACTTTCCTCCCACTCACTTCTTTCAAGAGAAACTCCTTCTCAAGAAAGGATCCATTCTTAGCAATGAATGTCTTGCCTTCGGATCTGTGATAGAAGGTGTACCCAACAGTCTCCTTTGGGTATCCTATGAAGACATATTTCTCCGATTTGGGTTTGAGCTTATCAAGATGAAACCTTTTCATATAAGCATCACAACCCCAAACTTTAAGAAACGACAACTTTGGTTTCTTGCCAAACCATAGTTCAGATTATGTCGTCTCAATGGACTTAGATGGTGCCCCTTTTTAACGTGAATGCAGCTGTCTCTAATGCATGATCCCAAAACGATATTGGTAAATCGGTAAGAAACATCATAGATTGTACTATATCCAATAAAGTACGGTTATGACGTTCGGACACACCATTATGCTGTGGTGTTTCAGGTGGCATGAGTTTGTGAAACTATTCCACATTGTTTTAATTGAAGACCAAACTCGTAACTCAAATATTCGTCTCTGCGATCAGATCGTAGAAACTTTATTTTCTTGTCACGATGATTTTCCACTTCACTCTGAAATACTTTGAACTTTTCAGACTTATGTTTCATCAAGTAGATATACTCATATCTGCTTAAATCATCTGTGAAGGTCAGAAAATAATGATACTTGTCGCGAGTTTTAATATTCATCAGACCACATACATCAGTATGTATGATTTCTAACAAATCTGTTGCTCGCTCCATTGTTCCGGAGAACGGAGTCTTTAGTCATCTTGCCCATAAGGCATGGTTCGCAAGCACCAAGTGATTCATAATCAAGTGATTCCAAAATCCCATCAGCATGGAGTTTCTTCATGCACTTTACACCAATATGACCTAAACGGTAGTGCCACAAATAAGTTGCACTATCATTATTAACTTTGCATCTTTTGGTTTCAATATTATGAATATGTGTATCACTACGATCGAGATCCAATGAACCATTTTCATTGGGTGTGTAACCATATAAGGTTTTATTCATGTAAACGGAACAACAATTTATTCTCTTACTTAAATGAATAACCGTATTACAATAAACATGATCAAATCATATTCATGCTCAACGCAAACACCAAATAAAACTTATTTAGGTTCAACACTAATCCCGAAAGTATAGGGAGTGTGCGATGATGATCATATCAATCTTGGAACCACTTCCAACACACATCGTCACTTCACCCTTAACTAGTCTCTGTTTATTCTGCAACTCCCATTTCTAGTTACTAATCTTAGCAACTGAACTAGTATCTAATACTGAGGGGTTGCTATAAGCACTATTAAAGTACACATCAATAACATGTATATCAAATATACTTATGTTCACTTTGCCATCCTTCTTATCCGCCAATCACTTGGGGTAGTTCCGCTTCCAGTGACCAGTCCCTTTGCAGTAGAAGCACTTAGTCTTAGGCTTAGGACCAGACTTGGGCTTCTTCACTTGAGCAGCAACTTGCCTGCTGTTTTTCTTAAAGTTCCCCTTTTTCCCTTTGCCCTTTTCTTGAAACTAGTGATCTTGTCAACCATCAACACTTGATGCTCTTTCTTGATTTCTACCTTCATCGACTTCGTCATCATGAAAAGCTCGGGAGTCGTTTTTGTCATCCCTTGCATACTATAGTTCATCACGAAGTTCTACTAACTTGGTGATGGTGACTAGAGAATTCTGTCAATCACTATCTTATCTGAAAGATTAACTCCCACTTGATTCAAGCGATTGTAGTACTCAGACAATCTGAGCACATGCTCACTAGTTGAGCGATTCTCCTCCATCTTTTAGCTATAGAACTTGTTGGAGACTTCATATCTCTCAACTCGGGTATTTGCTTGAAATATTAACTTCAACTCCTGGAACATCTCATATGCTCCATGACGTTCAAAACGTCTTTGAAGTCCCGATTCTAAGCCATTAAGCATGGTGCACTAAACTATCAAGTAGTCATCATATTGAGCTAGACAAACGTTCATAATGTCTGCATCTGCTCCTGCAATAGGTCCATCACCTAGCGGTGCATCAAGGACATAATTCTTCTGTGCAGCAATGAGGATGAACCTCAGATCACGGATCCAATCTGCATCATTGCTACTAACATTTTCAACACAATTTTCTCTAGGAACATATCAAAATAAACACAGGGAAGCAACAACACGAGCTATTGATCTACAACATGATTTGAAAAATACTACCAGGACTAAGTTCATGATAAATTTAAGTTCAATTAATCATATTACTTAAGAACTCCCACTTAGACAGACATCCCTCTAATCCTCTAAGTGATCACGTGATCCAAATCAACTAAACCATGTCCGATCATCACGTGAGATGGAGTAGTTTCATTGGTGAACATCACTATGTTGATCATATCTACTATATGATTCACGCTCGACCTTTCGGTCTCCGTGTTCTGAGGCCATATCTGTATATGCTTGGCTCGTCAAGTATAACCTGAGTATTCTGCGTGTGCAACTGTTTTGCACCCGTTGTATTTGAACGTAGAGCCTATCACACCCGATCATCACGTGGTGTCTCAGCACGAAGAACTTTTGCAACGGTGCATACTCACGGAGAACACTTCTTGATAATTAGTGAGAGATCATCTTAAAATGCTATCGTCAAACTAAGCAAAATAAGATGTATAAAAGATAAACATCATATGCAATCAAAATATGTGACATGATATGGCCATCATCATCTTGCGCCTTTGATCTCCATCTCCAAAGTACTGTCATGATCTCTATCGTCACCGGCATGACACCATGATCTCCATCATCTAGATCTATATCAATGTGTCGTCACGTGGTCGTCTCGCTAACAATTGCTCTTGCAACTATTGCAATCGCATAGCGATAAAGTAAAGCAATTATTGGGCGCTTGCATCTTATGCAATAGAGAGACAACCATAAGGATTTTGCCAGTTGCCGATAACTTCAACAAAACATGATCATCTCATACAACAACTTATATCTCATCACGTCTTGACCATATCACATCACAACATGCCCTGCAAAAACAAGTTAGACGTCCTCTACTTTGTTGTTGCAAGTTTTACGTGGCTGCTACGGGCTTAGCAAGAACCAATCTTACCTACGCATCAAAACCACAACGATAGTTTGTCAAGTTGGTGTTGTTTTAACCTTCACAAGGATCGGGCGTAGCCACACTCGGTTCAACTAAAGTTGGAGAAACTGACACCCACCAGCCACCTGTGTGCAAAGCACGTCGGTAGAACCAGTCTCGCGTAAGCGTACGCGTAATGTCGGTCCGGGCCGCTTCATCCAACAATACCGCCGAACCAAAGTATGACATGCTGGTAAGCAGTATGACTTATATCGCCCACAACTCACTTGTGTTCTACTCGTGCATATAACATCAACACATAAAACCTAGGCTCGGATGCCACTGTTGGGGAACGTAGTAATTTCAAAATTTTCCTACGCACACGCAAGATCATGGTGATGCATAGCAACGAGAGGGGAGAGTGTGATCTACGTACCCTT
This sequence comes from Triticum urartu, assembly GCF_056163025.1. Lineage (NCBI taxonomy): Eukaryota > Viridiplantae > Streptophyta > Magnoliopsida > Poales > Poaceae > Triticum > Triticum urartu. The sequence continues at coordinate 643,921,456 of NC_141877.1, read as the reverse complement.
GTAGACTGACCGCGGAAGCATTAGCACAACGCAGTTGATGTAGTCGTACGTCTTCACGGCCCGACCGATCAAGCATCGAAACTACGACACCTCCGAGTTTTAGCGCACGTTCAGCTCGATGACGATCCCCGGACTCCGATCCAGCAAAGTGTCGGGGTAGAATTCCGTCAGCACGACGGCGTGGTGACGATCTTGATGTACTACCATCGCAGGGCTTCGCCAAAGCACCGCTACAATATTATCGAGGAGTATGGTGGAAGGGGGCACCGCACACGGCTAAGAAAACGATCACGAGGATCAACTTGTGTGTCTAGGGGTGCCCCCTGCCCCCGTATATAAAGAAGCAAGGGGAGGAGGCCGGCCGGCCCTTATTGGCGCGCCAGGAGGAGTCCTCCTCCTAGTAGGAAGGAAGTGGGGAGGGAGAAGGAAAGGGGGGCGCCGCCCCCCCTCTCCTAGTCCAATTCGGACCAGGGGGGAGGATGCGCGCGGCCCACCCTGGCTGCCCCTCTCTCTCTCCACTAAGGCCCATATGGCCCATTACTTCTCCCGCTAGGGTTCCGGTAACCCTCCGGCTCTCCGGTTTTCTCCGAAATCACTCGGAACACTTCCGGTGTCCGAATATAGCCGTCTAACATATCAATATTTATGTCTCGACCATTTCGAGACTCCTCGTCATGTCCCTGATCTCATCCGGGACTCCGAACTCCTTCGGTACATCAAAACTCATAAACTCATAATATAACTGTCATCGAAACCTTAAGCGTGCGGACCCTACGGGTTCGAGAACAATGTAGACATGACCGAGACACGTCTCCGGTCAATAACCAATAGCGGAACCTGGATGCTCATATCGGCTCCTACATATTCTACGAAGATCTTTATCGGTCAGACCGCATGACAACATACGTTGTTCCCTTTGTCATCGGTATGTTACTTGCCCGAGATTCGATCGTCGGTATCTCAATACCTAGTTCAATCTCGTTACCGGCAAGTCTCTTTACTCGTTTCGTAATACATCATCTCGCAACCAACTCATTAGTTGCAATGCTTGCAAGGCTTATGTTATGTCATTACCGAGAGGGCCCAGAGATACCTCTCCGACAATCGGAGTGACAAATCCTAATCTCGAAATACGCCAACCCAACATTTACCTTTGGAGACACCTGTAGAGCTCCTTTATAATCACCCAGTTACGTTGTGACGTTTGGTAGCACACAAAGTGTTCCTCTGGCAAACGGGAGTTGCATAATCTCATAGTCATAGGAACATGTATAAGTCATGAAGAAAGCAATAGCAACATACTAAATGATCGGGTGCTAAGCTAATGGAATGGGTCATGTCAATCACATCATTCTTCTAATAATGTGATCCCGTTAATCAAATGACAACACATGTCTATGGTTAGGAAACATAACCATCGTTGACTAACGAGCTAGTCAAGTAGAGGCATACTAGTGACGTTTAGTTTGTCTATGTATTCACACAAGTATTATGTTTCCGGATAATACAATTCTAGCATGAATAATAAACATTTATCATGATATAAGGAAATAAAATAATAACATTATTATTGCCTCTAGGGCATATTTCCTTCAGTTCCTCCATGGCCGTCACCCGCTGGGCTTGTTTGGTGAGGTAGCGTGGCTTCCGTAGGTAGTCTGGCAACTCCAGGTCGCCGAGGATCGAAGTGACCTCTGATACCAAGTGTAACGTACATAGGGATTTGGATCTGGGAGGTAGGAGGAGGGGATGAGAGGGGAACGGCGAGAGAAGGGGAATTGTATAGATAGCGGAAAGGTCAGGAAGATCATCTTCCGGTCCAAGCAATACAATATTCGATACCCCTCTCACACCACACGCACTGTTTACTTATACAGCCCACTCACACGCACCACAGCTGTCGACAGGCGGTTCGGTCTGCTAATTCGCTTCCCAGTCTTCCAGCCCTTCGCCGTGTCTCTGACTTCAGGACCCACTAACCCTCCAGATCCTTCTGGTTCGGTGCGGCCTTCCCAGGTGGCGTGACACTTGGCCTTGAGCCCTCAACCACGTTGATGGCTGACGGTGGTTTTGGGACTCAAGGTGAGTGGGGATGATCCTAGGTTGACACACCACAGGGACAAAGGCCTTGCCGGCGGCAGGCTTCTACATCAACTCACAACATCCTTCTGGGCTATGTCTCTCCTCTAAGTCCAAGTCCGATAATGGTTAGTGAAGACGACGGCGATTGCAGGATTATCTAAAGACTTCGTTGTATTTTTCTTTTCTTGTAGTGGTTTTCTGCAAAATTCTTCGTGCAAGTATTTACTCTCACCCCTTGTGGTCGGTTTCGCATGCATGCTTTGTATTCTTCTTGTGTTTAATGATACACGTGGTTACCTGAAAAAATGCCTTGTGCTTATGAAAAACTTTCGGACTATTGACCCTTGCTTTTGTTTTACAGTTAAAAATATGATAACCAGGTGTAGAAGCCCACTGTTGGTCCTCGAAGGTAAAAATAGCATGTCGTAACAGAATTGATCTTTTTAAATGATATACAGAATCACGATTTTTGTAAGACTGATGCATTCATGGTAAAGTTAGAAACGGGGTTGCATATATGTTTTTTTTCAGATAGAAAGCTATAAACATTACCTCGTTATTAGATGCTCCCTTTGTAACCTTTTTTTTGGCGAGAAGCTCCCTTTGGAACTTAATGTAAGCTCTACAAATGTCTTACATTAAGTTACCAAGACTGTACTTCATGATCACAATGTGAGCATTTTCTCTTTTATTATTAGGGCGAAGACGGAAATAAGCACGACTGTGTGCTCCGAACAATAGTAAAAGAGGAACACCAAGACAAGAAAAAGGAGAGCAGCCTGCCTACCTTTTCCCCAGATTTATTCCTGTCCCCGTACCCAGCCGCCACGTCCAACGTAGCCAGTTGCCGCCTCCCAAAAATTATGGTTCTTTGCCTCCCACCGGCGACGGCGTCGGTCCGTCCCGTCTCCGGTGGCCTTAGGGCCATGGAGGCGGAGTGGATCTCGGTCCTTGCTGGTGGGAGGGCTCCGTTTTCATACCTTTCTTCAAGGTTTGTTAGGGTTTGTGTCCTGCTCAGGAAGGCGAGACGGCGGCGGCTCCCTGAAGATGGAATAAAGGTCTCCCCGTCTAGTCCCCGTTTTGGTGATGCGTGTAGCATCATCGGTGGTGTGTGAAGGTGTGTCTTTGGCGGATCTGTCTTTAGTGGATTTGCTTGGATCTGTTCGTCGCTCGTCTTCGTTCGTGTGTCTTCAGGTTGGATCCTTTTGATTTACGCTCTTCATCCACAGCGGTTGCTGTTCTGGTGCGTTGGTTCTATGTGACCTTAGCACAACGACTTCCCGACTGTCTACTACAATAAGGTTTGTCCGGCTCCAGTGAGGGAGGGGCGATGACAGCGGCACGCCTTCGGCTCGCTTCAGTGTTTGTAGTCATCGCTAGGTGGTATACTGATCTGGATGTAATTTTTATTATTTCGTATTCGTTGTACTTGAAGATGAATAGATTGAAAAAATTCTGAAAAAAATATGACTATGTGCTAGGGCACAAAATAGGGACAATATCAAACTGAGTTCGAGCTCATGTGAGCTTGAGGTGAATAATAAAATAAAATGGTAAACTTTTCAAAAAGAGAAAATATGCGTGGCAGGACCAAATAGCCATCGTCAAATGCCTGCACTGCACGGATACAGATACAGCTAAGGAAATGTGTCAGCATCCTCCCCTATCCTATCACATGGGTTGGACCTATCCTATTACATGGGCCGGATTACGAGCTGCTCCTGGGCTTGGACCGAAGCAGGAGATCACCATATATATAGAGAGATGGCCAGAAGAGTGGCCAGGCTTGGATCAGGACGGCGGCTTCGGCCGAGGCTTGGCTTCATCTTCTTCCTCCCCTTTCTGTAATCTCCCTCTCTCTTCCTCCTGTAGCTCGAGCTTGTAACCGAATTCATGGCAATTGACTGAATTAGTAGAGAGAACCTCACAACTGGTATCAGAGCCATTCGATTCTGCACCAAAAATCCACTCAAAAAATTTCGCAATCAATTCCATGGACTCACGGTGGCGCGCCGAGCTCCTGGCGAGCCTCTCGCCGGAAGGTCGGGCGACGTATGAGGTACTCAGGGCCCAACTAGCCCGTGATCTGGGCCATGTCTTCCCCGACGCCAAGCACGGCCCCGACCTGGCGTTTTCGACTTCGTCAACAACGCGCTCGGCCAAGCCTCTGTGCGTCTCGAGCAGCGGCATCACAACCGACGGTTCCCATGAATCGGAGGTTGCCGCCTCCTCCACTAACCCTGCTCTAGCAGCAGCGGCAGCGGCCAGGGGCATCCCCGTGTCGACCGCGACTTCCGCTGCCCCCGCATCATGCGGCGTCACCTCCCTCGTCACGTCGGCCTCCAACTGCTCGACTAGCCCAAGAGGAGACAGTGGTGCGGCACCAGATACCACTCCTCCAGTGTCCACGGGTCCCATCGGCGTGCCTGCGTCCACCATGCAGAGCGAGGCAGACCAGGTGCTTGAGACGCCCGTCACCTGTTCGACGTTGGGCCTCTACCCCGTCGCCAGCACCACCCATGTCAACAAGGTGCCCCTATCCAACCTCGTTGTGTCCCCATCACGATCCTACTCCACCTCCACCTGCATGGCAGCCGTGTCCATCTCAGATGCTTCAGAACTTGCCCTCGCCATGCCCATCAAGTGCTCGGCCGAGTGCTCAAGAGAAGACAACGAAGCAACGAGGGACACACCCACTCGTACAAGAGCACTACTGGCATGCTCGGCCAGTGTCGTTCCTGCTATGTGTGAGGTGCACTCGGAGATCAGCAGCGTGGCAACGGCTTCCACGGCAATCATGGTTGTCATCCTCACTTCACCACCCATCATGTGGACACTGGTGCTCAACAGTCCCAACGGCAGCATAGCAGGCTATGTGGTGTCGCCTAGATGTGGCACTGTGTTGCGGAATCTCTCATCAGCACCTATTTTGGTTGCCCCGACATTGTGCAGCATCGAGCTCACCGTCGCCTCTCCAACATGTTTGCCGATGGGTCACAACCTTGACACTTCCTCGTTGGTGCTTGCAATCGCCCCTGTGTTGGAGATCGTTGATACAGCCATGGCCGAGCAACAGGACAACCCCGAGGAGAAGGACAACTTTGCTTTGAAGATGGATACTTCCTCGTTGTGGCATGCTATTGCAGTTAGTGAGTTTTCTTCATCTCAATCTCATCGGTTTATTCTCTGTGAATCACTACAACCTACTGCTACACTAGTTTCTGTGCCACCATTTCAATGGGATGAGAAACATGTGTGGCCACCCTCATTTTCTCTGGATGTGGTAGCCAGTTTTGAGTTAAGTCAAACTCCGTAGCCACCTGATCAATTATACGGGCATAATAACAAGTGCAAATTCCTGGCTATGAGGGGATGTTTCCTGTTTACACAGAGCAACGATAGCCAATATATGATTCATGTCCAGCATATTTTGTCGTCGGCGCCAAACTTCCACAGTATTCAGTTCAGTTTACAACAATGGCACTACTGTAGCTGCAAGCTTAAGTCTGAAAGAGATACACATTATTATCCTTATTTTCTTTTGTGGGAAATTGGATGGCTGTTAGGGGACTCATTTTGTGCTATATCAGATCTTGACAGGAGTGGAATTTTTACTATCAGTGGAGTGAACTCACGAAAGTATCAGTGTTGTTATGAGCCTGTCCAATGGAAAACTACATGGTCTATGCATTTCTGTGATGCATACTTGCAGTATGAGTTTCAGTTTTGCATTACTGAAGATGCCCCAATCTCTATTTCTCAACCATTGCAGTGGACTATTGTCCAGTGGATCTTTTGTTTGTCTGTCGTTTCAGATGATACTTCTGTGGGACATTGCACTGGCATTAATTTCATGAGCAAGTTGACTGGAGCTGATATAAGGTTGCAGAAAGTTATAGTTGCCATGGAGGAGCTCAAGCCCTGGCCCCCTTGGATGTTGTGCTTAATGACTCTGGTTTTCTCACAAAATGTGCATGATAGTCTGCACTGCAACCAGGCAGTAAGCTTCACACGTGGTCTTGCTTCTTTTTCTATTGTTGAATGCTGTTGTGTACTCATCCCAGTTATCGTCGATCATATTGCTTTGTTGCTCAAATTGACATCTACTGACGGAATCCCAATATGCATCTTAGTCCGTGGTCCTGAGCTGATGATTGATGGCTTCTTGCAAGATAGTGTTAGCTCATGCCTCAGTTTCTCGAGCTCTGAAAAATTTCAATGAACAATTGCATGGTCAGTTAATGTCAAATGCTCTGCTATTGAGAGGGTCAGCTATAAATTTTTACCTGCCAGTGCTTCTGACTGGATGGTATGGAAGATTGTTCGGGTGCTCTGTTCAGTAACGATGAGGCCTACAATTCCCAATATTCAATATTTCCAAGAGTAACTCTTTGGTCTACATTGGGTCAACCACATGCATTGCTTCCAACTGTGGTTCCTGGTGTGCTAACTTTCCAAGCTTTGCAAATGACTTGGGATCCGGGTGAGATGCTTCTTATAGTTCAGTTTGCAATACACACACCTTGGGATCCTGGAGGTTTGACATGGAATTGGCTTGAGGGCAAGCCGAAAGTTATGAATGGGGGATTGTCAGCATCCTCCCCTATCCTATCACATGGGCTGGACCTATCCTATTACATGGGCCGAATTACGAGCTGCTCCTGGGCTTGGACCGAAGCAGGAGATCACTATATATACAGAGAGATGGCCAGAAGAGCGACCAGGCTTGGATCAGGACGGCGGCTTCGGCCGAGGCTTGGCTTCATCTTCTTCCTCCCCTTTCTGTAATCTCCCTCTCTCTTCCTCCTATAGCTCGAGCTTGTAACCGAATTCATGGCAATTGACTGAATTAGTAGAGAGAACCTCACAAAATGGTAGATATGGCGACTGACAAGTGGGGGCGAGCAGGTGATTTGCGGACATGTACCTTTTTAGGAGAGGAGATTAACGTAATCGTGTATCGTGTATTAGAAAAACAATCATCAGCTCCGTGCACGGAAGACCGCATGAAAATGGCAGGTTTTGTTAGAAAATCCTGTGATAAGGAAGCCAACCTCCGTTGTGCAGACAAGCATGTTGATTCTTTTTTTTTATCTGGGAAATGGGGAAAAAATGTGCATGTTCGCCGCAAATCAAATGTCTTTTTCTAGTACGTACTACAGTATTAGTTTGCCTTTGTTTGCCGTGATCATTTTTCAGACGCGAGTTGGCTGGCTTGCTGGACGCATGTGCGTTATTTTTAAAGTCATACACGCAGGTAGGAGTAGGATGATTGCAGTGTGCGGCATGGAGTGTTGTACCACTGGGTTCACTGCACCTGGACACGTTGCTACAGTGACTTGTGACTCAGCTATGCTGGCGGCTGCACATTATCCCCACGCGCATAGTACATCCAAAATAGCGTGCGTGGGTGAGACTCTAGTTGAACATGCATCCCCGCGGGCCGCGGCATCGGATACATACATCAGTTAGAAAATTTTAATTTTGGATGTGTCAAAAAATTGAATTTTTTTTATGTTCATTCACGTATGTGTCTACAATCTCTAAAAAAAATTAGATCAAAATTCGAAATACACAAAGAGAAATCCAACATGAAAAGTGTCAATAAAGACAAAAGGATGAATAGTGTCAAAACGACACTATTCCGATCTGGATTTCTCTTTTTTTTGTTTCTCTTTGTGTATTTTGAATTTTGATCTGAATTTTTTTAGTGGTGTACACATATATGTGAGTAACATTCACAAAAAAAATCGGATTTTTTTGACCCATCTAAAATATTTCTTTTCAAATTTGGTATCATGATAGCACCTAAGTGATGGTGTCACCTGATATTCTCCCTAACTTTGGGTATGCCAACCTCACTCTCCACATTTTTGAACCAAACCGAAATATCATATACAAACAATAAACCAGCCAAACTATTTTTAAGATTTTTGATTTCCGATACAATACGAAATTTCCTTACGTTCTGCCAAATTAACCGAAGTAAAATATATATTTATATTGTTGAGCAAACAAGTATACTGAGACTCAAAAGATTTTGTAACATTGTCATTTTTCTTGTACATGAGCCAGATTTCCTACTGAGCACATTCATTTTTCTTGCAATGTAGTCTTTTTTTCTAAAAAAAAAGAAATGCTAACCACGTCCGTAAACAAAAGCAAAGTATGCATTGCACATTTGCATGCACGACCAACCATCAAGGCATGAATCCATGTATGCACATATAGTTATACGATGTATGTATAAAAATTATGTGTTTTGAGTCATAAATTTGTAAAATATTATTATCTCATTTTCAAATTTGAATTGACTTTGATTATTATGGTAAATATCGAAACCATACCGAAATAATTTGATTATACCGAAACCATGCTGTATTTTAATTCCATAACATATTTACCATATAAATATAAAAAAACGTATGAACCAAATAATAGAAACCGGACGCACGAAACCTCCATTCAATTATGTAATGCATATAAATATCTTATAAAGTCAAATTTAATGAACTTTGACAAAGCTTGTAGATAAAACTATTTATATTTATGGTAGCAAATATATACAATATGAAAGTATGCCGTATGATAGCAAATATCTAATCATGTGTATTTGGTATTCTAGATGTAGATATTGCTTTTTACAAACCTGGTCAAAGTTTGTATAATTAAACCTGATAAAAATATATATGCTCTACATTATAGAACGAAGAGGGTATGATCAAGCATGAAACATGCATTCAACATGCGTGTGGCAACAACGTGCTCTACTAAGGTGAGTTCACGGTTGATAGCATTGGGGAGATACACTTATGCTGCATTATGCATAAAACTTGAAATGCCCTTTAAAAATACACATTTTTAAAGTTTTCATGGGCTGAAGATGAGCAGACTCAAACCTCGAAGATACACCACAAGGTAAATCACCACCTTGTTAACACTGAGTAGAACATAGCCACATGACACACATACTCATGCTCATGGGCACACAAATGTACTCCGATGGCGTTGAAGATCGGAGACATGGGGTTGCAAAATCCATGATATCACTGTATGTACCTTGCTCTCAACAAAATTTTGGCCCATTTGAAAAATATTGGGGCTCTAGAGTAAACAGTACCAATATCTCAATTAGTAAATGCACTATAAGAGTGAAAAAGGTACCGTAGAAACAAAGCAACTGAAACACCCGATGTCGTGGAAACGTTATATCTAGGACCCGTGATGCAGTTGAGACTAGGCATTTGACGCCCATGATGCAGTTCAAACATGTTTGTTAGCTGCATCGCTATCAACTCCACCATTGTCGTTTGCAACATTTCATATTGCATTATTTGTCAACCGCACTAGTTCGACAACATTATTGTCCATTCAACTATAGCCATCTCAATGACAAGCACTGTCAAGAGCATCATTGTCAAAAACATCAATTCAAAATATGCAATTACAACAAGCGGTGGAGTATAAACAATGCACTTCAAAACATACTCATACCTTGTGGTCAATCATGCACATGTTAGTTTTTTCCTTCCGTGTTTTCATACACGACTTCAAACTTGGGGTTCGATCCTTAATAGGTTGGAGTGTACAACTGAAAGTACATGTACTTACCATGTGTGGTTTTGATAATTAATGGCAATCCAAATGGACTAATGTTTGCATTGATTAATACAATTGAAGGAAAGTTTCATTTGCAATGCATGAAGAAGATTGGATGAATTGAAGGATGTTCGTTCCATGGTGATGTAAGAAGGAGATCGAATGGATTTGGAATGAATGCCATATACATATTGTTGTGCATCATGGTTGAGCTCAATGATTGAATCAAATACGACCAAGATGAATTCCATTTGATGAACAAGATGTGATCTATATGGAGTTCGTTGAGGATCTCAAATGTTCTCATGCTTAGGCTTATGGGCTGAACCATGATGGGTCAAGATCTTGAGAGAATGATTAAAGAGAAGAATTCTACATATGGCTTGAAGATAGGATCATGATGAGCTCATATGTTGAGTTATGGATGATTATGTCTTGAAATAAGTAAGTCAAGTGAAGAATACATTGTGCCTCTCAAGAGACTATGTTGGAGCATGAAAACGAGCAAGTTATGGCCAATTTGAGATTCATGGAAAAACTTGATATGGTCATGGTGTGATCATGTCTTGAAGCAATAAAGCATAGGGAAGATATCGATAGGGGCCTTCAAGACATCAAGATTGATCATGGAGCAAAGATAAATGTGACCAAGATGAAAATCAAAGATTGAACTCAAATATGGTCATCAAACAAGCGCAAATGATGTAGCACATATGGGATCTTCTGGTATATAATGCAATACTATGTGTTTTCTATATCTACATGGGTTAGGTGATTTTCATGGGTTTGCAACAATAGAAAGATTCCAAGTGTCTATAAGAGTATGACATCAAGTGATGATGATCATGGTTTACAAGGGAAAGCTCAAGATAAGCATCTCGAAGGATTACATGTTTGATACTTGTGGATGATCACATGATGGACATGTGAATATATAATGCAATGGAGTGATCCTCGCATGACTTGTGGGGGGAGCTATTTAAAGTCTTCACCAAATGTCGTGATCAAGGTTATGCTTTCATCTTGAGCCAAAAATAAATGTGGACATCAAGCTCAAGGGAATGCTCAAGTCAAAGGTATTAGTTCATTTGGTTGAAGTTGCACGCGTCAACGACCATCAAAAAAGATATATACCAAAGAATGGATCTCCAGAGACTATCTAGTGTAGCTATTTAATGACTTGAGTTATAGGGATCCCACACTATTAAGAGGAGATCAAAGGGTTCCGTGATGGGCTTGCTCAAGTTAATATTTCCTACACACAATTCCTCTGATCATGTGTATATATATCTCCAAAGCCAAAAGGGTCCCCCAAATTCTATGATTAAACCTTTGCCCATTTTGCATCCTCCATTTTGGTTGATCTTGGGCGGTTCTCTATGGGAGGGCCTGGATTTTTAGTAGCTTCAAAACGAGCCAAAGATCATTAAAATCGGATTTCGTATGAGAAAGTTATGCATGCTTTGCTATTGGGGCGCCTGCAGTTTTTGTGATGGCCGGATGGCCAGGCTCCCACGACGCCCCGCATGTCCAGAATGTTGGGGAACGTAGCAGAAATTCAAAATTTTCTACGCATCACCAAGATCAATCTATGGAGAAACCAGCAACGAGGGGAAGGAGAGTGCATCTACATACCCTTGTAGATCGCTAAGCGGAAGCGTTCAAGAGAACGGGGTTGAAGGAGTCGTACTCGTCGTGATCCAAATCACCGGAGATCCTAGTGCCGAACGGACGGCACCTCCGCGTTCAACACACATGCAGCCCGGTGACGTCTCCCATGCCTTGATCCAGCAAGGAGAGAGGGAGAGGTTGGGGAAGACTCCATCCAGCAGCAGCACGACAGCGTGGTGGTGGTGGAGGAGCGTGGCAATCCTGCAGGGCTTCGCCAAGCACCGCGGGAGAGGAGAAGGACTTGGGAGAGGGGGAGGGCTGCGCCAGAACATTGGTGCGGCTGCCCTCCCACCCCCCACATATATATAGGGGCAAGGGAGAGGGGGGCCGGCCCCCTCAGATCCCATCCGAGGAGGGGGCAGCGGCCAAGGGGGGTTGCCTTGCCCCCCAAGGCAAGGGGGCGCCCCCCCTTTAGGGTTCCCCCAAACCCTAAGCGCATGGGCCTTAGGGGGGGAGGCGCCCAGCCCACTAAGGGGCTGGTGCCTCTCCACATACAGCCCATAGGGCCCTCCGTGGCAGGTGGACCCTCCCGGTGGACCCCCGGAACCCCTCCGGTGGTCCCGGTACAATACCGGCAAACCCCCGAATTATTCCGGTGACCGTATGATGACTTCCTATATATAAATCTTTACCTCCGGATCATTTCGGAACTCCCCGTGACGTCCGGGATCTCATACGGGACTCCGAACAACATTCGGTAACCACATACAAACTTCCTTTATAACCCTAGCGTCATCGAACCTTAAGTGTGTAGACCCTACGGGTTCGGGAAGCATGCAGACATGACCGAGATGTTCTCCGGTCAATAACCAACAGCGGGATCTGGATACCCATGTTGGCTCCCACATGTTCCATGATGATCTCATCGGATGAACCACGATGTCGAGGATTCGATCAATCCCGTATACAATTCCCTTTGTCTAGCGGTATTGTACTTGCCCGAGATTCGATCGTCGGTATCTCGATACTTTGTTCAATCTCGTTACCGGCAAGTCTCTTTACTCGTTCCGTAACACATCATCCCACGATCAACTCCTTGGTCACATTGTGCACATTATGATGATGTCCTACCGAGTGGGCCCAGAGATACCTCTCCGTCACACGGAGTGACAAATCCCAGTCTCGATTCGTGCCAACCCAACAGACACTTTCGGAGATACCTGTAGTGTACCTTTATAGCCACCCAGTTACGTTGTGACGTTTGGCACACCCAAAGTATTCCTACGGTATCCGGGAGTTGCACAATCTCATGGTCTAAGGAAATGATACTTGACATTTGGAAAAGCTCTAGCAAAACGAACTACACGATCTTGTGCTGGGCTTAGGATTGGGTCTTGTCCATCACATCATTCTCCTAATGATGTGATCCCGTTATCAACGACATCCAATGTCCATGGTCAGGAAACCGTAACCATCTATTGATCAACGAGCTAGTCAACTAGAGGCTTACTAGGGACATGGTGTTGTCTATGTATCCACACATGTGTCTGAGTTTCCTATCAATACAATTCTAGCATGGATAATAAACGATTATCATGAAAAAGGAAATATAATAATAACTAATTTATTATTGCCTCTAGGGCATATTTCCAACACAGAATCCTCCCGGAATCTGACCGTATATGCCCGAAAACCATGTTGAGAATGCTGGTTATGCCCGCTGGATGTCCACTTGGCCGGATGTCTGGGGCCCCAAGATTGGCCAGATGTCCGGGCCCTATACATTGCCCCTTTTATGTGTTTGTGTGCACACTTGACAGTCGTCGGATGTCCAGCCACCGCCCAGATATGTCCGGCCCGTCACAACCAGATACTAAAAACCGGCTAGTTTTCCAGGCCTGCTATATATACCCCTTTACTAATCCGGTAGAGGGTTTATCACTTCATCCAAAAGAACCCTAGAACACCCAAGTGGCTCCCTCTCACTTCTCCTACACCAAATCTTAGATCCCGGAGAGATTCATGATAGTTCTTTAGAGATTTTTGATACGTCTCCAACGTATCTATAATTTTTTATTGTTCCATGCTATTATATTATCCATTTAGGATGTTTCATATGCATTTATATGCTATTTTATATGATTTTTGGGACTAACCTATTAACCTAGAGCCCAGTGCCAGTTTCTGTTTTTTTCCTTATTTTTGAGTATCGCAGAAAAGAAAAACCAAACGGAATCCAATTGACCTGAAATTTCACGTAGATTATTTTTGGACCAGAAGAAGCCTACGGAGTATCGGAGATGGGCCAGAAGAGTCCCGAGGCACCCACGAGGGTGGGGGCGCGCCCTACCCCCCTGGGCGCCCCCTACCTCATGGCCGCCTCGGAGACCCCCCTGACTTGTTCCCGACGCCAACACCTCTTATATATACCCAAACTTCCAGAGCATAACCTAGATCGGGAGTTCCGCCGCTGCAAGCCTCCATAACTACCGAAAACCAACCTAGACCCATTCCGGCACCCTGCCGGAGGGGGGAGTCCCTCTCCGGTGGCCATCTTCATCATCCCGGTGCTCTCCATGATGAAGAGGGAGTAGTTCACCCTCGGGGCTGAGGGTATGTACCAGTAGCTATGTGTTTGATCTCTCTCTCTCTCTCGTGTTCTTGATCAGCACGATCTTGATGTATAGCGAGCTTTGCTATTATAGTTGGATCTTATGATGTTTCTCCCCCTCTACTCTCTTGTAATGGATTGAGTTTTCCCTTTGAGGTTATCTTATCAGATTGAGTCTTTAAGGATTTGAGAACACTTGATGTATGTCTTGCATGTGCTTATCTGTGGTGACAATGGGATATCACGTGATCTACTTGATGTATGTTTTGGTGATCAACTTGCGGGTTCAGTGACCTTGTGAACTTATGCATAGGGTTTGGCACACGTTTTCGTCTTGACTCTTCGGTAGAAACTTTGGGGCACTCTTTGAAGTTCTTTGTGTTGGTTGAATAGATGAATCTGAGATTGTGTGATGCATATCGTATAATCATACCCACGGATACTTGAGGTGACATTGGAGTATCTAGGTGACATTAGGGTTTTGGTTGTTTTGTGTTTTAAGGTGTTATTCTAGTACGAACTCTAGGATAGATTGAACGGAAAGAATAGCTTCGTGTTATTTTACTACAGACTCTTGAATAGATCGATCAGAAAGAATAACTTTGAGGTGGTTTCGTACCCTACAATAATCTCTTCGTTTGTTCTCTGATATTAATGACTTTGGAGTGACTCTTTGTTGCATGTTGAGGGATTGTTATATGATCCAATTATGTTATTATTGTTGAGAGACCTTGCACTAGTGAAAGTATGAACCCCAGACCTTGTTTCCTAGCATTGCAATGCTGTTTACGCTCACTTTTACCACTTGCTACCTTGCGATTTTTACATTTTTGGATTACAAAAACCTATATCTACCATCCATATTGCACTTGTATCACCATCTCTTCACCAAACTAGTGCACCTATACAATTTACCATTGTATTGGGTGTGTTGGGGACACAAGAGACTCTTTGTTATTTGGTTGCGGGGTTGCTTGAGAGAGACCATCTTCATCCTACGCCTCCCACGGATTGATAAACCTTAGGTCATCCACTTGAGGGAAATTTGCTGCTGTCCTACAAACCTCTGCACTTGGAGGCCCAACAACGTCTACAAGAAGAGGTTGTGTAGTAGACATCAATTTTTCAATCAAGTAAGTGATCCACTCCCTCTACCTCTTGTGACCAAAGAAATTTGTGATTTGAACAAGTCTTGAGCATTTCCCCCTTCATCTTGTTACTCTTGGAGGTTGGAGACTCCTAGACGGTAGGAGTGCTCTGGTGAGGAATCAACTTGTGATTTGCCCCTGGAAAGTTTGTGAAGGTTTGGAGGCCGCCTCAGGGTCTACCTATAGTGGTTGAGAAATGCCTTCGTGGTGTTGTCTCAAAGGGAGAATAGGGTGAGCTTTCGTGGTAGCATCCACCTATCTAACGGTGACTAGCTTCCTTCCAAGGAAGTGATGATTGGGATACTAATGTGTTGGACGACCTCCAAGTAGCCCCCGCAACATTAGATGACACGCTCTACAGCGACTCCTTCAGTGGAGATTTCTCGCAGCCTTATTTTTGCATGCTTAACAAGGAAAAGTCTTTCCCATGTCATTTTACCCTCTGCCCTAACCAATGACCACCCTTCATGCGAGTGATGGATGACGTGGGGTCGGTAATGGCACAACTTCCTATTGGTAACTACATGTGGTTATTCCCCACCAGTTGTCTCAACGTTGCCATTGTTGGAGCTCTCATGTTGTCTTGCGGCGTTCGTCCTCGTGTGTTATGTTTATTTTGTATGGGTTTGTAATCTTGCACTTGTTTTTTTGTGTATTTGCCTAGGCAAGACCTATTACCCTCAGATAGTTAATGTTTTCACTCCATCATTGTAAACCAATTCAATCTATTTTGAATTGAGATCATATCCAAGCAAACATTTCTCTCTCTATATATATTCCTCCCAATGGCTCCTATAAAAATATATTAGGAGTATTCTCATGTATTGAATGCTTGCGTTAGCATGTGATGTGTTGAGCAAGCGCCACATCACCGTGGCGAGCGGAGCCATAATGTTACATAATGTTAGAAACACCTCATCACATGGTGATTCTTTTTGCTTGAAATGGAATTTTGTGCACTACATCTTAAAATTAGTGGTGCCAAAACTAAGACATACTTGGAAATTATGGCTATGTTATTATATTCGATTCAGAGTGGAGCATCTCTCCTCCTTTATAGCATGTGACATACATATTTTTTTGGAAACCGTACCATGGTCAATTTGAATTGAACTCACCTCAAAATCTAAAGCCATTTAATCTTTTTTTTGTCTGTGTGTGGGTTTATGACCGAACAACTACTGTAAGTAGCTAATTGCTGGTGCGTTGTAGCGGGGACATATATATTCTAGTGGTTCAGTACTAATCGTGTTTGACATATACCTTACGCCCACCATATTCTAGGTTTTGATAAGATTTGATTCGAGTATGTGTAGAGAAAGGCGATGAAAGTTTTGATTAGTTGAGTTTTAGTAAGGTTTAATTTGTTATGTGCATATATAGGGGAATGCAAGGAAAGTTATGATTTAATTGAGTTTTTGTAAGATTTGATTTGATTGAGTTGATGCAGGATATTGTTTTGGTAAGATTTGATTGAGTTAATGCATTGCTTGGTTTTCATAAAGATAAGAAAAAAAGTATCAATTTGGTTTGGAATATTCCAAACCAAGAAGGTTGTAGAGGGAAAACCAACTTACAAGGGGCGGAGTGAAGACCCCTTCGCTCGTGCCTCCTCCGACCAAGGCTCTTCGCTAGGGTTTCCCTGCCTCTGGCCGGCGCCTCTGCCAGTCCGCCTCGTCTCGTATGACCCGTTTTCTAAAGATGGAATAAGATTGCCCTCGCCCAGCGTCCGTCCCGGCGGTGCTTCTAGCTTCGTCGGAAGACGTGCGGAGCTGTGTCTCTGGCGGATCTCGTGAGATCTGGTCGGCGTTTGTCTTCGGTGGATCCGCTGGGATCCGGTCCTCATTCACCTACGTAAGTGTGTCTGCGGGTTGGATCCTTTCAATCCACGCTTTTCTTCATTGACGGTGGCTGTTGTTCTGACGCCTTGGTCCTATGAGTCATTAGCAAGACGACTTTTCGACTGTCTACTGCAACAATTTGTTTCCGGCTCTGATGAGGGAGGAGCGATGATGCCGGCGTGGCTTAGGCTCGCCGTAGTACTTGTAGTCGTCTGGATGTAATTTTTACTCCTGATGTTAGTTGATGGATAGATCGAAAGTTTGAAAATAGAATGAAACACCTCCAAACGAGCTGCAACGGCACGCCCGAGCCGAGCAGGAGAGAGGCGCCGCGGGCGTTGCACACCCACAACGCCACCGTTCTGCTATTTTCCACCGTTGGTTGTGCGGCGCGGTGCGCATCCACGGTCCCACACGCGAGCCAAACCCCAGCGGGCTCGTGGCCGCCGTTCCGGCACAGGTCCGGGGGTCGGGCGGGCCCCGTGATCCCATCCTCTCCCCCACGCGCCGCAAAATTCCCACGACGGAC
This sequence comes from Triticum urartu, assembly GCF_056163025.1. Lineage (NCBI taxonomy): Eukaryota > Viridiplantae > Streptophyta > Magnoliopsida > Poales > Poaceae > Triticum > Triticum urartu. The sequence continues at coordinate 643,904,035 of NC_141877.1, read as the reverse complement.
CCCGACCAAAAGCGCAAGCCTACAAACGCCCGCCCCGCCGCGCCGCGCCACACCGCCCAGCCACCCACGCGCGCACGCCCGGCCCTCACCTCTCCACCACCGTCCCTTGCTGCCGGTCCCGCCTCGCCGCTCTCCTCTGCTCCCAACCGCTCCTTTCCTTCCTTTTGCCGCTCGCCCCACACCCCCGCGCCTCCCCGCCCGGCCCCGGCGCCGGACCGCCGGCGGCGAAAACCTAGATACGTACCCCGCCGTCGGGAGCGCCGGCGCCCGGCGCGCCCATGTCGTCGTGCGAGTGCCTCGTGGTCGAGAAGGTGTCGGAGGACCACGCCGGCGGCGGCGAGGCGACGGGGGAGCGGCGGGGCGGCGGCCGGGCCCCGCGCTCCGAGGCCATGTTCCCCATCTACGTCATGGGGAGCTCGCGGGCGCGGGCCGTGCTCCTCGACCCCTCCGCCACCGGGGACCCCATATGGGAGGCCGTCAAGGCCGAGGCCAGGTCCGAGGTGAGCGCCGTCCATGCCATCCCGCCGCTCCATCGCAGATTCGCTCGCGTTGCGCCGTTCTTATTTTTATTCGATCGCTGTAATTTTTTCTCTGGTTGCACCCTGGTGGTGAATTTGGGGCTGGAGCGAGGAGGAAAAGCTGCGTTTTTTGGGCGGCGATTTCCTGGTCTCGTGACCTTTCTCGTGTTTCCCGAGGTTCAGTTGACTGAATTTTGATCCCAGGCGGCAAGAATCCAGTTCTTTCAAGTCACTACTATATTTTTTCCAGCCTTCGAATTTAATGGTCAAAATACTGCAACTGGACTTAATTTTATCTCTTCTTCTGCGTCATTAGCTATTTCTAGACTTCGAATTTAATGAACAACTGCAACTGGATTTTCTTTCTCTCTTGAGCTAGCTTTTTCTAGCCTTCGAATTTGCTTGCACATATATATCGAGTGACTGAGTGAGTGAAGTTCAGTTCGATAGTGGTGTATTACATTTACACATATGGTCTTGATAATTTTATTGTTTAAATATAGCTAGTTGATGTGGTAAAAGTGCTACTTCCTCTTTAGTGCTTGGACTTATTGTTCTTCTGAACTAGATATTGTGTAATAGTACTAGTTGATAGTTCAGTTCAGCCAAAGTAATTTATGGAGGCAAAAGTGCAATCAATTCAAACTATGCGGTGTGAGCTAGAAGCCTCAGTGCGTTTATATGTTGTCACTGCTCAGAGGTCAACTCTGGGAAAGGAAAACATTTCAGGCAACTCACATCTGATGATGCTGAAATCTGACTGTCTTGTAAAGGTGTGTGAAGTGCCAATGCCAATAAGATGCAGGAACCGGAAACATTTTGTGCCCAATCAAGCCTTAGGCATGCATGACTCACGTCCGACATCCGAGCTTTATTGTCGCGAAGCTATGCTTTTGAGTGTCGTTGACTCTTATACTCTTCTTGTCTTATTGCAAAACTTTGCATCATGTTTACTGTTAGTTTTACATGATGACTGACGGCAGTATCCGCATTTCGCAGGCAGAGAAGGAGCCTATTTTAAGTAGCTTCTTATATGCGAGCGTATTATCTCACGACTGTCTGGAGCGGGCGTTGAGCTTCGTCCTTGCAAACAGGCTTGAAGATCCAACCTTACTTGCGACTCAGCTAATCGACATTTTCAATGACGTCATGATGAATGACGTAGATATACGCCGTTCCATTCGCCTTGATGCTCAGGTGAGTGTATCATTGTCCTATTGAGGTGTCGTGTTTTGTGTGTGCATGTTAATTTGTTCTGTATCACGCTATCGTTGCATTAATGGTCTCCTTGTCTAAATTTAGGCCTTCAAAGGAAGAGATCCTTCCTGTGCACAATATAGCTGGGCCCTATTATACCTAAAGGTGACTACAAAATCATGCTATCATATCGTTCATATCCGGAAAAGGTAACAAGACTCATGTTGCTTGCAAACTGCTACAGGGTTACCATTCCTTGCAGTCCTATAGGATAGCTCATGTTTTATGGAATCAAGGGCGTAAGGTTCTGGCGTTGGCGCTGCAAAGCCGTATCAGTGAGGTGAACCTTGATTTCTTAAGAAGCAGGTTTTTAGCATACATTTATGTTTAACATGTGCTATCCTTCTCTTTTCAGGTTTTTGCAGTGGATATACACCCAGGTATATCATTGGTGTATCATATATCTGTACAAAATTGTCTTATATTTCCTGCTATGTGTTTAATACTGGGGTTGCTCTTGAGCTATATGATGTTTGGCTTTTCCACTCAAAAAATAGCTACTTGATGTTTAGCTTCTTCTATTACCTTCGCGGAAATGTGTTTTGTTGCCTTTACTAGTGCATATGGATCTGCTGCTTGGGAATATGTATGTATGTTTATGTTATCCTAGTAAATATCTTAACCTGAACCAAGGTTTGTCTTTGTAATTGTGTTCACTTTTTGGGAGCATAGAAGCATTGCTCATGTTTTAATCATTTTCTAAAGCTTGCTTATGTATGAGTCTGCAGTTATTTACCAATTTATGAATTTATAAGCATCAAATCCTTAAATATATCCTCATACTGATGATATTTGCTTTTGAGTTTTTAAAAGTAAACCTGTGATCTTAACTGGTGTCTTTGTTCTATTGTGGTATGATATGGTATTTTAGTCTGTTCTCTTAACATTCTTTAATGCTAAATCTGCAGCTGCCAAAATTGGAGAAGGAATATTGTTGGATCATGGAACAGGTCTAGTCATTGGTGAAACTGCTGTTGTTGGCAACTGGGTTTCATTAATGCAGGTGACATGCATCACCCTGTTCTTGCTATTTCTGATTTTAACATAAAGCATTACTTTTCAATATAATTTTTAATTCCATCCAGAATTTAACTTATTTTTCTTCTTCTCTGGTTGTTAGCTCTGTCACATATCTTGTTTGCTATAGTTTTAAATTGTCCTTGTGCAAATAATTAAATATTTCTTTCATTTGCTTTTATCATACTATAAAAAATGGATAATATGATTCAGATAACGAAATATCTACGTGCACATCAATTTAAATTCTTTTGTTGAATATTTTTGTTTTTGTACAACTATGAATCATTCAATTCACATCAGGTGAATATCTTACGACGTGTTTGGAAGGGCTGAAAAATCCCACTTTGATTGCAATGCTTTAGGAAACAGTAGCAGCCGTTTAGTTCGTCCATTCTGTTTTTGTTACGATGCTATCGGATACAACACATCACATCCCCAAAAACGTCCGTTCCCGACCTGATACGGAATCCCCTCTGTTCCGTATTCGTTCGCGTCCCAGACCAAACAAACACATATTCAGGAGAAATGATACCCGAGCGGAACCAAATGCTAGGCTTGAGGAAATATTTCAATTTTTGCTGTATGAGATAATATAAGAGAAGGTAGCAAAACATAAGGGGTGCTTGTTTTGCGCTTTCTTACCATGCATGCTTATTTTCAGTTTTGTAAAATCTTTTGTGACGAATGTAGTCCTCCCTTGGTTCGAACTAAATATATAGCCTAAGTATGGCCTTCATATGTGTGTTCCCGTGGTGTTTCCTTTTTGGTCAAAATTTAATTATAGAAGGTTCCTAATTGTTCACCAGCTTACCAGGTAGGCCTTTGCTACAGGGTGTTACACTTGGAGGTACTGGAAAGGAACACGGAGATAGGCACCCCAAGATCGGTCAGGGAGCTCTTCTTGGAGCTGGTGCTACTATCCTTGGCAACATAACTGTAGGCGAAGGTGCCATGATTGCCGCTGGTTCCCTTGTTTTAAAGCATGTACCGCCTCACAGGTTAGAAAGAAGTTAGACTTAATTTAAATTCTTAAGTAATGATGCTGCAATGCCAAATTTTGTTAGTAATGAGCATCAGTAGATATGATATATATTCTCGTTCTTGCAATGCGATTTCCTTAGAAAGACAGAAAACAAGAAGAATACATGATCTGTGTTATGTGGCTGCTAGAAGGAGGGCGCGAGAGGGCCGGCCGGGGGCCTTTTTGCCCACGGCCGGGCAAGAGGGAAGGGATTTCCTTCTTAATTCTTACTTGATTAGATTGATACATCTCCTCCCCTTATATAGAGAGGTTTACTTGACTCCCCCCATTAGGCCCATTACGTACTCTAACAATCTGAATACTGTTGCTTAGTGTAGAATACTGTATTTGCTTTACTAATTGAGCTACTGAATGCTACGCCTTGAATATTTCCAACGAATGCGGCATTGTAAGTATTTGTAGTTTTTAAAGGAGCGCCCTTTAGGATACTGTTTTTTCATGGTCGTCCGGTTTCCCTTCAAGTAGGATAGAGAGGTCTAATTATGCTCATCATTAGTAAATAGTCGATTTTATTCCCTTTTCAATTTGAACATATTCACTTGTAGCCTGGTGGGCCTGACAAGGGTCTATAATATTCTCTGAGTTAAAGAAGTTCACTAGTGGTTTTAAAGTAGGAAGGAATATATGCATTAATTTTTGAATGGATACACATACACTGAAGCTTAAAGCCTGCGATCCAGTACACCTTTAGATATACTAATAATGGCTCAGTCTGTTTTTGTGAACATTTAGTTTCTTAACATTTGCCTCCATTGTTATTGTTTGTTAAGTTTTCATTTCCCTATGTCTTTCATAACTAGTCTTGCACCGTGATTATTATCTGCTTTATGTTGATCATCATTGTTTTGACACTTGTTTTGTGTTTGAAAGCATGGCGGTAGGAAATCCTGCGAAGGTAGTTGGCTATACAGAGAAAGAAGACCCTTCGTTAACTATGAAGCATGGTAAGTGTGTGCATAGTTGTTGCTTTTATTTTCAAACGAGTTCAATGAATGGGTGGCTAGGAGTAACTAGCCAGCCTAATAATATAGCAGTGTAAGGATTCAATCCCAGGCCGACTAGCCTGTGGTGCCAGCCGGTGGGCGCTCGTTCCTTGTGCATATATTTTTATGAGCTGTGTTTCCTCATTCATTTTTTTTTTCAATGCAGATGCAAGGAGAGATTATTTCGAGCATGTTGCCGGTAGTTTTCCAGACGGTAGATCCAATGGTGAGTTACCGATATATCTGTAACAAGTGTACACTTCAGCTATGCGTTTCTTTTACGACAACATACCCGTGATTCGCAGGGAGTGTCGTGAAGTAAAAAACTTGCAAGGATGAATGGAATTTTGGACATTTCTACATCCTGGAGGACATAGGGCGCTGGATATTTGGCGACGCATGAGTGGTGCTTCCCCCTGCCCAGCAACCCTCTTGTGAGACCATGCAGGCGAGCCCGCCAAGGGTCTCCGAAAGCTCCCCAGATGTATTTATCATGTGCCCTTACTGATGCAATAATGTGAAGATGTTTTCTGTAAAAACTGGAAGGAATGGTACAGATATAATCTGTAGAGATCTCCAGCAGCAAGCTGTAGATACCTCAGATCAGTGCGTGTGGCCTCAACTATGTGAGCCAGCTACACTTTTCTGGATCAGCATCAAAAGAAAGTAGTTATGCGTGGCCTGGTCATCTCTGCATTTAAATTTCTATTTTGCGATATGTTGGCGTACTCGGGCCTAGTTCTTTCGGCCGATTCTCCTAGAATCTTGAGAATTGGACCTCCCTTAGCTTCTTCTAGAATCTTGAATTCATATTTTTTTTACAATCCTAGATAGTTCAAAACAACTAGGATTGTCAAAATAATATGCATTCAAGATTCTAGGAGAAGCTGGGTGGAGGTTTGATTCTCATGACTATGGGAGATTCGGCCAAAAGAACTGGGCCTTGATCAGATCCCCAAGTAAACAGGCCAAGTCAAGCCAAATTTTTTCCTGGAACGGAGGCAAATTTTTTGTCTCGTTGATTAAGCAGAAGATAGTTTCCCGGTTAATTGATGGAAAACTGGATGAAAACTCTTACATGTAGATCACATGTGGACTACTCACAAAGTATAAAGCCCCATGATTGAAAGGTTAGTCTGACAAACATTCTCAACACACAACTATCGACCACAAGCCTCCACACTTGTTCTCCCTCCGTTCCTAAATATAAGCCTAAAAATATTCCAATACGTACTACATACAGAGCAAAATGAGTGAATCCATACTTAAAATATTTATATGCATCTGTATGCAGTCTGTATTGCAATATCTAAAAAGGCTTATATTTAGAAACGGAGGAAGTACATCTCAAAATAAACCCCAACAAGAGTACCTCGGTTGAAGAGAACGAACATCACTAAATCCACAATGACAAGCCAAACCATGAGGATGATCGAAGAAACCGAGGACTATCCATTAAGCAAAGAAACTGAGGACTATCCATTAAACAACCACAAACGCCTACACAATGACGCCACACTTCTGGCTCCTGAAAGACCTCAACCTTCTTGATTTTGCCCCCTTTCTCGTCAGTAGGCAAGCAATCGACTTGACAAATACTCCTACAAGACCTACCACATTTAAAGCCGGATGAACAAGTCACAAAGCTCTTCCGTGAATAGATCCTTGGAATTTTGTGCCAACTTACCTACCTCAGTAATATTGTCACACACAAACACCGCCTGCCAAATGGTCATAGAACCACCATGGTCCACAAAGGTGAGTGACTGTCTGGGCTCCAACGGTGGTGGTGAGGGTGTCGTGGGCACCGCAGAGGCCCCTAGCGAGCCCATCTCACTCGGAAGCACCATCGATAGAGGCAAATGGGCTCCCTACATAGCTTTTGCAGCCCAGGCATAAACGGCAATATTGGAGCCACAACCTCAGCGGTGACTCCACTCCTACAAGTGGTTGGCAACACAGGAAGGGTCTAGCACGAGGAAAGAAACCTTCATAGAGGGTTGCCCCCACCCCATCTGTAAAACCAACTTGAAGCCCAGGCATCAGAGACACAATCAACACGACCTGGAGTTCGCCGAGAGCAACCTCTACTCTCGCAAAAACACTCCAAAGGCACTATCGAAGCTCAGTGCGAAACACCTCAACCTCCTTCGTGAGGACAAGCTGCAAGGCACGTCAGTTGGGGTAGCATCGTTGGTGGGTGCAGACGGTGGGCGGAGGTGGTGAAACAGCTCCCCAAATACAACCGCGCAGCGTGACAATTTTTCTACAATATTTTCAGTTTTGCTAAAGAACATCTAGATATGCTCCAAGTATTGTACATCTAATTCCTTTGTCATTGATTTTACATTAAGATTAGTGCAAGCATTTTTTTGGTCTTTTTTCTTGTTCTTTCTAGTTTGATGAGTCATTTAGATGTGCAATAAGGGAATGGCTTGACATAAGTCGCCTGAAAAATGAATACGGGTCAGTTGATTTCATTTCAGCCGTTGGATGAAAAATAAACGGTGCAGATTGCTTCTTCTATCTCCAGACTTCTTCTTCTTCTTAGACGTGCCAAACATACCACCGGCCGAACCGCCGGCCATCCGCCCGCACCCAGCACCGCTCCCGTGACCGCCTCGTTGCACCGCCCTCCCCTGAACCACCCCCACCGCGGGAATTGCCGCCGCCCCGGCCATCCCTCTAACCCCGCCCACGTTCAATTTTTTTCTCCCGTGAAGCCCTACCACCGCCCTCACTCTAAACCCTAAGATAGATAATGGGGTAGCCCTCCGGCGAGCCCCTTCTCCTTCCTTCTCCTCCCTTCATTCGAAATCGACTGACCACAATAGCTAAAGTCAGTCTATTGACATTTAGCTATCGTGTATAAGTTCATCACAATTTAGAATTTGCTTCAACTCGATCAAGTAGAATGACTTGGGTTTTAGTCGACATGGTCTTACTAAAACGGGGTGCTAGTTAACAACTGAATGGCTTCAATTCTAATCGACATGTCACATCATTTTCAAACAAATATTACAGTTTGCTGCTGTTTCCTATCTTGGTAAGGCTGCCCATTGCCCGGGCCTTCTCCCGGAGAACAAACTTCTGCGTCTTCCCCGTCGAAGTCTTGGGCAGATCCTCAAACACCACCGTCTTGGGCGCCATGAAGTGCGGCAGCCTCTCCCGGCAGAAGCCGATGATCTCTGCCTCCGTGGCAATAGTACCGTCCTTCAGCTTGACGAAAGCGCATGGCGTCTCCCCCCAGTGGTCGTCGGGCCTCGCCACGACCGCTGCCTCCAGCACCGCCGGGTGGCTGAAGATCACCGACTCCACCTCGATGGAGCTGATGTTCTCGCCGCCTGATATGATGATGTCCTTGGCCCGGTCCTTGAGCTGGATGTACCCGTCCCGGTGCCGCACGGCGAGGTCCCCCGTGTGCAGCCACCCGCCGGCCATGGACTCCTTGGTGGCGGTGATGTCCTTGTAGTATCCGCTCATGACGGTGTTGCCGCGGAACATAACCTCGCCCACCGCCTCGCCGTCGCGCGGCACGCTCTCCATGGTCGTCGGGTCCTTGACGTCGACTTCCTCCATCGCGACGTGCTGGAACCCCTGCCGCGCCTTGAGCCGCGCTCGCTCCTCGGCCGGCAGCGCGTCCCACTCCGGCATCCACGCGCACACGGTGGCCGGGCCGTACGTCTCCGTGAGGCCGTAGATGTGGTACACCGCGAAGCCGAGCTCCTCCATCTCGGCCAGGACCCGGGGCGGCGGCGGCGCGCCGCCCGTCATGACGCGCACGGTCCCCGGCAGCGGCCTCCGGTCCGCGGCCGGCGCGTTGACGATCATGTTGAGCACCGTGGGCGCGCCGCCCATGTGCGTCACCCCGTGGCGCGCGATGCTGTCGAAGATGAGGGCGGCGGTGAAGTGGCGGAGGCAGACGTTGGTGCCGCCCTGCATGGCCACGCCCCACGGCAGGTGCCAGCCGTTGCAGTGGAACATGGGCACCATCCACAGGTAGGTCGGCATCGGGGTGATGTCGTAGGCGAGGACGGTGCCGATGGTGTTGAGGTAGGCGCCGCGGTGGTTGTACACCACGCCCTTGGGCCGCGACGTCGTGCCGGACGTGTAGTTGAGCGTGATCGGGTCCAGCTCGTCCGCGGGCCACCGGATGTCAAACTCAGACGGAGCGCTCTTTATGAGACCCTCGTAGTCGTAGTCCGCCGCCCGGCCGGAGTCTTGGCCGGCGTCGTCCGAGATGGTTACGAGGACCGGAATGCTGGCGGCGCCGGGCTCTGAGTCGGAGAGGCGCTTGAGGGCGGCTCTCCCGACGTCGAGGAGGCTGGACTCGACGAGGAACACCTTGGCGCCGGAGTGCTTGAGCAGGGCGGACACCATGGGCGCGTCGTGGCGCGTGTTGAACGTGCAGAGGACGGCGCCGGCCATGGGCACGGCGAAGTGTAGCTCGTACATCGCCGGCACGTTGGGGCTGAGGACAGCCACCTGCACATTCCGAATAGTGAAAAAACAGACAAGTTCTTACTGGCAGAGAGCAAGCAAAGCAAAAAGCAGAGGGAGCGTGACGGCAGTTCCATACATACTCACCACGTCACCGCGGGCGACGCCGAAACGTGCGGCGAGCGCGGCGGCCACGCGGACGCAGCGCTCCCGCACCTCCCTCCACGTGCGCCGCCGGGCCTCCCCGTACACCACCGCGGCGCGGTCGCCGTACACCGCCGCGGCGCGCTCGATGAAGCTGAGCGGCGTGAGCGGCGCGTAGTTGGCCGCGCACCGCACCGTGCCGGTGTCCATGTCCAGCACCTCCGCCTCCGCACCCCTTCCAAGCAGGCTGGAGAAGAAGGACGACGGTGACAGGGAGGCGAACGGCGCGGGCGGGCGGCATGGCCATGGCGTGGATAAAGAAGTAAACGCGCGCGCCCCGGCGAGATCGGGGATGGGATTAGAATAACCATGGTGGGGATTAGAATAATGGTGGCGGATCAGCTGGCGCTGGACTGACCCGATGCCGTCGCTGACGCTGACGATGCTGCGGCGGCGATGGGCTATTAGTCTACGGAGCAGCGCGGCTCTGCTGCTGCTCATGGCGGGGGCCTGCTCTGAGAGTGAGAGTGAGAGTGGGAGTGATGGTGTCAGGAGGAGGATCACGCAGGCCACGCGGCTGTGTGGGATGCAGACAACCAACTTGCATCTTCAAGCTGCCCTCTGGATAACAACAACAGGCACTGATGGGATGGGATGGGATGGGTTGTTGGATTACTTGCGTGCTTGCTACGGAGGTACGCACATCAAGAAAAAATTTAGGAGAAATGTTTCAAAACTGACGTCGGATTTTTAAAATTTCTCAGCGGACGCACAGAATTGACATGCGAAAATAGATAAAAAAAATTGTCATGTTGTTCGTAAGGGTTTACCATGCCCTAAAGCGAAAATTGCCGTGTATTATAAAAAAATTGCAGAAAACATTGCGTAGAAAAATCGTCACGCGTTTGATTCGGATTTGACGATCCTAAGAGTGTTCTCTTGGATTGCTTAACCGATGTTCGGTGGTTAGCAAAATCCAAAAATTACTTCGCCGTCGCCTGGTTACTTCTCTTTTGAACCCTAGTTCTAGAGAACATAGTGATTTGGTATATTCGGGGTAACATGGCTGTGAGCCGATCAATACATAACTGTTTGAAGACGAGAAAATGCAGCTCGCATTGGCGTGATTACACTAATTCAAACCACCAAGGATGCAAGACCTCACCGTTCCAGACAAATCAAAGTTCAAGTCACCAGATCGTCCCGGGGGTGGCTGCGGGATCGTTGCTTTCGTTAACTCTCCAAAGGTCACCATGCCATTGCATGCAACCAATCCGGTGTAAGTGTTGCCTCTAGTTCGGTCATATCGCTCAATTCTGTCGGGCAGAATCATGTACCGACAAGACTATGACACCTTGGCGAGCTAGTTCATCACCTCCCCCACCGTCTGCACCCAACGACAATGCTACCCTAGTTGACGTGCCTTTGCATCTTGTCCTCGCGAAGGAGGTTGTCACACCGAGCTTCGGTACTGCCTTAGGCATGTTGGAAGTGTTTTCGCAAGAGCAGAGGCTACTCTGGGTGAACTCCAGGTCGTGCCGGTTGTGTCTCCGCTGCCCAAGTTTCATTGGTTATACAGATGAGGGGGGGGGGGGCAACATTCTATGGAGGTCCCTTCCTTATGCTGGACCCTGCCTGTGATGCCAACTTCTTCCAAGAGTTAAGTCATCATTCAGGTTGTGGCTCCAATACCGCAAATTATGCATGCGCTGCAAGAGCTAAAGAGCTCACTTTGCCTCTCTCGATGACGCTTCTGAGTGAGATGGGCTAACTAGGGGCCTCGGCGGTGCCCATGACACCCTCACCATTACTGTTGGAGCCCAGCCAACCGCCCGCCTTTGTTGACTGTGGTGGTTTGGATGTTGTTGTTACTCACTCGTCTGTGACTATTGGGCTAGCGACGTTTGTGGGTAAGGTTATTGAGGTGGCGACTAAAAAAGGTTACAGAGGTAGGTGATATTGAAAGTGCTAGTTATCGACTAAGGGGGAGGTGGTGAATAGGCGATTTTTATGAAAGTTTTCAAAACACGGGGGTTTTGAAGACAAACAGTAGAAATGAACCTATTGATATGCAGCGGAAGGTAGACTACACCAGACAAGCCATAGTCAAGTAAGCAATGAAGTGAAAGCACGAAGACTATTAGTAGCTAGGTAGTATGGATCAGGATGGAAGATAGTATGAAGCCAAAAAGTAGACAGTCTTCACTCAGTGAAGTCAATCAGATCATACAGGCAAGCAATGACTCCACGAAGACAAGCTGTAAAGTAAAAGGAAGTGGAGGATAGAACCAGTAGCTTGATAAAGACAATGATTTGGTAGACTAGTTCCAGTTGCTGTGACAACTGTACGTCTGGTTAGGGAGGCTGAGATTTAACTCAGAAGACCGTGTCTTCATCTTATTCCCCTTGAGCTAAGGACACACAGTCCTCGCCCAATCACTCTGGTAAGTCTTCAAGGTAGACTCCCAAACCTTCACAGACTTTGTTCACCGGCGATCCATAATGACTCTTGGACTCTCAGAACGCGACGCCTAACCGGCCGGAGGATTCACAGTCCTCAAGTGTAACAAGTCTTCAGATCACGCGGATAAAAGTATGTGAAAGTTTAAGGATTGAGGTATTGTCTTCATAAATAGCAAAGGGCTCCCCCTGAAGATGTACATATAGGTAGTTTGCTTTTGAATGCAAATGCACATGACAGGTTTTACTTTGTGGAGATCCTCTTCAACTTATGAAGACAATTCATCATGTATATAAAGAGATAACGAAGATAATGACATGCATAATGAAAAATGAATGTCTGCGGAATGGCTTCATGCGGGATTTATCATCGCTTCATAAAGTGGCTCAAAGTTTTCCTATCATAGCATTGGCCAACCAGAATTACTTCGTCGGCATGAATTTTTTTGGCAACCATCCAAACAAAGATCAATCTTTGAAGATCAATCTTTGAATCATAACCAAAAAATTTATAGGGTGCACTTTGGCCATAATCCACACGCAACCCAAAGGTCTGCTTCGTCCCGTGCCGCGATCGGGATGCACGGACACGTACGGCTCATCAAACGGACCGTTCAGAGACCAAGATTATTAGTGGTAGTGGTACGTAGTACTCCCTTCACTACTAGAATCTAGTTTTGTCATGAGTTCCAGAACCGCGCTGAGTTCATTCTATCGGGAACTCGGCAAACTTTTGTCTGCCGAGTTTGATTCAAAATTGGACTCGACAGTGATAAGCAACTCGGCAGAGCTATGACTTTGCCTGGTTCCAACAAAAAACAATTTGGCGAATTAAATAAACTCGGTAGAATCTCAAGTTCGTCAAGTTCCGGTCAGAAAAAACCCATAAAGTCTGACAGGTGGGCCCTGTTGTACAACAGGCAACGGAGCCGTGACGACGGCCTTTGTTTGCCGAGTTGTGTCTAACAGAGACTCGGCGGACATTTTCTATTTTTCGTTCCAGGGGTCACATCTTTGTCGAGTTTTGGCCAGACGAGACTTGATAACGACCCGTCCCGTCTGACAGCGTGGTTCGCCGAGTTTTTTCTGATAGGAAATCAACAAATATTGTTTAAAACATTCACTAAGTTCGTGATAGAAAGACTTGACGGGCCCGTCCAGTCAAGTGTGGTGCACCGAGTTTGGCACTCGGCGAAGTTTTTGCCGAGATTGAAACTCGGCAAAAATAGAAATTCTAGTAGTGCTCCATTTTTATATATAAGGTCACATGTTTTTTTTTCTGTCAAACTTTGGTTTCTAATTTTGGTCAACAAAGTATGAATTATATGTCATCAAAAATATGTTAATAAAATTTCTTTGATATGTGCGTTCAATGGCATACTTTTTGTGACATATGACTCACTTTTCCGGTAAAATTAATGATCCAAATTATTAGACATAAAAATATAAAAATATATAGTGGCCTTGTATCAGTGAACGGAGGGAGTAGTACGAGGCTGAACTTGGGTCCCTTTAGTCACAGCGACAGCAACCCTAGAAACCCGCGGCGCCACTCCGCTCGAGCTCCACCGTGCGAGGCGACAGGCGAGGCGGCGTGCGGAATCCGCTTCAACACCGGGCCGGCGAGCCGCGGAAGCGGCGCGCGACGGCGCTCGACCCCTCCACCCCCCCTCCGCCTCCCCACCGCAGGCTGCTCGGCTGCCCCAACTGCTGCCGTTGAAGAAGGTAAGGGCAGACGTCTTCTTCTGTTTCTCCGGTAGGTCAGTACTACTTACATGATAATGCCTGGTGGGTGTTCTGTCTGGACAGCGAAATTTTTCAAGTAGTGGTGTTCTGGCAAAGTGGATCTGTTAAAGTTGGTGGTTTTTAGAGTGGCAGACGTTGTCGTAATGCTGTTGATGCAAATTCTACCTCACATGGTCCTTTCAGTATAACAAATGTATACGATGATAGGGAAAAGAGCATGCTCGTCGTTGTACAGCCAGCTCTCACCTTACCACACCTCACACATCTGTTAATTTAACCTTGTTTTCGTAAAAAAGGACAGTCCGCAATCCGCGATTCAAGTTCTCCGTCTAGCTCATTTTAGTCCCTTTTTGCGTGCAAATGATGTGCGAAGGTGCGGCCTGTTCCGCGTTTCTCTGCTGGGCATTATTATGACATCTTGCATCTCTGTAGACATTATCTGACTCACTTCATCTTTTGAAGAAGGTAGTGGTAAAATTGTTCTTTTGTTCTTGCAGCCTCAGCTAGTTAGTACTCCCTCTTTCTGGCAACCTCAGCTAGTTATTCCCCCGCCGCCGCCATCTGCAGCAGCGACCCCGGCCCAAGACGATCGCCGGCCTATCCACCCCTGGATCCCGGTATGTTTCTATGTTTCTCTCCATCTTTCTCTCTAGTGTGGTGCTCGACTGTTGTTCAGAGAGCTTATTAACTTGGTTTTGCTTGGCTACTGCAGAACCACGTCGTGAGGGTGAACGCGACGCCTCGTCACCATGGGTACGATCCACATCGCCACCAATGGCGAGCTTCAAGCTCTTTATCAACAACCCTGTCCTCGGTCATCAACGGAAGGTAATATTGTCGTCGCTCGGAGAACTGTCTACGGCACCCAATATGTTTGAACACCTTCACTTCCTAACTACAACTAGACAGTGGAGCTGTCCACAGATGGAAGTTCTGCGAGGCTACAGCTGGCTAGCTGGCTGGCTGGTACGCGTCCGCGACGATGTTCTTGAACCGCTACTGCCTGTTCACATTCCAAACCCTGTGTTATACGGCCAGCAGAGTGTTCTTCCCATGATTACCCGCATCATGCATGAAGCAATTCAGTTTCGGCATACAAAAAAGGACATTGGGTTTAGGCCTAAAGTGCTTCAAGAGCGACTTAATAGTTTCAGCGATATCCTATTGATTTAGCAGGCAAAGTCTTGGGAGGCGGCTTGACCGTAGAACAGTTCCAAGTGCATATCCCACATCTGATGGGTTCCATCAACCAGCTACTCCTCGCGCAGATGGCATTCTGAGGTATTCCTCTCCTATTCTACATTGTTTCTTCTTGCTGTGAACACTGTACCTTATACTCAGTGTTACTTTGAAGGCTGAAAAGCTTCCATCTTCCATGTTTAGTTGATGCTGAATCTTCCCCTAGCTATTTACGTTATGTCTTGTTGTCTAGGTGGGTAGCTATACCTCGTCATGCTTCTTTTTCCTTAGATGTGGATCCATAGTATGACAAGCCAAAAACTGAGACCATGTTCAGCACTACCCTAGGTTTCCTGTAACGTTTTATCCATAGTTGGAACTAGCGAACTTGAAATCGCTCTGTGGAAAATACTGTACGGTGCTTACAGTTCAACCCAGTCTGGAACATTGAGCATTGCTGTCCGTGTCATTTAAAGCCCAACAATCTTCTATCATTGATGTTGATTTAATGTCTAATCCTCCCCTAGCAAGTTTGTTTACTTTGTTGTCTAACTAGGTGGGTTGGGTAGCAAATTTGAACTTGCCAAAAAAATTGATGCAGGCTGCTGGTGGTCGTGGTGGCGCCCCCCCTGTTGGTGGAGGACGATGTGGGCTGAGCCGCTGTCTGAGTCGAGGAAGGAACTCGCTGCTGTCTCATAAGTCTTCGTGATCCTTTTGGTCGATTCTTGTATGTTCCAATCTGGAGGTCAATGCGTCAGACACAATCTTTCCAGAAAAATCTTTCTGGAACTAATGAGATGAGATGATGGCCGTCTTCATTACCTGTATTGTCTATTTATGTTGGCGCTGTAATTAGTACAAAATCCTTTTTAGGTGGCCTGATCGAACAAATAACTTTTTTTTTTCAAAAAGGGATCGAACAAATAACTATGGTTTTAAGAAAAGGTTTTATGTCTAAAAATTAGTTGCTGACGTTTGGCGGGCAACACAAGGGCACAGATCAATGAAGCTGATCCAGGGCCACAGATTTCCCCACCAAAATTAGGCATATGCATTCCCACTAGCAAGTTATATAAGCACTGATCACTCCTACTCTCTAATTAGCTGCAAGATATATATATATATATATATATATATATATATATATATATATATATATATATATATATATATATATATATACTCAATCGCGGTCCAGGAGTAGCTACCTAGATAGAAATTGAAAATCCCCCTCTTCGATTCGAAGGCAACTTTGATACGCTGCTTACCACCGATGACCTTTTGATCATGGGACGGTAAGGTAATCTGTGACACGCAGAGCATTAAAGATGCGTGTTTCGTTCTTCAATTTGTCTGTCAGGTTCGCATTTCCTTTCTAATCCATGAAGGCATACCTGCATCGTATCCTTGATGGTTCAGATCCCTGAGGGAGCTCTGTATGCAAAATCTTTGCCCACATCACGAGGGTTCTCCCTAAATGCAGAATCGTATCAGGAAAATGGAGTTTTTCCGTTTCTTTTGTGTGTGAAAAATGGAGTTGTTTCGTAGAACACATACAAACTTTCAAGAAAAGAGGAGAAATGAACACATACGAAAGGCCCATTAGTCGGTCCGTTTAGTTTTTTTTAGAGAAGTTGGTCCGTTTAGTTAAGGCCCGTACGTTAGTTATATATATAGAGCCCAAAGTACATGACAAGTGTACATGGCGGCCTAGCCCATCGCAGAGTCGAGACCAACTGGGCTGGCCGGTTGTCGGAAAGCGCGGCGTTGGCGGTGGCGATGGGATCCCGGAGAGGAGGCGACGTAAGCCCAGCCAGGCCGGTAATACTGCTAGATACATACTCTCTCCGTTCAGAATTATTTGTCACAAAAATGGATGTAACTCAAGGATCTGGACGAACATCTGCAGACTTGGGACAGATACACTTTTGGTAGTGTTAAAAAAGAGATCAAGCAACTAGTACGTCAGTTGGAGATTCTAAAAAATGTACCGGGACGGACGGGGCCAAGTCACTTGGAAATTAAAGTCACAGATCGTCTTGTTGAACTGTACAAGAGGGAAGAAATACTTCAGAGACAGAGATCGAGGGTGGACTGGCTCACCCATGGAGACAAAAATACAAAATACTTTCAGCAACACGAGGAAGAACAAGATCACATCTCTAGCCAGGTCCGACGGGCAATTGACTGATGATGCAGCCGAGCTGGAAGCTATGACGACGCAGTTCTATACAAACTTGTACACGTCAGAGGGAGTTTCAAACATGGAAGAAGTTTTAGATTCAGTCCCTCGAAAGGTTACAGATGACATGCGAGCCATGTTGGACGCTAAGTACACGGAAGAGGAGGTCAAGACGGCGCTGTATCAAATGTTTCCAATGAAATCACCGGGGCCCGATGGGTTTCCAGCGCATTTTTTCCAAAGGCATTGGGAGGTATGCGGTGCGGAAGTCACCACGGCTGTTCTTAAAATCATTGAAGGACATGAGAGTGCAAAAAGCATTAATCAGACTTACTTGGTCCTGATACCGAAGGTAAAGAATCCGTCGTTGCTCTCACAATTCCGCCCTATCAGTCTTTGTAATGTGTTCTATAAGATAGCTTCCAAAGTGATTGCTAACCGTTTGAAACTGGTCCTTCCGGAGATTATTTCAATAGAACAATCTGCTTTTGTACCTGGTCGTCTGATTACAGATAACATCATTGTGGCGTACGAATGCTTGCACTTTATGAAGAGGAATAGGGCAGTCAAACATCGTCATTGCGCTCTAAAGCTGGATATGATGGAAGCGTATGACAGAGTGGAATGGGACTATCTACGAGCCATTATGCTGAAACTGGGCTTCTCTCACAGATGGGTAAATATTGTTATGGATCTTGTCAGCTCAGTTTCTTACTCTGTTTTTTTAATGGGAAGAAGTTGGAGGAATTTAGACCCAGTAGAGGTATCCGTCAGGGAGATCCAATCTCCCCTTACCTGTTTTTGTTGGCAGCGGAGGGCCTTTCTGGCCTCTTGAAAAAATTAAGTGAGTCATCTCAGCTTGGTGGGATCCAAGTGGCGCCTATGGCACCACCTGTTAATCACCTTCTATTCGCAGATGATAGCCTGCTGTTCTTCAAAGCATCTGGTGGAGGGGCAACCGAGGTATCAAACCTGTTGGAAACATATTGTCAAGCTTCAGGGCAGAGAATTAATACTGCTAAATCATCAATTTTCTTTAGCAAAGGGTGTCCAACAAACATCAAAACAGAGATTAAATGTATTTTGAATGTGCCCAATGAAACACTGAATGACAAGTATCTAGGCATGCTTTCTGATGTAGGTACTTCAAAGTTTGGGGCATTCAAATTTCTGAAAGATAGGCTATGGAGTAAGGTGAAGGGATGGATTGAGAAAACGCTATCTACAGCTGGAAAGGAGGTGTTGGTTAAATCAGTTGCACAGGCTGTACCAGTATATTCTATGTCCTGCTTTAAATTGCCAAGGGGACTATGTGAGCATCTATAAATAAACTCATTCGGCAATTCTGGTGGGAAAGTAAAGAAGGTAAAAGAAAGCCAGCTTGGGTTTCATGGAAGGTTATGACTCAGCCTAAATTCATGGGAGGTCTTGGTTTTCGAGATTTTGAGTTGTTCAATTTAGCTCTACTAGCAAGACAGTCATGGAGAATTTTGCAGCATCCTAACTCTTTGTGTGCAAAGATTTTAAAGGCGGTCTATTTCCCCCTTGGAACAATTTTGTCGGCAGAATTGGGGAATCATCCATCTCAGGTGTGGAGGGCCATTCTGGAAGGCCGCGACGTCCTGTGTCAAGGCCTTATTAGGCGAATCAGTGATGGCGCTACAACCAGGATTTGGGTAGATAATTGGATCCCTAGACATCTATGAGGCCAATAGTGTGTCTCTCGGCTAACCCACCAAACCTGGTGAGTGATCTTATTGATAGTACTACCGCCACCTGGAACAGAAGGAGACTGGATGAGTTATTTTTGGCTTTCGATACCAAGTCCATATTGAGTATTCCTTTATGTACTCAGAGAATGGATGATTATTGGGCTTGGAACTTTGAAAGGAACGGAATCTTCACAGTGCGATCGGCCTATCGTATGTTGGCAGATACAAAAAGGCGTAGAGAAGACTGGCTCGAAGGGAATATAGGTTCTTCTGATTATGAAGTTGAAGCTAAATCTTGGACCTCGCTCTGGTCAGTCCAAGTCCCGGGAAAGATTCGTAATTTTTTGTGGCGATTAGCTAAGCACACCATCCCCACTGGAGATGTTCGGCATGGAAGGAATATGGCCAACGATGACAAATGTCAGCTTTGCGGGATGCGGGATAGTTGGCGCCATTCACTCTTGGAGTGCTCTATTGCCCGCTGCGTTTGGGCTCTGGTCGATGATGATGTGGCTGACTATGTTCAAGCGTCGACTGAGCCAAATGCCAAGCTTTGGCTATTTTCAACTATCGACGACTTACCACATGCTAGCATGATCAAGTTAGTTGTTACTCTATGGGCTATTTGGGCAGCAAGAAGAAAAGCGATCCATGAGGAAATCCTTCAGAGTCCACATGCCACTCATGGCTTCGTCACTAGCTTCATATCCGAATTGGAGTCCTTGAAAACTGAGTCTTGCAAAGCAACGCATCCAATTACGGATGGGATGCGGGTGAGAAGTACAATGAAATGGACAGCGCCGAGCCCCGGGGTGGCGAAGATACAAGTTGACGGAGGTCTTGCAAGAAATGGTAATAGTGGCGCATCCGCTACGGTTTGCCGTGATCACACAGGCCTCTTCTTGGGTTCATCGGCTATGGTATTTACCGACATTTCAGACCCGGCAACATTGGAGGCACTCGCTTGCCGTGAAGCTCTGGCGCTTGCGCTGGACTTGTCCCTCGACAAAATTGTTATTGCATGTGATAATAAATCAATGGTGGCGGAGATAAAGAATGGAACTGAAGGAAGGTATAGTGCAATCATTAAGGAGATTAATGCTCGGGCAAGAGAACTCACAAGCTGTGATTTCATTTTTGAAAGTCGTTCTATGAATGTTGATGCACACAATTTAGGTAAATTTTCTACTTCATTAGATGTTGGTCGCCATTTGTGGCTGGGTTTACCCCATGACCAATTTGTTATTCCTGTAAACCGAGCTGCTACTTCGCAATAAAGTTTTGGTTTACCACTAAAAAAAAATGGATGTATCGACAATTAAAATACATCTAGATACATTCATTTTTTGGACGAGTAATTCCGAATGAAGGGAGTACAACCGAATGAAGCTAGAGATTGTGTAAAGCTTAGTCGAAACAATGAGGATCCGGACAACATGGCAAGAGACTAACGAGCAGAGCTAAGAAAACTGAAGCAAAGCAAGCTTATGAGACCCTTTTTGTAGAGGAAGATGAAACCCCCAGACTCTGCAAGCTTATGAGACTCTGTGATAAAAAAATAAGATAAGGAATTTTCTCCATATACTTGTAGTAAAGGATGAGAGAAGTCGAAAATTCGAATCTGAGCCCGAGCTCATCTGCACCTGCGCTTACGAAAAAAAAATACTAGTAAAATTCAAAAAATTTCAAAAAAAATTAGGATGGTAGACAATTTGATTCGTGAGGTACGCTCCAATTTTCAAAACATTTGGACTTCTGTGCATCTCTCAGCAAAAAAGACAAATCGGAGGTCTGTAAAAATGTGTACTGTTCTGGTCTGATTTGTCTTTTTTGCTGAGAGCTGCACAGAAGTCCAAATGTTTTGAAAATTGGAGCGTACCTCACGCATCAAATTGCCTACCACCCTATTTTCTTTGGAATTTTTTGAATTTGTCTGAATTTTTTACGAATTTTTTTTTTACCGGGTGTAGATGCACCCGGGCACCGAAACGCCGCTCACATGAAGGAGCAGAAGCAGTTTGAAGAAAACAAGGTAAGAAGAAAAATGGTGGAATCCAGAAATGCAGACATGGATCATGAATGACTTGGGGCCGGGGAAAGGGCCTCGTAGAAAGTACTACAAACACATATTAGTACATTACATGAATGCTGATTCAACCAACACATACACCTGTGCCTGTTTGGTGTGAAAATAATACAACTCTTTTTTTTTACATCCCTCTTTTCTGCCTTGTTCAGATCTACTATTAATTAGCTCAGAATAGTACTTTCGGGGCGGCAGTACCTATACACAGAGTGAACGTTATTTGCAAGTGTGGTGTTCGCACACGAACACGTCATCGTGTATCCTTGATGCCGGGGGTGATGCACCGCAGCTCACATTGAAGGAGACTCGCCGGAAGCGCGGTACGCAAGCAATTCGGCGGGCGCTTTTGTAGACCCGAAACCTCACACGCCCGGGAGGGACCCCGTCTGGATGCGCGGCGGCTATGGGCTGCTTTAGGTCGACCTGATCGCCCCTAGGGCCTCGAGGTTCGCCGCCCTGCAACAAGAAGAATAGCCAAAGAACGAGGAAGAAGAAAACAAGGGAGAAAAATAAAAGATAAAAGATAAAAAGTGGTAGATGTGTTTGTTCGATTGTGTGTTGTTCAATCGGCCGTCACCTCTTGTCTATATAAGAGGCGGATGGACTTTCCGTACAAGAAAAGGGCCTGCATATGCGTCCAAATTATCAAAACCTAACAAAACACAGACTATTCACGACCTCCGGCCCGGATGTCCGGCTCAAGGCCCGGATGATCCGGCCTAGCCCATTTTTCTGACAGCAGCTCACTGTTTTAACTCTAGAATCCACATATGACCTCGGATTTGGATGAAATTTATATGAAAATCAACCGTCTCGACGAGATGCACAACTTTCATGTTGAACGCTTTTTGATATGAAAATCAACCATCTTGAGGGTGTTTTTGGCCGTTTTCTAAAGTCTGTAGCAGAAAAACTTGTCCGGACGTCCGGACTTCTACCCGGATTGTCCGGCCTCCACCCGGATCATCCGGGACTGGACCCAAATCATCCGGCTTCATCACAAACCTTCTGTTGTCTTCGTGCTTCAATTTCCCGGATGATCCGGCCAAACATTACTGCAGCGCACGGTGTTGCATGTAACTTTTGCATACGATCTCGGATGGGGACGATTCTTATATCAAAATCGTCCGTGTCGACGAGACGAAGAACTTTGCAGTTGTAACTGTTTCCATCCGAGGTTGTCTTAATTAGGTTTCATGCCATTCTTTCATCTGATGTCAATACGAGCATCTCTAAAATTGGCATAACTTTTGCATCCGAGCTTTGTTTTGTATCATCTCTATATTTATTTCGATCGGCTTGAAGAGAGCCATCCAATGGTGACATGAAATCATGAATTTGATCTCATCTTGCTACATCCTCAAGTCACTCTTTGCGATCATGCCATTTTCGAGTATCAACACATGCCCCCCTATTTTTCGGCAAAGCTAGCGTGTCGAAAAATAACTTGTACAATGTTTGTTATGAGCTGTCCATATACAGAAATAAAAGTTTGTTATGAGCTGTCCATATACTTGGGAATGAAGTGCCTACGCTTGCATTTGGTAAGGAGGCACACTTGCGCTTAAGAGTCTGGATATCTTTGTCCTTGGCAAAGGACGTTTCATGAAGCTCACTCACAGGAGGAACCGCTAACTTCTTTTTCAAAGCATGGACATCGCACCAAAACCTAACATGTAAAGCCGGATGTCCCAGCCCAGCCACACACTAGGACTGGGTCCCATACCGGACCGACGCACTCCCAGAGGTTGTTGCCACCATCTTCCACCAGTCCATCTTCAGAGCAGAAACTGACCCATCGACCTTACCTGGCCTGTCGTCGAAACCACCACAACACCAAACAACTCCACCATCCTGCACGTATCCATCCACACACGCGCCCGTCGTCGAACCTCCGCGGCACCATGCCACCGGGATCCACCGTCAGCCTTGCGGTGGATGAGACACCGCTCTTCCGCTTCTCCCGTCCAACCAGCACTTGCTCCGAAATGATGCCCTCAAGAGGGACAATGACATCACAGGTACCATCATCGTCCGATCTGGTAGATCCAGATCTAGGGTTTCCCCAGAGCATCACGAGTGGGGTGCCATGACCTGCAACAATGATGCCTCGAGAAGGGAACGACGTCATAGACGCCGCCATCGTCCGCCATGACCGAAGTTAGCGCGATGTTCACCGGAAGTCGCGTCCCCCAACCTCGCAGCTGGCTGGAACCGAATGGAACCTTGCCGTGAAGACGAGGGCCGCCGTCGGCACGCCGGCAGGGAGCCTCCAGCCACCCTTCACCGGTCCTCCTCGCGCCACCGGCCGGCCAAGACCGTACCGAGACGGATATGGACAGGACGCCAGATCCGCAGCCGTCGGAGCCACTCATGCGCTCGCGGCCACCACACCGCTGGCCATGTAGGTTCCCATCGCTGTCGCACAGTAGGGGCGCCGCCCTATTTGCCGCCCCCGGCCTCCCCATGTGAGACGCCGCCTCCACCTCACGGCATCTGTCGCGGCAACCACCTGCCCTGGATCTGCGGTGCAGGGCTCGCCGCCACCGCGGCCTTTGCCGACGGCAGTGGCAGCTGGGGATGGAGGAGTGGGGAGGGGCTGGCGGCGCGGGATCGGGGGCCCCTGGCGCCGCCCGAGGGGGGGCGACGCGATGAGGGGAGGGGAGGCGACGCGAGTGGGATGGTGTGATGTCCATATGTTTTGTGACTTCGCTTATTCTCGCTCCAAGTATATGGAGAAAATTCCATATCTTATTTTTCATCTCAGGGTCTCATAAGCTTGCAGAGTACAGGGGTTTCATCCTCCTCTACAAAAAGGGTCTCATAAGCTTGCCTTGTAACCATTAGGTTACCGGTTCTGAGTCCTGGAAACAGCCCCTTGAAGAAATGCAATGAAAGGCTACGTACAAAAGACCTAAAGTGGTCGGGCCATTCCCCATACCCTGCGCATGTGGGAGATATGTGCACCAAGCTGCTTTTTTCTTATTTACAAGCTGTGGATTAATTTGGAAGGTGACACATCATATATGTAGTTGGTCTCATATGACCTGTCGGATCTTAGGACTGGTTAGATGAAGAATAACTCATCTGTAGGATTCTCCAGCAGAATGACTTTGTCACAATATGTCTCTAATAATAATTATTTTACATCTATGAAGGACTGGAAAAAACAGCACAAAGATAGTCTTGATTTTTATATATGTATTCATTATTATGCCAATAGTTGCTCCAAGCGTCATAAAAATGTGTAATATAAGCTGCATATAGTTGCTCCAAGCGTCACATCTATGCCCACACAAAGATTAGTGAAACAAATTGACATGCATGATTGTTGAATGTCAAGTTTAAAACTTGAACCCTGGTCGTTTGGTTCCACCACACGGAACCTAGCCATCTGAGCTTTGCTCATTTGGCCGGACGGCTAATATATTTGCCAGATCGTATAGGTCACACATGCCTGGTTTTCATTTATAGTGTAGATCAGAAAATCTCTCTTTATAAATAAGGCATATGCGTATCAGAAATGCATCTCCAAAATATACACATAAGCTACAATTAGGGCGCAGATCTGCATGCGCATTAAATAATGGCGTGATCCGAGGGGAGGTGTGCACGCCTCTGCAATTCCAATCTATCTACATTGAATATAGCAAAAAATACACTGTTGGGAGTGTTCCAAAAAAAATTAACGGAAAGAAAACAAACCCCAAAGAAAGAACGGAAGGCCCATGCAAGCAAGCCCCACGCGGGCAGCTCACCGCGCCCGGCGCCGGCGGCCGACAGAACACGGAGAAGAGAGAGAGAGAAATAGATCGATCCCCACACCAGAATCCGCGGCCCTGCGCCCCCGTTCCACCCTGCCATTTCCCGGTCCAACCCCAAGCCCGAGCCCCCACGCTATCACCTTTCCCGCCGCTGCCCGCCTGCCGCCACCCTCGTTTCCCGTCGGCTCACACTCCACACTCCTCACTCCTCACTGAGGCCAGCCCAGACCTTGCTTTTCCAGCCTAAAGACACGCCACGCCCGCGCGGTCCTCGAGGCGACTGACCATGGCGTCGGAGACCGCGCCGTTCTGCGTCACGGGGACGGCGGGCAAGGGCGGCGCGTCCGCGGCGCACCGGCCGCACGGCCGCGTCGTGCTCGTCTTCGCCGCGGGCGCCGTGGCGGCCGTGCTCGTCCTCCTCTGCTTCTCCTCCCTGCTCGCGCCCGCGCCCGTGCCCAACCTCGTCGCCGGTCCCTCCCTCCCCTTCCCCACCTCCTTCCCGCAGCCGCAGCAGGATAACGACTCCGAGGACGGCCTGTACGCCCGCGCACGTTCTACGACGACCCGAAGCTCTCCTACGCCGTGGACCGGCGGGTGACCGGCTGGGACGCGAAGCGCGCCGAGTGGCTGCGGCTGCACTACCCGCGGGCCCGGGGAGCGCGTCGTCATGCTCTCGGGGTCCCAGTCCTACCCGTGCGCCGGCGACGGCGGCGACCACATGCTGCTCCGCTTCCTCAAGAACAAGGTGGACTACGCGCGGCTCCACGGGATGGAGCTGCTCTACAACACGGCGCTGCTGCAGCCCCGGATGGTGGCCTACTGGGCCAAGATCCCCGTGGTGCACGCCGCCATGCTCGCCCACCCGGAGGCTGAGTGGGTCTGGTGGCTCGACGCCGACGCCGTCATCACCGACATGGACTTCGCGCCCCCGCTCGCCACCAGGTATAAGGATTACAGCCTCGTCGTCCACGGCTGGGACAGGGAGGGAGGTGTGGCCAGGTCCTGGGTGGGCCTCAACGCCGGCGTCTTCCTCATCCGCAACTGCCAGTGGTCGCTCGACTTCATGGACGCATGGGCCAGCATGGGCCCGGCCTCGCCGGAGTACGCGCGATGGGGCAAGACCCTCAAGGCCACGCTCAGCGACAAGCCCGACGACCAGTCCGCGCTGGCATACCTGCTGCTCAAGAACCCCAAAAAACGGGGCGCCAGGACCTACCTGGAGCACGAGTACTACTTCCAGGGATACTGGGCGGAGATCGTGGACAAGCTCGACGGCGTCGCGGCGCGGCGGTTCGGGCCCGCGCTCCGGCGGCGGCACGCCGAGGGGGAGCACGCGCTGTACGCGGCGGCGAGGAACGCGGCCCTGAGGAAGAAGGCCGGCGGCGTCCCGGGGCCCGACGGGGGCGGGCAGAAGGCGTCCGCCTGGCGCCGGCCCTTCGTGACGCACTTCACCGGCTGCAACCCCTGCGGCGGCAAGCCCAACGAGATCTACTCCAACGAGAGCTGCGCCGAGGGGATGCGCCGCGCGCTCAACCTCGCCGACGACCAGGTGCTCCGCGCCTACGGCTTCCGCCACGCCGGGCCGCTCAAGGGCGACGTGCGCCCGCTCTAGTCTAGTCTAGTCAAACTGAGCGTGCAGTTTCGTTGTTACAGAAAGACAGCAAAATCGAATCACCATTTTGTTATTTTGTACACTGTTTTATTAGTGAAATGAAAAGATGATGACATGACAGTCTTGCTTGCTCTGCATCTCTGGGTCACTGTCACGGGATGTGGCGGTGCATCATTTTGGGTCCTTGCGTGAACCTCTCCTCTTTTTTTTTCTACTTTTTTTTTCATACTTCATCCAAGTATATATACAGAGAGCACCAATAAATTCAGTTGTTCAAAAGAAATACTCCATCTGCCCTGAAAATATGTCTAGATACACTCGTTCGTTTTCTTTTGGACGAAGGGAGTAAACTAATTCAGTTGTTTTCTTTTTTTGAATGACCACCCAAATTGTTACACAGAGGTGTTACAGTCAGATAGCATAAGGGCTCTTAACCGCTCGGGGATGTTTGCAATCAAAAACCAAATCCAAAATGTTTTGCACGGGGTCGATTTTGCCGCAAATGCTGGATTGAAATCCAAAATCTAACTGTCTCCAGATTCTTGTTTCAATGCTCGCACTACTGTTTTCTTCTCCCTCCTACCCCGTGGAGAATCGAACAAATTTTATAGTTGCTCGGGTCGGGTAACAGCAAATCTGGTATGTAAATGACAGTGATATCAAGATTACCAAGAGTAGTTTTTGACGATGCGTGTTGACAAGTGTACTACTACATCCAGATCCAGAGGAAGTACTACTACTTGTACGTGCCAACGAATCAAATCGTGTTCACATACCTTATTTAAGGAGTAGTAGGCTAACACGTGTTGACTAAGATATCCTATTCGTACATGTCAGATGGCATTTAAGGAAATCAGATTCGTGTATTCCCTTTGATTTGAATAAGGTACGGAGATTCTATGCTTATTATCTTACCTTCTCTTCACCACACGTCTCTCTACCATTGGTTCACTCTTCTTCTCGCGATTACAAATTAATTAAGCTAATCAAATGGAGGAGGGACGGTGATGGTGATGTGGTTGCAGATCATGGCGCGGGAGATCCCCATTCTCCGGCGGCTTTGGTGCCACCACATTGTCCTTCTTCTCCATGGCCTCGTCACCTTCAGCTTCTGGATCAACCCATTCCATAGTTTTAAAGACTAGACCGGACCAGTTGGGTCAAAAAATAAAACACAATCCCTCCGTTTCAAAATAGATGAGTCATCTATTTTGAAACCGAGGGAGTACAAGATTATTTATTGGGAATTGTTGAGCTTGAGCCCACGATGCAATTCATTTGCTCGA
The DNA here is from genome assembly GCF_056163025.1 of Triticum urartu. NCBI lineage: Eukaryota > Viridiplantae > Streptophyta > Magnoliopsida > Poales > Poaceae > Triticum > Triticum urartu. Next base: position 643,876,604 of record NC_141877.1, on the reverse strand, counting down.
TGTCCACAAGTAGTTGCATATTCCAATTGGAATGTGTTCTAGGTTTTATACCCACGTAAATGGTTTCACAAAATACTAGTACAGTAGTACTTGTATGCGTGTTGAAATAGTAGAACTAGAGCAAGTACCAAGGTCTCCAACGCGCAGACGCTAACAAATGTGGATTTGGTCCATTTTTTTTGTCCATTCGGGTCGAGCGAGGGGGCGGCGACCGGCTGCGTATGTGTTTTCCGGGCTGTGCGTGTGCACCCAACCAGAGATAGTTAGTGAAACAATAGATGCAAAACAATGGAGAGTACACTCCTACTCTCTACCCCCTCTGTCCGCGAATAAGTGTATTTTTACCTTTTGTGCTAAGTCAATGTTTGAAAATTTTGACCAACTTTATAGAAAAGAGTAATAACATATATGACATCAAATTGATATATTATGAAATTACATTCAAAACAAATCTAGTGAACCTAATTTAGTGCCATAAATGCTGTTATTTTTCTCTATAAAGTTGGTCAAAGTTTTAAAACTTTGACTTAAGACAAAAGCTAGATGTACACTTATTCATGAACGGAGGGAGTAACTAGCTGCAAGATATATACTCAATCGCGGTCTAGGCGCCGTAGCTACCTAGTAGAAATTAAAAGAGGTAATAGCACCCCAGGTACCCTAACTTGCATGACATGTGAAGATTTAGTCCCAAACTTGAAAAATGCAACTCCACCATACCCCAACTTGTATTGGATGTGATGATTTAGTCCACGGCCTATCACAGCTCGACAAGTGGCAGCCAGGTGGGTGGACCGGTCGTCACCCGCACTTTTGCAAGAAACACCATGTCGTCTTCTCTAATTAACCCGTAGTACTGGATGTTAAATGCAGTTAACTGCATATCTCCCTGTGGCTGGCGCTGGGCCACCGGACCTGCCCGACCACGATGCAGGAGCTCTGGGACGACGCGCTCACCCCTAACGCCGCGCTCCGGCAGCTCATCGCCACCTGGTTCTCCCGTTGGTACACCCGCTTCAAGAAGCGCTCGGCCGACTACCACGGCCGCGCCGCCGACCTTGTCCACGGTCTCCACGGCACGGCCGTCCCGAGGAGGCATCCCTTCAAGGGCCAGGCCCGCGTCACCGCGCTCCGGGAGTTGCGCTCCCTCCCCTCCACCCACCAGTCTGTGACCAAGGCCATAGCCGAGGCCGGCGGCGTGTCGCTTCTTGACCTCGCTTCCGGCCGGAGACGGTGGCGAGCCTGAGCCTCTTAGCCGGCTCCATGCGCCTGGTCCGGGACAAGCGGCACCAGGAGTCCAGGACGGTGTGGCCGCTGGGCCAGAGCTGCTCAATTCCATCTGCGCCGTGCACAAGCCGACCAGGAGTATGATTGTCACCATTGGTGCGGCGCAGCAGCTGGTGGAGCTGCTGCCGGAGCTGGCGACGGAGTGCGTGGAGCCAGCCCTGGACATCCTCGACGCGCTCGCCTCAGTCCCTGAGGGCAGGACGGATCTCAAGGATTGCGAGGACGATACCCAACGCCGTCCGATTGCTGATGAGGGTGTCCGAGGCCTGCACGCAGCGCGCCCTGTCGATGCTGTGGGTGGTGTGCAGGATGGTGCCTGAGGAGTCTGCGCCCGCTGCCTTGGAGGTCGGACTGGCCGCCAAGCTTCTGCTGGTGATCCAAAGCGGGTGCGGGCCGGAGCTGAAGCAGCAAGCCTCGGAGTTGCTCAAGCTTTGCACCATGCACTGCACGTCCACCGTCCTCCTCGCGAAATGCAAGCTCACCAAGACAATTCAGTGAGAAGAGACCAGGACATAGCCCTTCTGGTTGTGATTTGAGTCGATGATGCCGTTCCCCGTGGTTAGTCTCGCATATTCTGGATTGGGAAATGGATGAGAGAAGCAAATTGCTGCTAGATGAAGGCCTCTGTGTAGATAAACTCAGCAATTAGCCGAACTTGCTGTGTCATTTGAAGACATGGGAGGGAGTGGATGAATGCATCGCCCTGCCCATCGACATGAAGCTTCCATCGAGCAGCAATGCGGCATAAGCAGCGCCTGAGTTGGTGGCAGGCCGGCGGCCGGATGTCCATGCAAATTGTTGTGAGTTTGGACAGCTCGCAGGCGGCGTCCTCGGCCTCCTGTTGGCCGGCCTCGCGGCGGTCACAACGGACGCCACCTCCCCACCGCGCGGGCGCCGGCGCCGCGTCCCGTGGCTTGCCGCCGGGTTCCTGATGAGCGTGCTCTGGGCGTACACCCTAGCGCGCAAGCTGGTGGCGATCGGATACATGTGGGCGTGAAGGCGAGCGTGCTGGGCGTGACGGTGCTGTCGTGGGGGACTCGCTGGGCGACCTGGTCTCCAACGTGGCGATGGCGACGCACGGGGGCCCCGGCGGCGCGCAGACGGCGGTCTCCGCCTGCTACGCCGGGCCGCTGTTCAACACGGTGGTGGGGCTGGGGCTGTCACTCAAGCTGGCGGTGGGCGCGCAGTACCCGGCGCCGTTCACGCTCCCGGCGGACTCCGCGGTGTACGAGACGATGGGGTTCTTGTGCGCCGCTCTGGCGTTGGCGCTGATGGTGGTGTCTGTTGGAAATATACCCTAGAGGCAATAATAAAATGGTTATTATTATATTTCTTTGTTCATGATAATTGTCTGTTGTTCATGCTGTAATTGTGTTATCCGGAAATCGTAATACATGTGTGAATACATAGACCACAACACGTCCCTAGTAAGCCTCTAGTTGACTAGCTCGTTGATCAACAGATAGTTAGCGCCGGACTCCGTGCTCGTCTCCTTCCCCTGTCAATTTTTTTACATTTTTCTGTCCTATATTTCTCTCCTTCCCCTCTTTTTTCCTTATGGCCCTTAAAGGCTCACTACGTGACGCGCCACTCGCGTTCATTTAACCTGGGGGCTTCTTAAAGAAGCTTATTTATACGAGCTTTATGCCCAACACATGTGTCAAACTTCCCCATGTACCTTTTTCTTCACCATTATATGCATCGATATGACTTAAGTTTTGACCAAGCTGGGTTGCCTGGCTCCTGTGCTTACTCTACGTTCCCGATTGTTCGGCTAGGCGGTAAAGAGAGCACCTCTGCGATTGTTACTGCCGGGTCAGCCGGATGTGTACCTCAGACTGGGTGAAGCCGAAAGCTAGCGTTCTTAAGGGAATATTCGGTCAGTGAAATAAAAGATGATCTTTTTCTTAATTTCCATGCGCCCCCAGATGCTCTTTCTGCGTTTTTTACGTAGTTCGGACATGCACTTTAGGGCATGCCTCCCAGCGAAAGGAACCCTTAACGGAACTATTCTCTCTGGAAGATGTTTCTTACTAACCATGTAATATAACATAACTAGTTGGGCACTTGTCTGATAAAGCACTAATGACCCCTACGCCTGGTCTCCACGCATACCACGGTTCTTGTATAACCGCTATGGTATTCAGACACACTCCGGACCGTCAGGTCCCGAGGTTGAAGTGAAAAGGTCGGCAACGACAAACGATCTACAATCCGGCTAGAAGGCATTACATATGTCAATTCAAAAGTGCATAGTCATCTTGACTAATTGTATTCCTCCTCTATACCATCTAACAGGCTGTCTAATTTACAGTCCTGCTGGGAATACTTGGCGGCCAATTCTACTTGGCCGTATACTAAGCTCACAGGGATCTCCTTCCTGTCCGGCCCCACTGGTCCGACCTCGGCCATGTGGTTTGGGTCAGACTTCGTAAAACGGGTCTTCACCATGGCCCAGGCCTCCCTAGCGCCTTGTCGGCAGGCTGATATCATCCACAACCGGAAGCGCCGCCGAGCTCCCTTCAGTTTCTCCGCAAGCTCTCCAAGGCCCTCGGGCATGGAGTGGGCAGGCCATAAGGCTTGGGCAACGCCTCGCATCGCCTGCCGAATCCGCTCGTGCAGTTGCAGGAGTTCGGGAAGAAGGTCACCCGTAGAACCGGGCATCTCCTCTGCAGGACGACCTGTGAGCATACCTACAGACAATACTCTGTTAGTCGACTTCCCCGCCGAACTCATTTTTCAAAGTTCGTTCAAGCACTTACTAAATATGCCGCGTCGAAGCCGCTGATTCTCCTTCGTGGAGTCCGACAACTGGCCACAAACGTCTTTAAGTTTAATGTCCAGCTTGGTGTTGGCATCCTGAAGATCATTCTTCTCTCGCCTCACCTTTGTCAACGTACTCTCACCGGCCTTTAACCGGCGTAAGAGTTGTTTCTTTTCCGGATCAAGTCCGGCACCATCTGCAACATGAATTGTCAGATTTGCACCCAAACCGCACATTACTACTCTTTCGAAGTGTATCTTACCTGAGGGGGTCCCTTTGGGCTCCCCCGCTGCGGCTAGTGCGGCCTCTAGTTGGGCCTTGCACTTCTCCAGCTCCCGGGACAGCACGGTGTTCTTCTGTGTAAGAACTTGCATATTATATGATCCTTAAATCAGTTACTTTAACTGTTTCAAGTCTCGGGGGCTACTGGTATATATATATTTAACCAAAATTTTCTTACCCGTATGTCTTTTACATACTGCTCCGTGGCTCTGGCTAAACCATCTTGAGCGGCACGGAGGTACGCATCTCCCGAATTAAAGGCATCTAAAGCCTCTCGGGAGAAACAAGCGTCGTGTAGAACTGTCCAGCGACGCCTGTGGTTCATGGCACTCTCCACTTCTGAATTTGTGGCAGACAGCCTGTCCGCATCCTCTGTCGGAGGAGCGTCCGGTGCGCGCCTGGTGCTCGCCTCCGCTTCCTGGCCAGACGTTGGAGCCTGGCTGGTGGAGGCGCGATTGGCAACCTCTCCGGATATAGTCCGGCGAGGCCTCTTCGTCCTGGAGACAACACGAACGTTAATATGCCCTGACAGAATAACACCAGGGGAACGGAGGGCGCGCTATACCTTTGCGCCGGCATCTCGGTCCGGACTACATTTCTTTTCGCCCCACGGGGCCCTGCGGCCCCTCGTTGGCTAGCCGCCGTAGGTTCGGCCTCCCGCCTCGGAAATCTCCCCTGCAAAATACGGTTGTCATTGGAAACGCCGGAATATGTGAGAATGGAATCTCTCTTGAGGGAATAAGCACTCCGGTTTTTGTCACCTGGGAGGCCGGGATTAACCCGGGGTAATCAGCCGTAATGGCCACCAAGGTATTGTCCCTGCTTAACTGATGGAACACCCCATCGATAGGCTCCACCGATATGTCCGGATCCTCTTCGGAGTCCGGATCGAGGGACTGTTCTGGGTCCTCGGGCTGTGGAGGGCGGCTGTTGATATCCTTTACTTCCTGTCGCAGTTCCTGCATTGAAGTCGTCAGACTACATATCTAACCATGGGAGTATTAAACAAACGGGCAAGCGCAATTGTTCACTTACCCAACTTGGAGGTTCGTACATAGTGAATCCGGCCGGCGGGTTGACGTGAAGGAAGTCCTCCTTTTCTCCCTTGTACAAAGATGTTAAAATCTTTACTAGAGCGGCAGCTGAGGCCGGCCCCTTACGACCGTAACGGGTGGCGTCATCCTCCCCGTTGAAATACCACATGGGGTGGCCTCTATATTGAAGCGGCTGCACCCCCCGCATAATGCATGCGACCATGACTCCAATCATGGTTAGTCCGGAATGAGCCAACAGTCTTATCCGGCCCATCAGGTAAAGGACGTCTCTGTCGCTTTCTCTCTGAGAGCTCCGCGGACGCCAGCTCAAGCGTTTCTTCAATGGAGCACTGTTGAACTCAGGGAGACCGACCCGGATAGGGTCCGGCAGCGGGACGTCATCTATGTAAAACCATTCCGAAGGCCAGTCCTCGGACGCCTTTTTTGGGGTTCTGGATAGGTATCCGGTCCCGGCGATGCGCCATACTTCGGCTCCGCCCACTTGATATATGGACCCCTCTTGAGAACGGGGTACCAAGCAGAACAACCTCTTCCACAGCGCGAAATGAGCCTCGACGCCTAAAAATAGCTCGCAAAGGGCAACGAAGCCCGCAATATGTAACACGGAGCCGGGCGTGAGATTGTGCAGCTGGAGGCCGTAGAACTCCAGAAGCCCGCGGAGAAATGGATGAATTGGAAATCCCAGTCCCCTTATTAGATAGGGAACAAGGCACACCCGTTCTCCTTTAGAAGGATTGGGGGTGCTCTCCGCTTGTTTTCCGCCATTATAGGTGGCGAGACCGGCTCGGACCGGGACCATGTATGCCTGAGGGAGAAATCCCTTGGCCTGAAGCGACACTAACTCGCTATGTGGGATGGTGCAACTCTCCCAGTCCCCGGGTTTAGGACCGGAGGGGCGAGGGGAGGAGCTGCGACGGCTGGCCATGTTGGAATGGACCTTTGCTGGGAGCGCTCTGATGATAACTCGCGGAGAGGAGAAGATGTGGTTTGGATCTGAATCCCCATCCCGTTAAATAGGCGGCTCGTTTATACGGCTAGGGGTGTGGATGTAAAAACACCCCGGCTTTTCGCATTCGACACGTGGAAGACGGCCATTATTAGGCGTGGAAGCCGAGAAGCGCTACATTACAAAAATCGGACATTATTCCTATAGGTACACAGGATTTGGAGAAGAACCCGCCTTGCAACGCCGAACAATCCGCGCACCGGACTCGTCGTCATTGAAGCCTGGTTCGGGGGCTACTGAGGGAGTCCTGGATTAGGGGGTGTTCGGGTAGCCGGACTATACCTCCAGCCGGACTCCTAGACTATGAAGATACAAGATTGAAGACTTCGTCCCGTGTCCGGAAGGGACTTTCCTTGGCGTGGAAGGCAAGCTTGGCGATGCGGATATTCAAGATCTCCTACCTATGTAACCGACTCTGTGTAACCCTAACCCTATCCGGTGTCTATATAAACCGGAGGGTTGTAGTCCGTAGGACGAACAATCATCATACACAATCATACCGTAGGCTAGCTTCTAGGGTTTAGCCTCCTTGATCTCGTGGTAGATCTACTCTTGTACTACCCATATCATCAATATTAATCAAGCAGGAGTAGGGTATTACCTCCATCGAGAGGGCCCGAACCTGGGTAAAAACATCGTGTCCCTTGTCTCCTGTTACCATCCGGCCTTGACGCACAGTTCGGGACCCCCTACCTGAGATCCGCCAGTTTTGACACCGACAACTCCACTACAGGAATCAACTACTTTGCCGTCTGCCAAGGCAGACGGCAAAGGCATGGAAGGCGGACGGCAAAGGCCTTTGCCGTCTGCCGCAAACGGCAAAAGGCGCCGGCAAAGAAAGGATCGGCAAAGACCTTCTTTGCCATCTGCTTCCTGACGCGGACGGCAAAGGAGCCTTTGCCATCAGCGGCGGACGGCAAAGAAAGCCGGCGGCAATAAATTCGCTGTTAGTCCGTTAGGTGGCTAACATCAGTCTTTGCCGTCCGTGGCTGACGACAAAGAGCATCAAGCCTTTGTCGTCACCCCCTTTAGGCAAACTGACCAAATGGGTCAGCTGCCAGGAAGCACAGGTGGTTGCCACGTGGCTTCTTTGCCGTCCGCCACGGACGGCAAAGAGCCCGTTGCTGTCGGTGGCAGACGACAAAGAGCCTGCATTGCCTCTTTTTTTCTGTTTTTTCTTATACCCAACCATTTTCACAGCAAATAGATGATACATATATATTTTTCACATGGCAAGTTCACAGCAAACATATGAGATATCCAACACATATAATTTCATCATACATGCATAGTTCCATCAACCATACATAGCAAGTTCCACATACATGCATCCAACCATACATATTACAATAGTGTTATCCTACCATACATGCATAGTTCATTGATACAAAAGAAACATAGTTCATCCAAACAAGCACTCCATCTATGCAAGCTTCCGTGAAGCGAATGAATTCTGCAAAATGGGAAATAAGAAAGTTAGAAGAAGAAGATTAGAAGAAGAAGAAGAAGAAGATGAAGAAGAAGAAGATGAAGAAGAAGAATATATGACATTTATGAGCTAATTTAGGTGAAATTGATCGTTTGTGAGCTAACTTAGGTGAAATGGATCGTTTATGAGCTAACCTAGGTGAAATGGATCACTTATGAGCTAACTTAGGTAAATGCATCATTTTAGAGCTAACCTAGGTAAGATGAATCATTTTGGAGCTAACCTAGGTAAAATGGGTCATTTTAGAGCTAACTTGGGTAAAATGGATCATTTATGAGCTAAGGTAAAATGGGTCATTTTAGAGCTAACTTAGGTAAAATGGATCGTTTATGAGCTAACTAAGGTAAAATGGATCATTTTAGAACTAACTTAGGTAAAATGGATCGTTTATGAGCTAACTAAGCTAATTATGCCATTTTTGACATAAGTAAGCTAAGTACATGTCATTATTGAGCAAACCTAGTTAACTAAGCATATTAGATCTAACTTTGGTCGTTTTGGAGGAAACAAAGCTAAGTATAGATTGTTTTAGAGCTAACTTAGGTAAAATGGATGGTTTTGGAGGTCAGTAAGCTTATTAAGTCATTTTGGAGGAAATAAAGCTAAGTCTAGGTCTTTATGCATTTGTTAAGCAAAACACTAGAGAAACTTACTGTAGGATCGAAGTATGTCTAGAGGGGGGGTGATTAGACTACTTGACCAAATAAAAAACTTAACCTTTTCCCAATTTTAGTTCTTGGCAGATTTTAGCTATTTTAGGACAAGTCAAGCAATCATCACACAATTCAAGCAAGCATGCAAAGAGTATATTGGCAGCGGAAAGTAAAGCATGCAACTTGCAAGAATATAAAGGGAAGGGTTTGGAGAATTCAAACGCTATTGGAGACACAGATGTTTTTCCCGTGGTTCGGATAGGTGGTGCTATCCTACATCCACGTTGATGGAGACTTCAACCCACGAAGGGTAACGGTTGCGCGAGTCCACACAGGGCTCCACCCAAGGGCAACGGTTGCGTGAGTCCATGAAGGGCTCCACCCACGAAGGGTCCACGAAGAAGCAACCACCCACAAAGGGTCCACGAAGAAGCAACCTTGTCTATCCCACCATGGCCATCGCCCATGAAGGACTTGCCTCACTAGCGGTAGATCTTCACGAAGTAGGCGATCTCCTTGCCCTTACAAACTCCTTGGTTCAACTCCACAATCTTGTCGGAGGCTCCCAAGTGACACCTAGCCAATCTAGGAGACACCACTCTCCAAGAAGTAACAAATGGTGTGTAGGTAATGAACTCCTTGCTCTTGTGCTTCAAATGATAGTCTCCCCAACACTCAACTCTCTCTCATAGGATTTGGATTTGGTGGAAAGAAGATTTGAGTGGAAAGCAACTTGGGAAGGCTAGAAATCAAGATTCATATGGTAGGAATGGAATGTCTTGATCTCAACACATGAGTAGGTGGTTTTCTCTCAGAACATATGAGTAGGAATGATGTGTGTGTTCTGATGGCTCTCTCATCGAATGAGAAGGAGGTGGAGGGGTATATATAGCCTCCACACAAAATCCAACCATTACACAGTTTTCCAATCTCGGTGGGACCGAATAAATAAACTCGGTCTGACCGAAGTAGTAAACCTAGTGACCGTTAGGAATTTCGGTGGGACTGACATGCAACTCGGTAGGACCGATTCGGTTAGGGTTTGGGCATAACGTAATCTCGGTGAGACCGATTACACAAACTCGGTGAGTCCGAGTTTGGTAATTAGCTAACCAGAGAGTTGGTCAGGAAAACTCGGTGGGACCGATTTGCTCTTTCGGTGGGACCGAGTGGAACTCGGTGAGACCAAAAAGTTATAAAGGGGAAACACTGAGTTTACATTGCAATCTCGGTGGGACCGATTCGCTCTTTCGGTGGGACCGAAAAGTTACGAAAGGGAAACAGAGAGTTTGCAACCCCATCTCGGTGGGACCGAGATCCTTATCGGTAGGACCGAATTGCTAGGGTTTGGCAGTGGCTAATGACAATTGAAACTCGGTGGCGCCGGATAGGAAAAATCGGTAGGACCGAGTTTGGCTTAGAGTTTAGGTCATATGTGGATATGGGAAAGTAGTTGAGGGTTTTGGAGCATATCATTAAGCACATGAAGCAAGAGGCTCATTAAGCAACACCTCATCCCTCCTTGATAGTATTGGCTTTTCCTATGGACTCAATGTGATCTTGGATCACTAAAAATATAAAACGAAGAGTCTTGAGCTTTTGAGCTTGAGCCAATCCTTTGTCCTTAGCATTTTGAGGGTTCCACTTTCACATCCATGCCATGCCAATCATTGAGCTTTCCTGAAATAATCATCTTGGAATAGCATTAGCTCAATGAGCTATATGTTGTTATGAATTACCAAAACCACCTAGGGATAGTTGCACTTTCAATCTCCCCCTTTTTGGTAATTGATGACAACATATAGATCAAAGCTTCGACAAATGATAATAAGCATGAAGTATATCGTCGCTTTGAGAAGTATGTGATAAGTAAGAGCTCCCCCTAAATTTGTGCATATTTAAAATTTGCTTTGGACTGCAAATGCACAAAGAGTTAGAGTCATGGGTTACTCTTCCATGTCACATACATCTTGGTGGAGCGCTCAAAATGATAAGAATGAAATACATGCACTCATCACCAAGAATTGTGAATGATCACAAATGATAGATAGCATGATAATATTTAAGCAAGCATTAAGCAGACATTAAGTGTAGCTTATGATCAAACACATGATCATCGATGTCTCACAAATAATGACATAGTACCAAGCACTCAAAAGCAGAAAAAGGTTCGAAAGACCACCAAATAAAGCAAGAGAGAACACTCTCTCTCTCGAAGCCTATGATCTATACATCTTCTCCCCCTTTGGCAACAAGTTACCAAAAAGTTCCTAGAAAATGCATAGTGCTAAGTCGTCGCTCAGGCTTGATCTTCAGGTGGTGGTGGAGTCCGAATCACTCCAAGGACGAAGGCTTCTGTAGATGTTGAAGTAGTCGCTGGAGTTGGAGCTGAGGTAGACGCTGGAGCTGAGGCTGTGGCTGGTGCAGACGTTGTATCTCTGGTGTCAGCAACTGGCAGTGCAGACGACCTCGGACCTCGTGGCACCCTTGCAAATGCATGAGTCGTGGTCCTGCCTCTCCTCTCATTCATGTCCTCCTGGAGCTGCTCCACTGCAGACTAAACTTCTGTTACCTTGATGTCCAAGTTCCATGACCCTCTCTAAACTCGCCTGGTTCTGAGTCAGGGTGGCTAGACTCTGCTCAATCCGCAGAGTGGACGCAATCAAGTAACCAAGTTGCTCTTGTTTGGTCTTCAAGAAGTATTCACATGCCTCTGCTTGAGTAGGCATCCTGGCAGCTTTCTCCTTCCTTGCCTTCTCCTTCTTTGCATAAGCTTGTGCAGACAATGGCTCATTCTCTGTCATCACAACTTCATTGTTCTCAAAATCTGGACGGATGGGCAGGTGTTCCTTATCCAACAAATATACGCCCGTGCCCATCTTGGAGTTGATGAGCTCCTGAATCTGAGGGGCATATCCACAGCTCCTCTTCTGATCTGCAGCTGTCCTCTTAATGGTTTCCACAATGAGACTCATGACCTTGAATTTCTGAGGCACGTCAAAGACATGAAGCAGGTTGATCGCGTGACCTCTGATCATCTTGTGATCTCCAGACTTGGGCAGTAAAGTGTGCCTTAGTATCCAATTGATCGTAGGCAATCCTGAGAGCAGATAGTGCACTGAGCCAAACTTGAACGTGTCGAGCGCTTCATTCAGGATCTCCTTGTACATGTTGGACATGGAGTTGTGATCCATCTTTTTCTTGGCATAGATATCCAAGTCCTCATCTTGCTCTTCTGGGGCATTGATGATCTGTGCCCACTCAGCCACTATAGATTGGTACCTTGTACCCTCAGACATCCAAGTAATCCTGCCATCCGGATAAAAGTGAGCTGTGGAGTAGAACTGCATGATGAGTTCCTCGTTCCACTTTGTGAGCTTCTGCCCAACAAAGTCCTCTACTCCACACGCTCTGAAGCTGTCCTGAACTCCTGGGTAGTGCTCTTCATTCTCCTTGATATAGGTCCAGTCGACCCATCTCATGTCACAAACGATTGGCTTCTTGTCAAGCAAAACAGTCTCATAGAAATCTTGCTACTCCTTAGTATGAAATCTGTAATCCACGGTAGTCCTTCTCCTAGAAGCATATGGATCTGCTTCTCTCCATTTCCTCAGCCCTGAATCTCTCCTGAGCTTCATATCCTCAGCCACAGGATGAGCATCGTTGTGGTCTGGGATCTTGGGCTTGAGCTTCCTAAGGACACTCTCTTCCTCTTCTTCAATAGCTTCAGGCACTGGGGCCTTGTTCTTTTCTGCAGCAGGTATACTCCTTGTGTTTCTCTATGGAGCTGTCTTAGGCTTAGATACAGCCTTGGGTGCTTTCTTGGGCTTGGATGCAGCTCCCCCTGACCTTATGGCATCTCCCATAAGTTTGGCTGCCTTGGGTGCTGGTGCAGCAACCTCTTCTTCCTCCTCCTCTTCTACCATGATGGAGGCTCTCCCAAGCACTTTGGCTACAGTCTTCTTTACTCTCTCTTTCCTCTTCTTACCCTCAGCAGCAATGGGCTCAATGGGAGCAGGTGCAGGCTTCTCAGTTGAGGCTCTAGCCTTTGACATTGGCTGCCTGCCTGCTGGCCTCTTGATTTTCAGGCCTGGCTTTGAGCCTTGAGCTGGCTCAACTCTCTTGGAAGTGGCCTCTTCCTCTGCCACATAGTCTTCATCCTCAGAATCAGACGTTCTCTTCTTCCTTTGACGTGTGGCAGCCTTAGGCAGATTGCTGGGTGTGCTCCTGCTGCCATCATCAGAAGAACTTGAGGGGCTAGTGCCCTCACTCATCACAACTTGCTGCTCTGAGAGGTTCTGGCTGTCACTTTGATCAGACATGTTGCAAACTGACTGCTGACCCTGTGAATAGATTATAGAAGAGATAGAGTGGATGAGCATCACAAAAAGCAGAGATTTTTGCAAAAGATTAATTCAAAAACTTAGTTTTAGTTTTCCACAGAAAGCATCTCGGATCTACCGATTTTCAAACTCGGTGACACCGAAGCAGTTTTGGCACCAGAACTGGTGAACTCGGTCAGACCGAGTCATAGTTCGGTGGCACCGAGACTGCTAGGGTTTCACAGAATTCCAAAATCGGTCGCACCGATAAGTTATTCTTGGTCAGACCGAGTTTAACTTGTGCAATGGCAAAAGCCAGATCGGTGGGACCGAGTTTTTCAACTCGGTGGGTCCGAGATGGTTTCGGCAGAAACCTAACCCTAAAATTTTCGAATTAAACCTAATCTACGAGCGTTTTGACTGGATAGAAGTTTATCAATCATGGCAAGATTCATGATGATCACAATGTGCTAGGAATCAGATTGAGGAATAGCACAATGATCAAGTCCATACCCTAGTTCGGCGTGGACTTGCTACGGCGGCAACGGTGGGGCAGAAATCCGTTGACGGCGGCGAAGACCAGCGACTGGAGGCTGCTGGCGGCGAGGAGACGATCCGGAGACCTCGGGGGAAGAGCAGGCTATCGCGCGGGCGAGGAGGTTTCGGAGAAATTTCCAAAATTCTGCCCGTCACTATATATAGCCCGACCCTGTCGGTGTGACCGAGTGGAACAACTCGGTGGCACCGAGATGCAAAACTGTGTGCAGTTATTGCAACTCGGTGTGACCGAAAAGTTCAAATCGGTTGCACCGAGATCGAAAACCTAGATCAACTTAATGAACTCGGTAGGACCGAAAATGGAGTATCGGTCAGACCGAGATTCATAAAGAGGTTTTGGAAGTTTAAGTCTATGACGAATCGGGGACTCCGAGCGCTCCTCACACAGAGTGGTTCGAATCTGACTTGATCAAATTTTGTGATGCAGCATGAATAGAGTTTGAGACGAGAAAAGCATAGATAGCTAGAGGAGGTTCTTAGGCATTCTTGTCCATCCACTTGGCAAAAGAAGATAAAGCCAAACAATCAAAGCAACAAGTGGATGTCCTCGAATGAGTAAAATATGCAATCAGCATGCTCACACAATAAGATAGCAAATGAAATATGTGGCAAAGCATGCACAACCAATTCTAGCATCTATCAAGCAATTTGCGATGACTAGGTCATCTATATATGAGTATATTGACTTAGGAGTCAAGTGAGAACACTTGATCGTAGGTCATACTCATCGTTTAAGCTCAAGTGGGGTTACCACTTTTACATGAAGCGTTGTTTTGTTCACATCTTTAGAGTTGCTTTAGCTCAAGTCTTAGAGTAAAGCTCCCCCTAGATGTGATATCCCCCCTAAGAGGGATGAACTAACCTTGGGTTTTGTCGATGATGACTTCATGTAGATATTGAAGATGTGGATGCTCAATGTTGATGTAGATCTCTTGGAGCTATCCTTTTGAGTGAATTGCACTTTCAATACCTACATGGGTTAGTCCCACAAGAAACAAACAAGGATATCCATAGACATAGAGTGATGCACACAAAAGATGATGTCCATGAAAACTTTAGGTTACCTTGTCCCTTGTCTTACCAACAAGAGGGTTTGTGACTCCTTGAACTAGTGCAAGATGTGGAAGTTGATTGCACTTGTTCTTGCCAAAATGATAAGAGTGAAGTATGTTGGCGGAGTCACCCTCAAGAACTCTCTAGTTCTTCTTCTTTTGGATCCACATCATTTTGATGGGAATCCTTGGAGTTGTAGTCGTACTTGATGAAGTGGAACTTGAAGTAGTCTTGGGAATCCACTTGACTAAGGTCTTAGGAGCTTCTTCAAATGCATCAATTTCCTCTTGAAGCTTGTCCTTGCCTTTTTGCTCGTAGTCTTGTGGTGGAAGATCATCTTGAGCATGTGTCCCCTTGAAAGAAGTATGTTGAGGGACAAACTTCGTCTTGGGGTATTGATCTTCTTCCCATTCAACTCCATTGGCATTGAACTTTCGTTCAAAACCAACAACTTGATTCTTCCGGTGCATTCCTTGCTTGCGCACAATTTCCTCGAATTGCTTACTCCCGGCAAGGCTCTTGTACACTCCTTTCTCTATAATTCCCTTCAATAAGCTATTTTCTTGCTCAAGTGTAACTTGGCTAAGAGAATCATTAGTGGAATCAAGAGAACTACTAGAAGCAAAATATTGGATTTAGCATGATCATTGTTACTACTAGAGGAAGAATCTTTCTTGTTACTAGACTTGACTTGAGGCATGTAAGTGGATAAGAGTAAACGCTTGGCAATGTAAGAAGAACTTTTCTTGCGGAGGTCATCATTAATTGCCTTTAAGAACTCATGCTCTTGCTCAAGATTGAGCTTTTCAAAGCGTAGCTTCTCATGAGCCCTTAAAAGTTCTCGATGATCTTCGAAGATAGTGTCATGAGCTAACTTAAGAGTTTTTAGTTCTTTAGTTAGAGCCTCAATCTTCTCCTTATCATTGTCATTCGTTTTATCTTGATTAGCATGATTAATTGGTCTTTCATCATAGTATTCATCACTAGAGTTGTCACCAAGCAAGTCATCACCTAACAAGTCATCTTCATCACTATTGAAATCAACATACTCGGGGTGTGTTACCTTAGGACCTTTGGCCATGAAGCATCTTCCAATTCCTTCATTTGGTGAGTCAAATATGTCGTAGGAGTTGGTTGACACAAGTGCTAGACCGGCAA